>NC_138377.1:10313257-10387027 GCF_054177405.1 Leptonychotes weddellii | reverse complement strand
AAGATTTTATTTTTGGGCGCCTGAGTGGCTCAGTTGGTTAAGCCACTGCCTTCGGCTCAGGTCATGATCCCAGGGTCCTGGGAACGAGTCCCGCATCGGGCTCCCTGCTCGGCGGGGGGCCTGCTTCTCCCTCTCCCACTCCCCCTGCTTGTGTTCCTGCTCTCGCTGTCTCTGTCTCTGTCAAATAAATAAATAAAATCTTTAAAAAAAAAATAAAAAAAATAAAAAGATTTTATTTTTAAATAATATGTACACCCAATGTGGGGCTCGAACTTTAACTCCAAGATCAAGAGTTGCATGCTCCACTAAGTCAGCCAGGCACCCCTTAAGTTATTTATTTATTTATTTATTAAAGATTTTTATTTATTTATTTGTCAGAGAGAGAGAGAGCACAAGCAAGGGGAGCAGCAGAGGGAGAGGGAGAAGCAGGCTCCTCACTGAGCAAGGAGCCCGATGTGAGACTCGATCCCAGGACCCTGGGATCATGACCTGAGCCAAAGGCAGACGCTTAACGACTGAGCCACCCAGGCGTCCCATCCCTTAAGTTATTTTTTAACACTAACTAGATGTTTGATGATATTGTAGAATTACCTGTAATTATCGTGTGATAATTATTAACATTACAGTGTGGCAATAACACTTCTCTATATTCCAAAAAAGTGAATGAAAGGATACAATAATTTAGATTTGTCACAAAATAATCCCAGCCTGGGAATGGGAGAGGGGAAAGCAGAAGAGATGCGGGGCACAGAAAACCATGACTGGCCATGTGCTGATATTTGTTAAAGCTGGGTAATGTTAGGTAAACAGGGGTTCATTATGCTGGTTTCTCTATTTTTATAGGTATTTGAAGTTTACCATAATTAAAAAACTAAAAAAATTAAAAATCTGAAAGGAAGTGAAGCACTAATAAATAAGCACTATTTTGAAATTTTATATAATTAAATCCATTAATCTATCACTGAATAAAGACTAGAAATATCTCACATTAAGAGGATGTCAGCTGATCAGAACTTTCCTCCATATACTTCTGAGTTGTGACTTAAAAAAAACAAAACAGAAAACAAGGTAAATATTATCTTCATTACACCATCAAATGTAAAATGCTCCAATATTGTAGATCCCACTAATACTGCCAGCTATGATTTTAAGATGCTTCTCAATTGCAGAGATGTTGAAATGTGAAAATATGTACATCTCAGAATTGAAGAAACACAGGGAAGAGGTCAGATTCAGCCTCGGGCCTTCTGGTTTCTGATCTGGGATCAGAGGATCTGAATATCTATCTAAAGACTACTGTGTAACCTTTAAAATAAAGTTTTATCCTTAAAAAAAGAAAAAGGGAAGACAACTTGTGAATGGTAGTTACTGAAAAGGATGACATTTTTATTTTCTAATTTGAGAGCACTTACATAGTGTAGTTGGGTTTTGGGAGCTGATGATTCAGATTTATGGTTTGTCCCCACGTCCCTATGCCAACAGGCCTGCAGTAACCCCTGAAGTGGCAATAAGAGGCACTAAGAACAATTAACCACCACCTCTATCTGGGATGGGAGAGTGTTCCCTGACCACAATGCTGTTTTTCCTTTTAACTGACAGAAGAACTTTGCTGGGTTGGTCAGGTAACCAAGAAGCACATCCAGAGGATCATTAGGCATTGTTCTTGCTTTGGTCCAACTCCATTTTCTTTTGATGACTGAAATTTTACTGGGTTTCCTTCACCTTATTTCATATAAACTTAACTGGTATCGAGGCAAAGGTATTTCCTAAAACTCCGTATCATTTCAGTTCATTCGCCATAAATTTTTAAAAAAATACACTCAGATGTTCACAGGGTTCAGGCGGTAACCAATCTTTTAAAAGGAGAGAATCCTAAATGAAATAGTTTAAGCCAAAGCTCTATGTGTATAAACTGTAGACAAAACAAAGTACACATTAAATATGCAATTTTAATATTGTACCAACTACCTTACTTTTCAAAGTAGGCTTCTCTTCTCTTCCGGAGCTCTTCTGAAGTAAGATGTGTACCTGATGTCTGTGGAGTATCTTGAGATATACTTCTGGAACTACCTGAAAACAAAAGAAAACAAAACAAAAAACCAATCATTTTATTTACCAATTTAAGCAATGCTATGTTTATACTTATTTAAGCAAATTTTTGAAAGTTTTCTTCTTAAAAATATTGTGCTACTATTCTGTAAATATAAGAAAGGCTCTGAAACGCTCAAGGACAAATCTGAATAAGGCAGTTCAAATATAACCTGTGTCCACACCCATCTGTGATATAGTGGATGTGAGGATGTAAGTCTAACAACCAACCTGGAAGGAAGAGCCATTAATACCACACCTGTGTGCCCTCTTTAACTTACTAGAAATGAATGGGCACTTTCAACTAGAAACAACTTAAAGTGGGTGACCGTAAACCCATTCTCTGTATTCCTCTATCCTAAAATAGTTGCATGCTATACCAACTTAAGTGTGTGTCCCTGTTCTCACTTAATAACTGCACCAACCAGAGATCCTGCCCAGATGGTGAAATAAAGCGGGAAGAAAAGTGAAGGACATAAAAATATCTAAAATTATAAAAGCTGTTGTCTGTTAATTATTGGGCTAATCCAGCAGGGCTCTACTAATCAAAAATGGGATTGCACATATGAAGCACTCCAAGGTGTGCCAGGAGGCATGAGAATTCAGGATAAAAAGCATAATCTTCATATTAACGTAACCTCAATTTTATTTAGATATTTAAGAAATTCCATTGAGTAATCTCATTAAGTAAAAGGCAAATTCACATTAATTAGATGAAAACAAAACTGCCAAAGAAAACCATGCATACCTTTCAGTAAGCCTCTTTGAGCTATATCCCTGACAATTCCCTCTGCCTGGATTGCCAAGGGGATACATCTTCATTCTCCTCTGCTACTTGGCTTATGTCACTATCATGTGGGCCCATCGAAGTGGGCTTAAGTTGTTAAGTTGCACAGCCACGAAGTGTTAGACTTTTTAAATATTTTCTGCCCAGGCCTTCCTTTGTATATAACAGCATACATTTGTAAAATAGCTGATCTGGGTAAGGGCCTCCCCACTTTTTGCCCACAAAGATTAAGCTCCATTTATTGTTATGTTAGTACAGTATTATAACCAAATGGAAAAACCAGAATAAAAATATAATTAGTCCTAATATAACTTAGGTTGTAAAAAGTTATTTGTATTATAAGAAAGCTAAAAGAATAGCTAATTGTATGTACATAATTACTGCTTCTACAGAAATTGTCAAAGAACTTCTACCAACAGTACATTAACTTCCAGGGGAAGTAAGAATAATCTCCATCAGCCTTCAACAACGAAGTACACATCCAAATGTCGATACCTTGCATACTGAGCTGAATAGCCCTGCGGAGATCTGCTTCTTCATCTTCCATGTCAATTTCTTGGCGACTTAGTGCCAGAGCCCTCTGCAAATCTTCCTCATCTTCGTCTAACATGGTTGACCCATCATTTGTTTCTAAGACTCGTTCCAGATCTGTTTTCTGGACTCTAAAGAACAAAAACAGATAGTAACTGCAGATCAGTCTTCTATTTTAAATAAAACATAGAGACACTTATAAACGAAAGATTTTTTTTAGTAATTTTTTTAAGATTTTATTTTTAAGTAATCTCTACACCCAACATGGGGCTCGAACTTAGGTTTTGTTTTTTTAAGTAATCTCTACATCCAGTGTGGGGTTTGAACTCACAACCCTGCAATCAAGAGTCCCATGCTCTACTGACTGAGCCAGCCAGTTGCCCCCAAAGAGTTTATGTAAGTCAAAAATTACACATTTTCTGGCAGATAATCTAATAATATGAAGATTGTGTTGTGATGTGCATCTAAGCTAATTAAGTAATTCAAAGAGTTGATTCAAGTTTGAACAAAAAAACTTCACTAAAAATAAAAGAGAGCTAAAAAAAAAATCACCAACAATAAAAGGACCACACATCCAATGTAAGCATGAAAATGTAACTCTTGGGGCACCTGGCTGACTTAGTAGAGCATGCAACTCTTGACCTCAGGGTTGTGAGTTCAAGCCTCACACTGGATGCAGAGATTACTTGAAAAAACTAAATCTTTAAAAAGAAAAAGAAAAAGAAAGTGCAATTCTTGTAATGAAATACTAACATATACTCCATACTGCAGGCTTAATTTTACCTCTGTTCTTTTAGTTGTGCTAATTCTTCTCCAATGAGTTTTGGTCTATGCATCTGTTGGACCCTGATCATCTGTAAAAGTTGGTCAGCTTCACAATCTGGCAGATCACCCTTAACAACAAATATAGAATAACCTAAAAAAAAGGTAAAAATAAACTAAAACAGCTAGTAAGAGATTAAAAATAGGTTAAAATGATAGTAGATGGAAAGGTAGCACAGTAGAGTGGAAAGAATACAAGCCGAAGAGTGAGAAAGACCTGGGTACAAACAATGTCTCTTACACTTACTGGCAGGGTGATCTAGGACAAACTACTGAAAGTCTCTAAGCCCCACTTTCTTCATCTGTAAGACAGGAATAGCCATCTCATAGAGTGACTGTGAGGAATAAATGAAATAATGTCTACAAAGAGTCCTACCAAAAGAGTGTGTGAAGCAAGGAGACTACTCACTAAATGGTAACAGAGAGGCAGGTAAAGGAGTGGGGAAGAGCAAGGAATGTGGAATCAGATGGCCAGAATTTTGGTCCTAGCTCTTCCAATTCCAAGACTGAGCATGGTCTTTGGTAAATCACTTTACCCAGCTATGTCTTGGTTTATGCAATTGTTAAACTGATGATACTGGTACCTTCCTCAGAGGGCTGTTGTGAGAATACAATCAGATAATGTGTGTAATAATGTGAAATACAGGTAAAACGAATCATCTGTAGAAACAGCTGCCCTCCCCACCCTGACACACACGCACGCAAACACAACCTCGTCCTCACTGAAAACAGGAGTTGGGAAACCAACGCTCAAAATCTAGTCAAGGTGTTGCTGATATGGTTCATATTTTGAAAGAATTACACTGATTCAGTGTAATTTTTTATAAATATGATTTAAAGCCAAAGTTTTCCCAGCTAAATACTCCACACAAAAACTGAACATGGGTGGACTATACCTAAGTCATTCTAAACAATATAAGCTTTTCTACCATAAATTTTTCTTAAACTTTGGTACTTATTACTGGATATCCTTTGTAAGCATTAAAAGATAATGAAACAAATGAACAAAGATCAAAAGAACTGTTAATGGAAAATTCAAAATAGTACATTAATATTTATTTTTTGAACAAGAACATAATATGATTAATATACTTTTTAAAAATAAGGACAAAATGTGCTCAGAGTTCAGATGGTCTAGCATGTCTTATGACAGTAAAATTGTTCCCAGATGTTAAAGTAAATGTGTCAGCACCATGGCATTCCGTGAAGAGCATCATGAAGAACAGAAACTGTCTTGTTCAGGTGGCACAGTAAATACCTCAGGTTTTATTCAAGATGTTAGCTTTCATACTAAGTATGCTGGGAAGACACTGAAGGATGAAGAGAGCAAATGCCGTAACATGCATTACATTGTTTAAAAGGCACTCTGGGCTACTTTATCAATATAACGTACAGGAACTAGAGTACAAGAAGAGAGAACCTGACTAAAACAGAAAACCTGAGGGACAGCATATATTGGGAGAAGAAAAATCAGTCTTTTGCAGACACGTTCAGTTTGAAATGCTTCCTGGACTTCCCAAGTGGAGACGTCAATGTGAGGAATTTGGTGTTCAGGATAGATGTGTAGGCAGAAGATAAAAGTTTAGGAATTATGGGCATATAGATTTTTTTAGAGATGATATCTAAAATAATGGGATAGCAACAACAACAACAATAATAGGACAGCACATAATCAAGAAATTGTCCAATTTCTTGGGACATTCTGGGTCATTTCAACCACAAGAGATTAGTAAGGGTAAGACCCACAGAAGGAATCTGAAAGAGGCCAACAAGATTTGAGGAAAACCAGAGCACAGTGACCTGGAATACTGTGGACAGTATTTCAAGAAGGAAGGACATACTTAGGTACCAAGGTTTAGGCATAAAAGAAAAAACCTACTAGTATATAAAACCAAATAAAGATACTGTAATCCTAAATATAAATGGGAAAGAACAACATGACAACAAAACCAGTAGCAATAAGCATGCTAGTACCCAGACTGATCTTTCACAGCAACATAAAGGGCAAGAAACATACAAGGTAAGCCTGAAACATCTTGTCTAATGAGAAAGAAAGCCTTCAAAAAGCTACAGTGGTCATTTCAGAAACCTAGGACTCAACTTCAAAAGGCTCCCCTTGGTCCAAGTGGGACAATTTGAGTATCAATATGAATAATAATTACAATGGACTGAAACACATGAACTATGTTTTGATGGATTAGTTTACCATGACATACAAGAAAACCCCAACTAACTGGTTACCTTTGGAGGAAGGACACTATAAAACCCAACTCATCCTAAAAAGTGATAAAAGGGAAGAACATGTATCCTGCTTTTCCCATATGAACTCTACTTCAGGGTAACCAAATCACTGATCAAAGCTTATCTGTGTACAAGTATCCAGCTAATACAGGAAGGCACAATGGGAATCTAACACCACCCTTTTGCAACCCTTAATGAAATAATCGATCTAAGAACTGATCATCAATAGTTGCTCGTATCACAAAGAGAGACAACCAGACATCAAGTGCCACACCATCTGTGAAGTGTTCCACTGTCTCCCCACCCTGCCCCCAAATTAACCTGAATCTGATCAAGCCTCAAACTCTAAAGGCCAGTCTGTTGGGTATCCAGGGCTCAGAGGAAAATAAAGATGTAATTGGCAAAATTCAGAGCATGGGAAAGAACAAATGACCCATTTTCTTAAAAAAACAAAAACAAAAAACAAGGGAAAAAAAAAGAGAAGAGGAAACCTATAGTTAGACTTCGAAGACATATCAATCAATGCAATTAATGAACCTTATTTCAAACTGGCTAACCTGTGAAAATCCTAAGACACACCAAAGAGATTGGAGATGTGAACACTTACTGCGTTATCTTATGTTATTAAACATTTTACAGAGAAAATAAGATGCTCAAAATAAGCAGGGGAAAGAAAAGGGTGTAACAAGATCAGCCATGAGATAACTGTTGAAGCTGGGTAAAAGGTACATGAGAATCTATCACATTATTTTCTCTATTTGTTTGAAATTTTCAATGAAAAAGTTTTGTTCTGTTCTACATGAGGGTATAATCAACTATACCCTCAAGTAGTGAGGTCAAATAAAAGGCAGCTGAGAATTGAATACAAATGTGAAGGTCACTGGTAACCTTGGGAAGAAGGCTTTTTTGGTGAAATGCTGGTTATGACAGTGTGACTGGAATGAGTTCAAGAACAGGAGACAACACGCCAGAGGTGAGTCTAAGGGGAAAATAAAAATGGCAGGCAGCTGGACTTTCCTGGAATCAAAGAGAGGCTTTTTCTTTTTTGGTCAATAGAAATAAAAGGTTTATTTCTCTGCTGACAGGACTAATACAAAAAGGGGGTGAAGTGATCATGCAGGAAAGCAGAAAGGCAAAAGCAAGAGCAAAGATCTCGAGTAGGTAAGAGGAGCTGGGATCCCGTCCCAGAGTGAACAGGTTGGTTTTGGTCAGGAGCAGGGGACAATTCTCCTACTTTACTCGGCTCAACACACAGGCTGACATACAGACAGCTGACAGATTTGCTGGTAGAAAGACAGGGAAGTTCTCTTTTCTTTTCTTTTTCAAGATTTTATTTGTCAGAGAGGGAGAGAGAGCACGCACAAGCAGGGGGAGCAGCAGGCAGAGGGAGCAGGCTCCCCGCTGAGCAGGGAGCCCGATGTGGGACTTGATCCCAGGACCCCGGATCATGACCTGAGCAGAAAGCAGGCGCTCAACTGACTGAACCATCCAGGTGTCCCAGGAAGTTCTCTTTTAATTGCTTCTGTTTTGTCAATGGAATACAAAGGAAGGCCATAAGCTAGCAGTGAGAGAGAGGGGAGTGGTCAGAGGTTTGAAGAGAGGAACTGGGAAATAAGCATCTTGGAGAGTGACAAGTGAACTTACTACAAAAACACAGTAGGAATGTCAAGTAGCCCTAAAGGATCCTTTGAAATTTGTGATCATAAATTTAAAGCAAAACCAGTCATCTGTTTTTTTTATGTTATCTGTAGCCATGTTCAGCTGCTCTGATGCCGGAATGGACAAGCCCAAGATCTGATTTTAACCAGGGCTTGCATTTTGTCATGAAAGTATGACAGAAGGAAGGAAAGAGGAGTTGAGGCATGCATCAGATTGATTATAATGATGGGTTACAGAAATAAGCAGGAGCAGACAGGAAGTAAGGATGGAAAGGAACGTTTGGGTAGGGTTTATTTTTATTTTTTTAAAGGATTGTATTTATTTATTTATTTGAGAGAGAGAATGAGAGAGAGCATGAGAGGGGGGAGGGTCAAAGGGAGAAGCAGACTCCCTGCTGAGCAGGGAGCCCGACGTGGGACTCGATCCCAGGACTCCAGGATCATGACCTGAGCCGAAGGCAGTCGCCCAACCAACTGAGCCACCTAGGCGTCCCTGGGTAGGGTTTAAAGAATTGTTGGATACAGACAACAGAGAAAATATGGTATAAAAATAGAAGGCGACTGTCAAAGAGTAAAATGCCTGTGATTGGGATTTGACGGTGGTACAGTTATTGGTAATGGCAAGGCAAAAGGGAAGAAAATGATCTTTGAAAATAAAAAGCAAGGTACTGAATTGGGTGAATTTTTGATGTAGAAATCACTTAAGAATGATAAAAGGAGTTCAAGTTGAGAGAACAGCGAGTCAGACTAAAAATCTTCTGTGGAAAAGGAGGATCACAGATGAATGCAAAAGAGCAGGAGGGAGAGTTTACTCTAGTGTCAGGTGTTTTATTTTAGTTTTTTAATTTTGTGTGTGTGTGTGTGTGTGTGTGTGTGTGAGGTATTTTAAAAGAGCTGGAGTTTTAAGTGAAAGATAGTGGCCTAGGAGGGGCAAGGAGAAGCAAGAAGAATACCCACCCCCCACTCTTAGCCCTTGGGGTCTGTGGGGTCTGGAAGGAAAAAGAGCCATCACTTAGCGGGGCTGCTAAGGAAGCAGCATCCTCAGGTGAGGGCGAAGTGTCAGTGAAAATTCTGCCCGGATGGTGTCATCCAAATCATAGATTAAAGTTCACCAAGATGATTTCACTGCCATAAAAACAGTTATTTTTATACTTAGACCTAATAGAGCTAGTTTTATTTAGCTACTTTGAAAGATAACATTATAAAAATGTCAGTCTTTATTTACCTTCCTGTTGTAATTGAGCCAAGAAAAGTGCAAGGTATGTGTCTGATATTAATTCTGGACCCGTCAAGAGAGAATTCAAGTTGAACCACTGGAAAAAAATTGTAAATATTTAAGTTAATGCACATTGTAAGTAATAAGGAAGTTCCATATGTTAAGAATAAACATAACCCATCTAAACTTACTAAGACTATCTAAATACCGAAAACACTGTAAAACCAAGATTTTTTTAAAGTAATTAAGTATTGTGATTTTTAAGAACTGAAATAGGTGTTGCAGATTTATCAGTATTAAATGCTGATAAATGTTTTAAAATGTTTTAAAATAAAAATGTTTTAAAAATAAAATTTTGCTTTAAGTCATTTTTTTTTTTTTTTTTTAAAGATTTTTACTTATTCAACAGAGAGAGACACAGTGAGAGAGGGAACACAAGCAGGGGGAGTGGGAGAGGGAGAAGCAGGCTTCCCACGGAGCGGGGAGCCCGATGAGGGGCTCAATCCCAGGACTCTGGGATCATGACCTGAGCTGAAGGCAGATGCTTAACGACTGAGCCACCTAGGCACCCCTAAGTCATAAATTTTAAATCTCCCACTCCCAAAAAGAGTACAGAAATTGATAGTACTTTAACGTATCTTTGATAGGTGTAATTAAATCTTTTTTCAAGGTATCAGCCCAAAAAAATCCTAATCACATTATACTGAAGAAAAATGAAACTACACAAAATTTTCCCACTGCTGATTAATTTTGGTCAAAAGATTTCAGGGGTGCCTGGGTGGCTCAGTCGGTTAAGCATCCAACTCTTGGTTTCAGCTCAGGTTATGATCTCAGGGTCATGAGACTGAGCCCCATGCTGGGCTCCAGGCTCAGTGCAGAGTCTGCTCAAGGATTCTCTCTCCCTCTGCCCCTCCCCCTGCTCCTGTGTGTGCTCTCCCTCCCTCTCGCTCTCTTAAATAAATAAAATATAAAAATATTTCACTTGTGAGAAAACTAGACATTCCAGGAAGAGAATTTATAATTGCCAACTGATTTTACAAACATCACTAAGCCACTATCACATGTAATTAAAATCATTTAGTCACTACTTCATAGGACTCCTAATTTAACCCACAAGATACAGAAGTTTCAAAAATTACAGTCAGCATCATGACCAATTGCTTTTCCTTGATTTTGACAGAGATAATGCTTTTCCAGTCATTCATTTCTCCAAAGACAACATGCAGATGGCCAACAGACACATGAAAAGATGCTCAACATCACTCATCACAGAAATGCATATCAAAACTACCATGAGATAGCAGCTGTCAGAATGGCTAAAATCAAAAACACAAGAAACAGCAAGTGTTGGCAAGGATGTGGCGAAAGAGGAACCCTCATGCTCTGCTGGTGGGAATGCAAACTGGTGCAGCCACTGCAGAGAACAGTATGGAGGTTCCTCAAAAAATTAAAAATACAACTACCCTACAATCCAGTAATTCCACTACTGGGTATTTACCCAAAGAATGCCAAAACACTACTTTGAAAAGATATATGCACTTCTATGTTTACTGCACCATTATTTACAATAGCCAAATTATGGAAGCAGCCCAAGTGTCCACCGACAGATGAATAGCTAAAGATAGAAGATACACACACACACATATATACACACAGAGGAATATTACTCAGCCATAAAAAAGAATGAAATCTTGGGGCACCTGGGGGAGCTCAGTGGTTTAAGCCTCCGATTCTTGATTTTGGCTCAGGTCATGATCTGAGGGTCAAGAGATCAAGCCCTGAGTCGGGCTCTGAGCTTAGCTCAGAGTCTGCTTAAGATTCTCTCTCCCTCCCCCTCTGATCCTCCCCCCCAACTCATGCTCTCTCTCTAAATAAATGAATCTTAAAAAAAAAAATGAAATCTTGCCATTTGCCACAACATGGATGGATCTAGAGAGTATAATGCTAAGTGAAATAAGTCAGAGAAAGACAAATAATGTATGATTTCATTCATATGTGGAATTTAAGAAACAGAACAAAGGAACAGAGAAAAAAGAGACAACCCAAAAAAACAGACTCTTAACTACAGAGAACAAATTGATGGTTACCACAGGGGAGGTCGGTGGGGGATGGGTGAAATAGGTGAAGGAGATGAAGAATACACTTATCGTGATGAGCACTGAGTAACCTTCAGACTTGTTGAATCACTACATTGTACACCTGAAACTAATATAACACTGTATGCTAACTATCCTGGAATTAAAAACAATACACAGAAAAAAAGAGAAACTTTTCCAGTCATCTTTTTAACTCATACAAAAGAGTGTGTAATGAAAAATATAACTATAAACAAAAAGATAAATTAGAGCCAAAGGTAAGTCAAAATATAACATTTCTTGTATTTGTCAAAGTAATTTAAAATGTGAAAATTCAGTTTTATTTATATATATTTTTAAAAAGGTCTATTTATTTATTTGAGAGAGAGAGAGAGAGTGTGAGTGGGGGGAGGGGCAGAGGGAGAGAGAATGCTCAAGTGCACTCCTTGCTCAGTGGGCTGGATTTCACAAATCATGAGATCAGACTTGAGCCAAAACCAAGACTTGGACATTTAATCGACTAAGCCACCCAGGTGCCCTGAAAATTCAATTTTAAAGAACTAAAATTTTTGGGATGTCTGGGCGGCTCAGTCAGTTAAGCGTCTGCCTTTGGTTCAGGTCATGATCCCAGGGTCTTGGGACCGAGTTCCGCATTGAGTTCCTTGCTCAGCGGGGAGCCTGCTTCTCCCTCTGCTTGCCGCTCCCCCTGCTTGTGTGCTCTCTCACTCTCTTTCTCTCTCTGACAAATATGTAAATAAAATCTTAAAAAAAATAAAGAACTGAAATTTTTAAAACCTCTCAAAATAATGATGTTAAGTTTACATGCAAATCAATATAAAGGAACTTTTGGGACCAAAGTCTTCAGATCTTAAAAACATCCAGTGATTACCTTATACAGAAGAAGTAAGGAATACTTGATCATATTTTTTAAAAAAAATATATAAATAAAAGCCAAAGGTTAAATAGTCTTGGCAACGTCCTGCTGGTCTTTCCTTAGAGGTGATCCCCACTCAGGTCAGCCTCTACTACGCCACGCTGCCTTCCTTGCTCTTTGTAACTCAGGAGGGACCTTTAGAAATAACCATGTCACATGAAGCTGCTTCTAGGTGGTTGACTTATAAGATAATAGTAGGGTTTCTGCTTTCGAGTGATCGCTTATTGATTTAATCCAATGCACTCATTCTTGATTTCATTTTCTTTTTTGCTCTGTATTATTTTTTTTTTTAAAGCAATTCGAATGCTTTTTTTTTTAAAGATTTTATTTATTTATCTGACAGATAGACAGCGAGAGAGGAAACACAAGCAGGAGGAGTGGGAGAGGGAGAAGCAGGCTTCCCGCTGAGCAGGGAGCCCGATGCGGGGCTCGATCCCATGACCCACCCTGGGATCATGACCTGAGCCGAAGGCAGACGCTTAACGACTGAGCCACCCAGGCGCCCCTGCTCTGTATTATTTTTAAAAACAGTTTTACGGGGATGTAACTGACATGCGAGAAATTGCACACATCTAAAATGTCCAATTTGAAGTTTAACATATCCATACACCCATGAAACCATCACCACAACCAAGAGAGTTTCTGGCGCCCCTTATGATCCTCCTCTCTCACTGCTTCTTGCCTTCCTCATCCCCAGGAAACCACTGGTCGATCTGCTTTCTGTCCCAATAATTTGCATTTTCTAGACCTTTATGTAAATGGAACTATCTAGTATATAGTATTTTGTGTCTGGCTTCTTTCACTCAGCTTAATTATTTTTAGATCCATCCGTTTATTGAACATATCAAGAGTTCATTTCTTTTTATTAGATCATTTATAATAACCCTTTTTCAAAAATTCAAAATTCTAATAAAAAGGACTTTAAATAATTGTTTCAAAAGTGGTACCATGTATACAAAGATCTTTGGTAATTGTTTACAAAAATGACATCTTAGGTACATTTCTTGATCTTAAGAAAGGCTTGTTCAAGACACATTCCATGTTCTTTTTTGAAAGCAAAACAAAACAAAACAAAGGAAAAAACCCAAAACCAGAAATGACTTCACGTAGATGTATGTATTACATGGCATTTTGGCATGTGAATAATCTTTGATATGCTAAAGCTAACATGATTGAAAACTTTTACTCATGCTGGATGTTGTTTCAGGCTTCATGATACTACTATACGTTAAACACAAATCTATAAAGTCACAGTTAACTGGAAAAACATCTTTATCACATAAAAACCCACTAAAAGTAACCACATGTGTATTGTATTAAATAGAAAGTTTTTCTTATGATATAGTTAAATTGTGCAGTTGACCCTTGAACAATGTGGGGATCAGGGATGCTGACCCATTCCACAGTTGAAAATCCACATGTAACTTTTGACTCCTCAAAAAACTCAACTACTAATAGCCTACTGGTGACCAGATGCCTTACTGCTAACATGAACAATTAACACATATTTTGTATAATGTATCATATACTGTTTTTTTTTTAAGTGGGCTCCACACCCAACATGGGGCTTGAACTCGCAACTCTGACACTAAGAGTTGCATGCTCTATGACCAGCCAGGTGCCCCTTATATATTTATTTTTACAATAAAGCTAGAGAAAAGAAAATGCTACTAAGAAAACCATACAGAAAATACATTTACAGTACTGTAAGAAAAAATCCACATATAAGTGGACCCATGTAGTTCAAACCCATGTTGTTCAAGAGTCAACTCTGTATGGCTGTTATAAATAAATCTATACGGGAAACTGATACTGTCTTTTAAAACTGCAAATCTCTATCAAGATTAAAACCGTACCACACACACACATCACTGGTAAGTTTCTTCATCTTTAAGGTACCAATCCTTTACATTTAAGTGGCAAATGGAGTGCAAAATGAGAAAAAAGGGAAGGTGAGAAATATTACCTGTTTCCCTAATTTTCTAACTGTAAACCAGTGTTCTTTGTAATTGCATATAAATGATCTTTCATTTCTAGAAAAAGAAAAAAAATACATACACAAGTTGAAATAGTAGAGTTCATATTCATTTACTTTATCTACTGGCAAGTATTATAAAAAACATTAGGATTATGCTTATAGTTAAGGATCACTGGTTTTTAAGAAATTACAGAACAGTATAAATCTCTCTGCAGATTAGTGGTGCCAGGCAAAAGTGCTGGCGTCACACAGCTTTTAAGGATCAGCTCTGTGCTGTGCTGTCGGACACTGAGGTGTGGGGGAGGCTCAGTGGGCAGATGTGCACGGACATCCCCAAAAGATTTAATAGGAAACTCTGAGGGAATGAAACAGGAAGCATCACAACAGAAACATTCAAAATATACTTTTATCCTTTAAGAAATTATAATTTTAAAAATCAAATTTAGGAAAAGCAAAAAAAAAAAAGTCTTACATGGGATCGATCCTGAGCCTCTGATACTCCGGACTGTTGAAGAGAATTAGTTCTAAACCCCAAACTTTCAAGGCATTGCTTATAACCTGTTAAAAAAATAGCAACTTTCCATGAGCTAAACCATCAATTCCAAATTTAAGTAGTATAGTCATGTCAGGTGTATAAGCAATTGTACTTTATATATAATTTTCCCCAGAAGGTTATGGTTTTTAAAAAAGTCTGTGTAGGGGCACCTGGGTGGCTCAGTCGTTAAGCCTCTGCCTTCGGCTCAGGTCATGATCCCAGGGTCCTGGGATCGAGTCCCACATCGGGCTCCCTGCTCAGCGGGAAGCCTGCTTCTCCCTCTCCCACTACCCCTGCTTGTGTTCCCTTTCTCGCTGTGTCTCTCTCTGTCAAAATAAATAAATAAAATCTTTAAAAAAAAAAAAAAAGTCTGTGTATATAGATACACTACTAAATCCATAAAAAAAAAAAATAGCATGAAAAGAGCGCTATTTACACTGGGTTTCTGGAACATTCCCGAGAAGCACACAATTCGAGATAAAACTGCCTCAAAAATCCAGATGTACATTCTATTCAGTGGGTACTATTCTTTTTTTTTTTTTTTTTCAGTGGGTACTATTCTTAAAACTAGTCCAATATAGGGGCGCCTGGGTGGCTCAGTCGTTAAGTGTCTGCTTTCAGCTCAGGTCATGACAGCAGGGTCCTGGGATCGAGCCCCACATCGAGCCCCACGTCGGGCTCCCTGCTCGGCGGGAAGCCTGCTTCTCCCTCTCCCATTCCCCCTGCTTGTGTTCCCTCTCTCGCTGTCTCTCTCTCTGTCAAATAAATAAATAAGTAATCTTTAAAAAACAACAACAAAAAACTAGTCCAATATATATGCACGATAATTTGGCTGCTACAGGTCCTGCTTTAGAAAAGTTATATTCAACTCACTACCTGGGATGTCAGTAGTGACAAAAATTTTGTCTATTAAAAGGAGTTCTTCCTGGGAATTTAAACGGAAGCTTTCAGAATTTAAGCTTCTATTACCATGAGTTTATAATCTGTAGGGGGAAAAAAAACCCCACAGAAAACAAATCTGATTACTCCAAACTGAGGAAACAAGAGGATTTCTGAGAACTCACTGTCTGCCCTCCAAGGTGGCCAACAAAGCAGGAAGTGAACCAGGTACCAGCACAGACACTGGCGGGTGCTGGGCCTGCCCTGGCCTCTTCCAGCTCTGCGGCAGCCGCGGTGGGCTGCAGTCCCCCACGGAGCGCTGGGCGGAAATGCCGCTGCATGAGGAGTCCAGCAGGACAGCACAGGGGAGTGCAACAGAGGTATTTGTAGGAACAGGCTCCTCATGAGAGGTTCTGAAAGAACTCTGGACACACTTCCCAGGGGTGAGAAACAGAATGAAAGACCCACAGATAAAAGGATCTCACAAGTACATGTACAATTACCCTCAGAATTCAGGGGGAGATGTAAGTTTCAAACAAAGAAAACAAGCAAAGGCCTTAGACCATAATAAAGGAATCCAATCCTGGTAGGTGGATTTAAATGGTAGGTAGAGAGGTGTTGCATTTTCTCAAATTTACACAAGTAGTAAGTTTGAAATACTGTGACTTATTGGAATTATGGTTATCAGCATACAGATGTAAATTAAATAGTCTCCTTTCAAAAAGCCCTACTCTAAAAATGAAGGTTCTGGGGCGCTTGGGTAGCTCAGTCGGTTAAGCGTCTGACTCTTGATCTCAACTCAGGTCTTGATCTCAGGGTCGTGAGTTCAAGCCTCGCATTGGGATCCAGGCTGGGCGTGGAGCCTACTTAAATAAAAATAAAATAAAATAAAATAAAATAAAGGTTCTACAATCCTAACTTTCATGTTTATCTCTACAAAAATCTAGTACTCTAGAGTATAATCTTACACGTTTTTTCAGTTTTTTTCCTTGTGCTCTATAGCTCATTTTTTTTTTTTTAAGATTTTATTTATTTGATAGAGAGAGACACAGCGAGAGAGGGAACACAAGCGGTGGGAGAGGGAGAAGCAGGCTTCCCGTGGAGCAGGGAGCCCGATGCGGGGCTCGATCCCAGAACCCTGGGATCATGACCTGAGCTGAAGGCAGTCACTTAACGACTCAGCCACCCAGGCGCCCCTCTATAGCTCATTTTTATTTTTTTTAATCATCTTATACTCCTTGACACTATCTATTGGAGGACTTTCTGAAGGTCGTATCATTACAGTGACCATGAAAGGCTGTGAAAAGATATTCACATCAATCATATCCTCAGCTTGAACAGGGCCTGGGACATAAACAACCCTTAGTACACGCTTGTGACTACTTACTTGAATAGAGAAAAAACCACTGTCATCCATATTTCCAGAAGGCTGCTGTTTAATTTAGATAGGTAGTTGAGGTGGGAGTTGAGGGTGGGGAGAGAAGGATAAAAACTGTCATTAGTGTGCATATTTAAAATAACATCTTGTGCGTTCCCATTTATACAGTCAAGAGCACAGTTATAATTAACAAGTCAGAGCCCCATAAGGAAGAATGGTGCATCCTTTTCTAAACAGTACCCACATTTAAAAAAAAAAAACATGATTTAGTGAGTTTAAAATCAGTACCTGTAAAAATGTGCGATAGTCTTCACTAGTAACTCCTCCTTCTGCCATTCTCATCCTTTCCTCTTCATCTAGCTGATGTGCAATTGAAGATAATTCCACAGGGCTAAAATATTCTCCTTGCAACAGATTATTCAAGCAATGTTGAGCACAAAGTGAGCCTTCTTGCTAATATTTCCAAAAGAAAAAATTCAAATGTGACTCGTTAAACAGATTTGTACAGTAGCTTCCTCTAAAGAGGAATTTAATCATTAACTTAATGCAGCCAAACTGAACCTTTTTGGCTTTAGATAAGCATGATTAACATAAGTGCATGAGTTTTTATTTGTTAACACTTATTTTATAATTTTACCATTAATGAAACTACAATTATTTAGTTATATGATCAAAAACTTAAGAATGATTTATATTAAACAAATATTTTTCTATCAGATATGCCAAATTTCACACTTTACTAGAAATTACTCTATAAAAAATATTAGCACTTCTCATTTTCAGTACCTAAGATACATACATCTTTGGAGGTTCCATGGCAAATGAAACATGCTGAAATGGAATTTTAACCCCTAGAGCATTTGTATTCTTTTAACAAGACAATCTACTCAATCTAAATGCTTACTCAAGGAATTTGAAATCAATGAACAAAAGAATCTCAAGAACTGATACAGGTAAGAAAGATCCCATTTGACGTTAATGAAGACTTGTAACTAACAAAGCCAAGGTTCTCTTCCGGAAACTCAGCGCAAAATGTATAGCAAAATGTATATGTAGTACGGTACAATGAGCAAAACTTCCAAAAACCACCCCTGGAGCTCATTTCCAGACAAGCCAGCAAGGAGAGCTGCATCCAAGCAACCATGGGATCATTGGGATCACCGGCTTCCTATGTGGGGGGTGGAGGGAGTACAATTTCCCATGGGCCCCAGGGTTTTCAAGTGCTCGGCAGCTGGCTCTCACACAACTGGCACCCCAAATCTAAATCCAAGTTGCCTGGCACTGAGCAGTCTGCCTATCACCCTGCTCCCCACAACAATGCCACCTTCCCACACTTGCCTTATAAAAAGGGAGATTCACTGGCAGATGAGATCCCTTCCTGTGAACACAGACCCCTCTGCAGGATGATGGCAGAAGATGAGAATACTTTTCTTCTGCTAACCCTGGCCCTCTAAGTTCTCCTTTTCCCCACTATCTATGCCTTAATCCAGCCTGTCTTACCTTGTGCAATTTGTTCTGAACTATGTTACTCAACAGACGATGACCCCAAAGAGCAACACCTGGCAAGACACATATTTTCCTGATGAATTAATTTTCTAGGAACAAAATTCAGCTTCTGAAGATGATACAGGGTATATGTATACAACAAATAGGAAGGGAGCACTGAGACAGTCTGAGTGTGAGACAGGGGACCGAGATAAGCTTATCTTCATATTTTGGTACAGAATAAGTAGCCTGAAGCTGAAGACACAATCTCTCTCAAGTCACAGCCACATAGTGAGAGAGAACTTGTCTCTATCTTTTTTCCTTCTACTGTATTCCTGCTGCCAGAAAGCAACTCCCTCTGAATAATACAATGTGAATTGAAGGGACACACAGACATCCTACTAATATTCTACTGAAAAATGGGCAAGACAAATAAGTATTCACAAGAAGATAGCCAAATGGCTAAAAAACACAAAAAGATGCTCCACTTCATTAACCATCAGGGAATGATATATTAAAACCACAATATGTTATTCCTACACACTCTCCAAAATGGCTGAAATGTTGGAGATTAGAGACATTAAAACTATTGTATACTACTGATAGACATGTAAATTAGTACAACCACTCTGGAAAACTATTTGGGGTATCTACTGAAGCTTAACATATACCAACCGTATGATCTAGCAATTCCACTACTAGGCCATAATGCCAACAATAGAAATGTAAATATACATTCATCAAAAAACATCTATAAAAATGTTCATAGAAGCACTGTTCATAATGTTCCCAACCTAAACCACCCAGATGCCCATCACAGTAGACTGGGTAAATTGTGTTATATTCACAAGGGAATACTATATGACAATGAGAATGAATTAACTACAACTACCTGCAACAATATGGATGAATCAATGTTACAGAAGACAGACTCAAGGGGCACCTGGGTGGCTCAGTTGGTTAAGTGTCCGACCCTTCATTTCAGCTCAGGTCATGATCTCAGGGTCATGGGATCAAGCCCTACATTGGGCTCCACGCTCAGCAGAGTCTGCTTGAGATTCTCTCTCCCTCTGCCCCTCCCCTTGCTCGCTCTCTCTAAATAAGTAGAATCTTAAAAAAAAAAAAAAAAGAAGACAGACTCAAGAGAGTACACATTACATGATTCTATTTACAAAAGCTCAAAAACAGGCAAAACTAAACTCTGATGTTAGAATTCAGGATAGTGATTACCCTTGCAGGGGTGAAGGTACGGCAGAGGGAAAGTATCTGGAAGAGGGCCTAAAGGGAGCTTATAGAATGCAGGTAAATGTTTTGTTACTTGATCTAAGAACTATTTACACATGTGTTTTCACTTTGTGAGACCTCACTGAGCTGTACTCTGATGATCTGTGTGCCCCTAACATGTGACTGTTACACGTAAAAAAATTCAAATAACAACAAAAAGACCTCTTCTAAGATACAGCTATTTCACATATCAAGAGCTACCTACTATGGTGACCAGACACTGGATTTTCTGGTAACAATTCTAAGGCAAATTTTCTGTCCGGCTGTCAGGATACATGCCTCAACTTGGTACTCTCAAACTACTCACATTTAATACATAGATTGAAATTGTGAATCCAACTATTTGTTTAAAAATCTCTCTATAAAAAAGCTTTGAAATACAAAAAGATAAGCACTTAAAATCAAACTTTGTCTAAGTAAAACTGTACTGCTATAGGAAATATCAAGTTCTGTACTTCTAATACAATTTAATGGAAGAAAAGAACAAATTGTTCAGTCCAAATTTAAAATCATTTTTTAAAGTCACAAGATGAATCAAATTCTATATGAACCAAAAAAAATTGTACAAGGGCCCCATCTAAGATTATGCATTCCCTGCGCCCAACTTATCCCCACCCTCCTCTTTCTCACGGAGCTTTAACCAAAGTTGGATAGAAGTTTATCTGTGCCATAGTCAAATTTCAGCAGTATTGAAATTCCATGATTTCAGGCCCAGACTTATTGTGTTGGGATCAGAGGATGAACAAACTGTAGGTTCAGCTTTACCAAGATATTTTATTTTACTTTTTTTAAGATTTTATTTATTTATTTGAGAGAGAGAAAGCACAGGGCAGAGGAAGAGGGAAAAGCAGACTCCCCGCCGAGCAGGGAGCCCCACGCAGGGCTCAATCCCAGGACCCTGAGATGATGACCTGAGCCGAAGGCAGACGCTTAACCAACTGAGCCACCCAGGTGCCCCTACCAAGATACCACAAATGGTAACTGTAACCACATCATTCCCTCACTGTCCCCAAAGTCTTTAGGACCAACCTGCAACTAGTTCAAATTCCCCGAGATACTACTGATTACAACAAGTTACAACAGAAACCAAGCATAAACCTAAGGGTGTGTGCTCAGAAATGGTCTAACCTAAAGGACCACACAATCAACCTAGCAGATCTTCATCTCATCTCAGTGATGGTAAGGTCTCACCCCCTATTATGAGGTTCAGCAAACACAACTGAATAACAATAACCAGCATGTCTATATTGCTGGCCAGGAAGCATTCCAAGTGCTTATAACTGAGGTAGACACTTTATTATCCTCACACCACAGAGGAGGAAACTGGAGCAGAGAGACAGAATAAGTAACTTGCCCAAGATCGTATGGGTAGTAAATGGCAGAGCTGGGATTCAAGGCCAGGCAGAAGTTTCATGTCTGTGACATTACTACTTCCTCAGGGCACTCATTTGGAATTTGGTTATTCCTAAACCTCAAATATCCTAAGACAATTAGAAACCAACAATCACCAAAGGGCAAAGTGAGTATCATAGTCAAAGCTCAGCGTCTTTTAAGTATTTTCATTAATTTTAAACACAATCCCAACAAGTCTGATTATCATCCTCAGTTCACATTACATTAAAAATACCAATTGAGATGGCACAGTGACAGTACCAAGAGCAGGTAGCAAGAGAAATGGTAACAAAAATGACAGAAAGCAGATACCAGAACCAAAACACCCAGCAGTTAGTGGCCATTTAGCATTAGGATTTAAGTTAGGGGTTGGCAAACTCTAGCCTATAAGCCAAATACAACCTGCTCCAGTAGCTAAGAATGGTTTTTATGATTTTATTTATTTATTTTTTAAGGATGTTTTTATTTATTTTAGAGATAGCAAGCACGCATGTGAGAGGGGAGCAGGGGTGGGGGGAGAGGGAGAAAGGACCTGAAGCAGACTCCATGCTCAGTATGAAGCCCCATGCAAGGCTGGACCCCACAACCCCTGAGATCATGACCTGAGCTGAAACCAAGAGCCAGATGCTCAATGGACTGAGTTACCCAGGCGCCCTGGTTTTTATGATTTTAGATGGTTGGGTAACACACCCATACACACATACAAACAAGAATACATGAGAGACCATATATAACCTGCAAAGCCTAAAATATTTACAGAAAAATTATTTACTTTAATAAATAGCACCATACACATCTTAGAAGCTCAAGAAACTCTTGAGTCAATAAAATATTTATTGAGCAATTACTATGTGCCAGGCGCTATCTTAGGCACTGGGGACAGATCACCAAACAACTGTTAAGTTTATATTCTAACTTAAAAAAGGACACACAAAGTGATAACTCTGAAAACGGGGAAACCAACATCCCAAGAGGAAGTAGCTGCAAGGCCTGTTGTAGGCAGGTATCTCTACGTACACAGCTTCCTTAGAACCAAAGCTAGTTCTCCGGCTCTAGCAAAGGTTAAATGTGTGTGGCAGAGGGGAAGGGAGTGTGCTAGAAAATGGCTTATTATGCTAAAACATTCCCAGAATGGACTGTATATGAGATCAACAATGGGCCCTATGGTTACAGGTGCTTTCCATTTTTGAAATATGCCCCCAAAATCTTACCAGCCTCATCTATAAAGTACATTTAAGTTGATGATAAAGGTAAATTGTACTTATTTATTTGACAGAGAGAGACACAGCAAGAGAGGGAACACAAGCAGGGGGAGTGGGAGAGGGAGAAGCAGGCTTCTCGCTGAGCAGGGAGCCCGATGCGGGGCTCGATCCCAGGACCCTGGGATCATGACCTGAGCCAAAGGCAGACGCTTAACAAATGAGCCACCCAGGTGCCCCGGTAAATTGTACTTAAGTATCTTTAAGCCTAGTGACTGATGCTGAAGGTGACTTTTTTTTTTTTTAAAGAATTTATTTGTCAAAGGGAGAGCGGGAGCCCCATGCGGGACTCGCTCCCAGGACTCCGGGATCATGACCCAAGCTGAAGGCAGACGCTCAACCGACCAAGCCACTCAGGCATCCCTGATAGTGACTTTTTTCAGAAAGTACACCTTTATGAGGCTAACACCCAGCTTCTTCTGATCCGGTGGTTCAGTCGTTACCTTCCCTGAAATCTATCCAAATAGAGCCCCATATCCGCCAATCAGTATTTATAAAAACATATTATATGAATCTCAAGAGGTGGTGTGGAAATGTTTAAAGTCTTCCATTTGAAACATCTGGCCCTACATTAAAGCTTTTGAAAAATAGTAATAAAAATACATACATGTAGGGTCTCTGCATCCAGTCTCCTTAGCCAAGCAACTAAATTTCTCTTGTCCAAGATTCATAAATCATGTCAATCAAATCAAAAGATTAGTGATAACTATACCACTGAGTCCTTCCCCACACATAAAAACCGGTCTACTCCAGGGCCACAACGTGTTAAAATGTTTTCTATAAAGAAAAGCATTCCCTTTAACAATTTGCTCAGGTTTATACTGTGCCTCTTTTGTCTTTGATGGCTTTGACTTGTGTTAATTTTTAAATGGATAAGTGATCGTTTACAAGTATTTAACAAAACAAAATCCCTTTGCTCCTACTAAATAATAGCCTCACCCAGCAACCCTTTCCAAACATTAAACTATTATGAAACAACATATCATGTGCCAAAGTTGTCCTGAGGAAGGTATCACTCACACCCAAATAGCTTATGTATGTGAGAAAAGACGAGAGAGTTCCTCCACATGCCACAGCATCTTCAAGTGCGTGGTCATCCAAGGATAAAAGACAAACACTAGGCGGACAACAACACAATTATTCCAGTCCACCCCTAATACCTAATAAACGAGCTGGCCTCCTTGTCCGGAAAGATGCAACCACCAAAAGAAATGAAACCTAAACATCCCGTAACAAAAACTCTTGCGACGACTTCCCTATTTAGGGACGCGGAGGATTTCCAACCTCACTTCCCTAAGTGTCAGGCCCTACATGGGACGAGCCAAGGACCCCGCCCTCGGGAGGCTCCTGGACCTAGTGCAGGAAGACAAGAACACAACCCCAGAGATCTAAGTGTATGGGAGGTTCCAATATAGAATTGAGGAGCCCAGAGAAGGAAAAGTTAATTCTGCCAGAGGTAGGACTGGGGGAGTGGGGTGGAGTTGGGAAGGGTCGAGGGACTTGTCCAAGAGATGACTAGCTAGACACCTAGGGAGAGTGGAAAAGGGACTGGAGAACGAATCCCACGGAAAGTGGAGGGCAAGCGCAGGAGCTAGCTCAGTCGGTGCCACTCCTCTCCCGTGCCCCATGGCGCCCCCGGCCCTGCTTCACTCCCTCCCAGCTCCCCGGCGCCCCCGGCCCGGGACTCCTCGGGCACCCGCCTCCGGGGCACAGGGTGCTGTGGGGGCGTTGGTGAAGCTCCCCTCCCTATGAAGCTCCTCCGCCCGGCGAGACTGGGATGGGGACGACTCGGGCCCCCGCCAGCGCTCCCGGAAGAGGAGATACCGCGCCCCACCGCAGCCACTGCACCGCAGACAGCTCCCCACCGCACGCGGACACTCACTTTCTCGTGGAAGATGGACTCCATGTTTATTTGTCTGGAGCCAACGGCCCCCGCGCCGAACCACCCCCCTCCAGCCCCGCCCCTCGGCCCCACCCCTCCTCCCACCCTGCCCCGCCCCGCCTCGAGCCACCCCTGCCCACGTGCCTCGTACAGACCAATCATCCCCGAGGATATGAATCACGTGGAACGAAGAGCGAGTGAACGCCAGGGCGGTAAATGCGAGCACACGTGACCTTTGTAGCGGGTACTCCCATATCCCTTTATCTGGCCGGCTGGGGATGTTGCAGCGCCACCTACGGTCTGGAGGAACTTCTCTGCTTCCCACCCATTGCTATGGATTTTTAGGCTTTTAAGGGGTCTGGATAAGGAACGCCTGGGTTCTATGTTTTTTTATGTTTTCCACTTTGTACTTTCTGCTTATCATATGTACATATAATTATTTACTATCTTTCTCCTCTTTCCCCACTGAAAGCCTGATTAAGAAAAAGACATCATTGCAACCCCCAACACCTAGCGCTTGTGTAAAAAATGTAATTAATATTTATAAAGAGCTTACTGTAGGGTAGGCATTCTTTTTTAACTACTTTGCATATATTAACGAATTTAATACAACAACCTTTGATGTAGGTGTTGTTACGATCCCTATTTTACACATGAGGACACTGATGCACAGGGAGGTTAAGAAAAGAACCGTCTCCAAGGTCAACTAGTGAGTTGCCCTTGCTGGGGTCTAAATCCAGACACATTGTTACTAAGAGTCTGCATTCTGACCCTGAAGAGGAAACATGAGTTGGGTGAACTGAAAAGTCCAGTAAAGTGGGGGAAGGGGTTTGATGAAGCTGGAGGAGTAGGAAAGAAGCAGATTTTGCACCTTGAAATTAGGTTAAGGAAGGTATGCTTTTTAAAGACGGCTGGGGAGTTATATAAAGTTTTTAAAGAAGAGACGCTCAGATTTGCATTTTATAAAGATCACTCTAGTTGCAAAAAAAAGCTGATCCTGTGGAAAGAATCTTGGGAGAGATGATGGTGTTTGGGCAAGAATAATGACCTGCAGTGGAGAGGAGACCATTTTGAGAAATGATTAGTAAGTGGGGAGACTCAACAGAACTTGGTGAGAGTGGAGAGTGAGGGACACAGAAATGTTAGGGATGATGCCTGGGTTTCTGCCCTAGGCAGCCACTGTGGCAGGAATAGTTCACTAAGATAGGGAATACTGGAGGAAGGGGCAAAGTTTGGGGAATACCTATGATACGTAAGACAAGTAATGAGTGGAGGTTATCTATCTATCTATTATCTATCTATGTATCTCTATCTATCTATCTATCTAAATGGTCTGGAGTTCAGGGGCTTGGTTTTGCTGTAGAATGGGGAATTATTCACAGGAGTGAATAAAATCATCTAGGGAAAAAGGAAGAGATTGAAAAGAGGATCTAGAGTAGAACCCTGAGGGTAGAGAAGGAATAGCCAAGGAGAAGAGAGGAAAAGCAGGAGAGTGAAATTATCAAAGCCCTGAGAAGGGAATGTTTCAAAAATCAGTGTCAGTTGCTGCCAAGAGGTCCAGCAACATAAGGACTTACAAGAGTCCACTAAATTGTGTTGCTATGGAGACCATTGGGTACATTGGTGAGTGCAGGCTCAGACTAACAGAAGGGGCAGCAGGAGGTAAGGAAACGGAGAGTACCAGTGAGGACCAGGTGTTCAAGGGTAGGATTTAGTTACCCTTTTCTGAATGCCCCTGTGTGCACAGTCTACACTCCTGCATTGGGGAAACAGTCCATGCATGTTCTTAAGGAACTGTGGCCTAATTGGGGAAACAAATCATGGTCTCATGAAGTGAAAAAATATGCAAACCATTTTTTCCCGATTTATTTTTAAAGAAAGTGTGTGTGTACAGAAACACGTATCTATTTTTTGTTGTTGTTGTTCGTGTACATTACAAATCTCTGGAGGAATATACAGGAAACCCAGAGGTTATGTATGTGTTTGAGATGGGAAGGGAACTAGGCATATAGGAGACAGGGATGGGAAGGAGACTCCTCACAGTATACAGTTTGTTTTTTTTTAAAGATTTTTTTAAAATTTATTTATTTGAGAGAGAGAGAGAATGAGAGAGAGCAAGCACATGAGAGGGGGGAGGGTCAGAGGGAGAAGCAGACTCCCCGCCGAGCAGGGAGCCCGATGCGGGACTCGATCCAGGTACTCCAGGATCATGACCTGAGCCGAAGGCAGTCGCTTAACCAACTGAGCCACCCAGGCGCCCTCACAGTATACAGTTTTATTCTTGACTTTTAAACTAATGTATTAGTTATTCAGAAAAAAAAGTGCTTGTATTCATTTCCTATGGCTGCTGCAGCAAATCATCACAAACTTGGTGGCTAAAACCAGAAATTTATTCTCTCACTGTTCTTGAGACCAGAAGTCTGAAACCAAGGTGTCAGCAGGGCCATGCTCGATGGTCACAGGGAGAATCCTTTCCTCACTTCCAGCTTCTAGAGGCTCCTGGCATTAGTTGGCTTGTGGTTGCAGAACTCCAATCTTGGCTTTGGTTTTCATGTGGCCTTTCTCCTTCTGCGCCTTCTATGTACCAATGGCTGGATTTAGATACTACCCTAATCCAGGGTGATTTCATACTGAGATCTTTAATTACTTACATTGGCGAAGACCCTATCAGTGATAATTAGGGAGTATCATTTTATTGCAATGTTACTTCTCCTAAATTCAGTATGACCTAAAACAAAATGTTTTCTGAGAAGAGGTAGTTGAATACAACAGATGACATGTAAACATACGTGGAACCATGCTTGTGGAACCAACAAGCAAGAAAATGAACAACTTATACCCCAAAGTTTCCTTGTGCCCCCTTGTAATTCTTACCTCTAACCCCTTTCTGCACCTTGCTCCTCCAGGCAACCACTAGTCGGCTTTGTTACTACAGTTTACAGTGTCTAACATTTTATATAAGTGGAACCATAAAGTGTGTACTGTCTGGCCTCTTTCATCCAGGATAATTAATTTGAAATTCATCAATGTCAGAGCAATAGATCATTCCTTTTTTTAATGTAGTGTTCCATTGTATGGATTTAACACAATTTATTTGTTGATATACATTTGGGTTAGCTCTAATTTTTGGCTATTATAAATAAAGCTGCTATGAACATCATGTAAGTCTTTGTGTGAACATATGCTTTCCTTTATCTTGGACGAATACCTCAGGGTGGAATGGCTGGGTCACATGGGAGGTGTTATTTTCATTTGAAACCACTGAACTGATTTCCAAAGTGGTACAACTCCTGGCAGCTGCATTTTACATTCCTGCCAGCAGTGTGTGAGGTCCAGTTGCTCTGTACCCTTGCCAACACCAGGAACAGGATCAATCTTTTGATTTTAAACATTCTAATAGGTGTGTAGTGGTATCTCATTGTGGCTTAAATTTGCATTTCCCTAATGACTACTGATGTTGGGAGTCTTTTCATGTGCTTTATTTACCATCCTCCTATCTTTTTTTGTGAAGCGTCAATTAAAATCTTTTGCTCAGGGGTGTCTGGGTGGCTCAGTCAGTTAACCTTCAGCTCAGGTCATGATCCCCAGGTCCTGGGATCAGGTCTCCCACTGGGCTCCCTGCTCAACAGGGAGCCTGCTTCTCTGTCTCCCACTGCCCCTGCTTGTGTTCTCTGTCAAATGAATAAATAAAATCTTAAAAAAAAAATTCTTTTGCTCATTTAAAAAATTGGGTTCGGGGGGCACCTGGGTGGCTCAGTCGTTAAGTGTCTGCCTTCGGCTTGGGTCATGATCCTGGGGTCCTGGGATCAAGTCCCGCATCGGGCTCCCTGCTTAGCAGGAAGCCTGCTTCTCCCTCTCCCACTCCCCCTGCTTGTGTTCCCTCTCTCTCTCTGTCAAATAAATAAATAAATAAAATCTTTAAAAAAAAATTGGGTTCGGGCATCTGACTGGCTCAGTTGGAAGAACACTCGACTTGATCTCAAGGTTGTGAGTTTGAGCCCCACATTGGGTGTAGAGATTACTTAAATAAATGAATAATTTTTAAAATTGGGTTGTATTACTAAGTTATAAGGGTTCTTTACATATTCTAGATAGAAGTTCTTTGTTGTATATTACATTTTGCAAGTATTTCCTCCCAGTTTATGGCTGCATTTTCATTTTCATAAGTGTATTATGAAAAGCAGAAAAATTTTAAAACTAGTTCATACTTTATGTGTTTCATTTAAGAGATCTTTGCCAAACTCAAGGTCACTAAAATTTTCTGTTAGCACCATCCTTCTAAAGCACACAGTTTGAAAAAAAAAATTCTGAAAAATATCTGAGGAAAAAATTGGCTATACAATTTAATAGTACTATGGTCTAAAATGAGGAAAAGAAAATGAAACACTAATTGTAAATTTAACATCAATACACAATCAAGTACTCAATAATTTATTTTTAAGCTAAGTGTGCCTATTACTTGAAATGTGGAAGACTGCTTCGGCATAAAAAGAATCACACTTCAAATTAAATAATGAATGTGTTTTTATTTCTCTTCTAATTTTTAAAATGTGAACATTCTGTAATTCAGTCACAGGGGCCTTTACTTCCAGGTGACTTCTTCATTGGGTCTCAATTCCCTGTAGAAATTAAAAAGGAAAGAAAGGAAAAAGTACAAATTTAATTTTTATGGGGGGTAGAGAGTCAGAAGAGTATTCAATATTTTATATTTTATATTCTATTTATATTCTATTAAATTCTATATTTTATATTCTATTAAGTTGACCCATTAAAATTTTTATATAGACTCAACATACTCATTCAAGTCTCTCATGCATCCCTTTGATTTCATTTTTCCTGATTAAGGAACTGCAATTTCTTAGTCTGTACGAAAGCGATTATCCTCTCAATGAGTTCATCTGAGGTTTTCTAAACCCCTTCTAATTCATTTTATCTTTTTTAAAATCCTTAACTGTAAACCTCCTCTCCATACTGACTGTGAGTGCTGCTTAAGCCTCTGGTCCCTTGAGCTTCTTCCCACCTCACTGCATACCCAGTGGCAGACACCCCGTCTTGCTAACTAACTCTCTGCTGCCAAAAGAGCCATCTCCAGAGACACACTGGGACCAGGCAGCGGCCAGCTGCCTTCTGATCACTCACCCACCACGTCTAAAGCTCTCAAGCACTGTTGCTGTGAATACAGCACCAAGCCACTATTAGTGCCACAGATTTCAGCTATGTTCTGGCTTAAGTAAGATAATATATGATAATATGTGAAAGCTATATTAAAGGCTTTGATGAGCTGGTTTAAAACTTTGTTTCTATATTACAGTGCATCCTGAATGCCAAAAAAAATTCAAACATTTGAAATAGCCTGTTCATAA
Organism: Leptonychotes weddellii; assembly: GCF_054177405.1. Lineage (NCBI taxonomy): Eukaryota > Metazoa > Chordata > Mammalia > Carnivora > Phocidae > Leptonychotes > Leptonychotes weddellii. The sequence goes on along the minus strand of NC_138377.1, from coordinate 10,357,240 downwards.
ACTGAAGACTTGCTGGCATTCCAAAATAATCATACAGTTTTGTAGAAGGGTTAAACAACAACTAATGTTGCAAAATAACATAACTTAAATATAAGTCCTCGGGGGAAAATTTACCCCTTCTGTTTATTTTTGGCACATATGATATTAAAAAGGCTTATTTCCAAGAACTGGTTAATTGTTCATTTAAAAAAGGTGTACAAACTAACCTTTTAAACAACAAACTCTTGTTCCGGAAGGCAGCCAGCTTTTCATCATTCTTTCTGTCTAGATAACATCCAAGGACAAACCCCATGGGCACAAGTATATGTACCCAGTGGTCACGAACAATCTGAATTACATTCATCCTGAGTGCTAGGAAAAAAAAAAAAGATTATCAGAAATATAACTGCTTTTGAAATATCTTGAAAAATTGCATCTGAAGCAGGAGGATAGCCCTGAATATAGGAGATAGATGTTACAAGCATAATAAGCCTCTTCAAATTTGCTTTGGCATCAGAATGTAGTATACAACTTAAAATCTACTTGATGACAATTATACAGGTGACAATGATTAGTATAAAAATTGCACTGCACTAAAATCAATTTATTAACTTCCTTTTTAGCTCCACTAGTGGTCTGATATGGTATAGCACAGAGAAATGGAGAGTATAAAAAATACTAGACTAAAACGTGAAACGTGAGCCCAGCTGTCCACGGGAAGAAACCCCCATTTCACTTTCCCGTCTCCACCGCTCGCAAACCCGGGGGAGGTCCGGGCCAACCCTCGCCTAGAGACACCGCCGCCGCCCAGGGCTTCTCTAGAGGTGGACCCTCCCCGCCTGCACAACGGGGGCCCGCGGCGCCTCGGCTCATCTTGGACCCCGGAAAATTTTACCTGCGGCTCATTTTGGACCCCGGAAAATTTTACCTGCAAAGGCTGAATATTTGCACCCTCCAACTATTAATTTAAAACTTTTACACGTGTAAAATATTTTTAGAACCTCTGACAATGCTAAAACAAATATAATTATACTATTATGCCCAAAGCAGAATTCTTTAGTTATCATTATTGAAAACTAATTTTTCAATTAGCAGTAGTTGTGACTCAGATAAACCCCATTAACTACAATACTGCTAATGCACAAAGCTGAAAACTAATTTTTGAAAGGAAATAAAATGAGAGAAATTTTAAAAAACCACTGCATTCAACAATGTCATGGTAGATCTCAATATCAACTCAAAGATTTTACAAAAGATAGGGACAGAAGGGAATTTACTTTTATAGAATAACTACTAGGTACCAGGGCCATCATATAATCTTATACATAACATGAAATAACTATTATTATCCTCATTTTATAGACTAGAAAACAGCTTAACCTAAACAGGTATTAAGTACAGAGCTGGAATCCAAGCTCAGGTTTCCTCCAAAAATCTTTTTCTATTAGATCTCAATATCTCTCTCAAAGACCTCTTCTCGAATTGATATTTATGGTACTTAAGGGCTTTTAAGTTCTAAGGTTTTCTAAAAGGTAGAGGAGGAGGACTAGAACTAGAAGTCACCATATGGAAAATAAATTTGCCTTAATTAAAAAAAAGAGTTGAATTGTCAGTTTCTGCAAAAACTTGTACCTAAAGATGAAATCAAAATGTACCTGTCTATGCATGAATCTAAGATGAATAAATCATATACAATGGCTGAGAAGGCATGTGACAACACCCTGGTAAGAGAATACTGCCGACAAAAGTGCTCAGCACTAAACTGTGCTAGGGTTAGGTAGACTGGATTCCTGCCTCTCCTAAGACACTGGTTCTCACACTTAACACATTTCAATTCTTTATTTCTCAAACTTCATCACTATCTAAAGGTACTGGGCAAGAAAATGGCCATGAAGTTAACAGTTGCACAATTACTCTATACTCTATATGATAAAGTGTAATATTACATACAGCAGGTTCCAATCTGGAAAACTATGTAACGTTAACAAGTTATTTAAAATATGTAACTTACAGTTTAGTCATTAATTAAAGGTTTAGTCTACCGTCTACAGTTGGAAATCTCAAACCTGACTGCGTATCAAAAACATCTGTGGAGCCTTTATCAAAATAGGGACTTTTGGGCGGGGGGTGTAGGCTGGTGGCTGTCAGCTGAGCATCAGGCTCTTGGTTTTGGCCCAGGTTGTGATCTCATGGGTTGTGGGATCGGGCCCCAGGTCAGGCTCCCTACTTGGCGGGGAGTCTGTTTCAAGATTCTCTCCCTCTGCCCCTCTCCCCGTTCATGAGATCGTGCGCTCAAATAAATAAATCTTTAAAACAAACAAAATAGGTACTTTCGGTCCTCCTTCCTTGTGGGACTGGAAAAACCTATAGTTGAAAGAACTTTTTAGATGATTTGATGAAAATAGTTCTTGGGCAACCTTATTTCCTAGAGGATGGTGGCTTTCTTAGCACTATGCCTTCCTTAAGTAACGTTATTTGCATTTAGATACTGAAGCACTCTGTGAATCTGACCAAGTGCCCACCAAGTTAGCCACTTACTTGTTTAATAAACTTGAACCAGTCAAGTATAGGAATAACAATACATGCCTTAATCAACTAATATAACTTTGAAAGCACAAAACTGCAAAATACTAGACAATGTAGGTCTCTGTAGAAGTCAAGTGGCCATATATTCGGTCACCTGTCCTCACAGGTTCCTCAAATTTCTTAACAGGGGGGTCAAGCCTAACCCTCAGCACAGGTGAGTCAGATACTATCTGTATTTTAACCAACAACAAAGTGCTTATTGACTTAGCCCAAGACTGTTCTAAATAAGCCCATGGACACCTGTGGGCTATAAGCCATATTGTTGTTGGCATTCTTCCAACAGGGCAAGTAGCTATTGTCTGGCTCTAGTCTGAGAATCTGAGAAGAGGTGAGACAAACCCCTGAGACTCTGGCTGCACATAGGCTCTTACATACACTCTGTAAGTGAAGACTGATAGATAAAAGGATTCTGTGTATTCAAAATCCAGAGTTGGGTTCAGCCACCATGATTCCATCGCTAACAGGTAAATGACAAATGTTAGTCCATGAGACATTTCATATTACATGTGTATAATCTATTTAATGGACTTCGGAAGCAGTGGCATTGAACGTAATTTGTCCTCTGTATTTCACTGTGAGTGAATGACTGGGGAGGACAAAGATTTATGGACCTAAGAAGTGAGCTACAACGATTTCTTGGAGAATGGATAGGAGGAGGGATATAGACAGGCTCTGGTCATGAGCCCAAGACCACAGGGGGCTTTATCTGATGGGTAAAGGGCAGTGAGGTCCTGGACAGGCTCCAATGAAACAAGCTGAGGTTTGGATAGAGTGACATCCACATGGGTGCCCATGAGGGTACTGCACATTATTAGTGTTTTTTTTTTTTTTGAGGGGGCAGAGAGCAAAGGGAGAGGGAGAATCTTAAGCAGGCTCCATGCTCAGCACAGACGTGGAACACCACCTCACCACCCTGAGATCATCACCTGAGCTGCAATCAAGAGTTGGATGCTTAACCTACTGGGCCACCCAGGCACCCCATTAGTGTCTCCTTTATTAAGACTCATGAAAAATCCTTCTTTTACTTCAGAACTGGGACTTGCTATGGTATTCCTAAGAAAAACTAGTTTTTATCTTATGGACTCAAGGAATCATGTAACTGATCACCTATCCTTTATTACCAATACGGTTCAAATTTTTTGCCTAGCTCTAGAAATAACTGTTAATAGCACTGTCAGGTACGGTTCTTATTGCTTTTCATAATCACTAACTCATGTAATCTTCACAATACTATGTGTGTATTCACTAATGTCCCCAATGTAGTAGGCATATTTTTTTTTCAGTTGAGGAAATCCAGGGGCAATCGACTTGCCTAAGGTCACAGATGGAGTAAGTGGCAGAGATGGGATTAACACTCAGGCAGTCTGACTTCTTGGTCCAAGCTATTTGTGTTTTATTGTCTGTTAGGGTAACTATAGAGATAAACATTTAGACTGACCTCACTCAGCGTTATCTTATTTTTCCTAACATTACTTTTTCTTCAACCAATTTTTCCCGCCTAACTTCTGAAAAGAAAACTGGATCTGGTGTGTATTTTTATAAGTCAATTCATGTTGTAAAACGTAGATGAATAAATATTTCAAAAATTAAATCCTAATCTCTGATTGGTCTCCACAGCATTTTAGATCGACTTTTTTTTTTTTTGAACAATACATAATCTATGAAAAGCAGTGCTGGATGCATGGAGAAACTGAACTCCTTGAGGTCTGGAACCAACCGTGTCTTAATAACCTAGTATAAATTAAGTATTACGTTTTTAAAAAGTGATTTTTTGTGTGTGGAATGGTCGGCTCAAAAGGGTTTGCGATTTGGAAGAGAAGGTTAGTTTCCAATCCTGGGAGCACCGAGACAGAACGCTGAAACTTGAACGAATCTGGGATGCTCGCGCCTTCCCTCCAGCCTAGGAGCGTGATCCCGGCCTGTCTTCTCTCCGGTCCGGCCAGGGGCAGTCACCGGGTGATCCCCAAAGACGTTTTCCAGTAATGACAGCCTCCCACTACCCTTTCCAAAAGCCGTCAGGTGCGAAACGTGAGCCCACGTGTCCCCGGGAAGAAACCCCCATTTCACTTTCCCGTCTCCACCGCTGCAAACCCGAGGGAGGTCCGCACCACCCCTCGCCTAGAGACACCGCCGCCGCCGAGGGCTTCCCTAGAGGTGGACCCTCCCCGCCTGCACAACGGAGGCCCGCGGCGCCTCGGCTCATCTTGGACCCCGGACCCACCTGCGGCCTTGGTGCCAAAAACGACCCCACGACCAAGGGCAGCGACGACCCAACCACCGGCGCCGGCGGAAGCTGCGGCCTTGGGACCTGCCACTCGCTACGCTCGCTCGAAGAGAGGGGTGGCGCTGGGAAACCATACCTCTTCTTCCTTTTGACGTTGGACTCTTCTTGTACTTATTTTAGCTCTCACGCATTATAAATTATTTAAAAATAAGACTTCGGCGCAGGGTGACGAGACTTTAGTCGTAAGCGCCATCTCCTTCCCACACTTGCGTCCCCACCCCCCCCGAAGATGGTATCGCCCTGGGCCTTCCCCGCCTCAGAGGCTCGCCTCCAGTTTCAAAATGGCGGCCGCCATCGGGGGGCTTCTGCTGGCTGGTCGTCCCGGGTGCCTCTGAGCGAGCATCAGTTTTTCTCGCTCTTGAACCTGGATTCGACTAGGGGTTGGGAAGGGCAGTGGACGGCGTTGGGGGAGGACTGACGAGGCAAGTGAGGGCGGAGGAAAGGAGCGAGACTTCGGATGGGGGAGGGGGCGTCCTCGGCCCTCAGGGAGACCCTGGCTCCACTTGGTCCGGGTGGGCGCTGGGGACGTGCTCTTGGGGTTTCGGTGGCGACTGTCCTGGCCGGGCCTGGCAGAAGTGCTCATCGAGGGAAAGAGACGTGATTTCTCTGTGGGTCTAAAGCTCCCGGTGTTTGTAGCGCAGTCCGTACGATTCACTCCTGTGTTCTCCCCTCTTTTTGCTGTTTCCCGGTGACCTTTCAGTTTCGGCGCTGGAGGAGTTAATCCGACGCCAGCTTTGGCGCCTTTGGTCCTCGTGGTTGCTGTGTTTTTAGCCGCCTCGCTGGGGGTCTTCCGTGGTCTCGGGTTCAGAGACCACGAGGCTGCTAAGCCCTGGGCACAAAGTAGGCGTTCTTTTTTAGTTAGTCGATTCCCAGGGACCTTTTAAGTTGTTAACCGTGTTTTATTAATATGGTCTCGGCCTCCCGCTCCCCACCCCCCCCACCCCCCAGCGCCCCAGCCCTCCAGGCTCCCTTTGCCCTCAAGCGCTTCCATCACTCTGTATTATTACATGCTCTTAAGTAAACGAGATCAGACTAGCCTTAACCCCGGCAAGTCTGGCCTCCTGTCACCAGCCGAACATGAGTTATCCATTGCGCATCCCCTAATTTTTTATCTTATATCCCCTGTGATTTTTTTTAGGAAACCAATTCTCTTCCCGAACTGACCAGGAAAAGACTTTTTGGTCTTCGTGAGCTCGAGGGCCAACCCAGATTCCTTCGTTTTCCCTTGGATTTTGCCTAGTTCCCTTTCGCTGTCAGCAACATGCAAGGTCATTATTGAGAGAGCGAGTAACTGTGAGAGATAATTGAGATGAAGTAGTATCCGTCAGGAAGGAATTGATGGTCTGGTTCGGGTTCATTCTTTAAGCACACATGTGTGTTGCTTTGAGTGCTGCGCTTGAATTTGGCGATACAAAGATGATCGCTTTTGCTCTTAGCCTATACATTCAGCATCCATTCAATAAATATTCTTGGTGCGCAGTTTGTGTTAGGTAAAAAAAAAAATAACCTCCTGAGGCCACCAAAAAAGCTTCATAAAGGAATAAATATTTCAGCTGGGTTTTGAAGGGTCAAAAGGAATTTATGAGGCTCAGGAGAAGGTCATTCCTGGATGCAGAAACTTGAGCAGTTTTGGCATACTGAGGGAGAGTGGGAAGATAAATGTGCTTGCGCATGCAGTGCAAGGGTGGTTGGTGAACGAAGAGGAAGATTGAGAGCAACTTGTGAAGGACTTTGATTTCCAGCTAAGGAGTTTAGATTTTATTTGTTAGAAGGTGCATACTATGCACAAGGAAAGGGCATGAGTATATTTGTTTTTTTTAGGGTGGTCTCTGACAGCTGTATGGAGGATCAACTTGGAACAGGAAAACTAGATAAGAGGAAATTGTAGTCATTGAGGTAAGGTAATGATTGCCTCAATTGAAATAGGATAGTGAAGGGTGTAAGAAAGACCTTTCTGAAATGTCAAATAAGATTCAATGGGTGGCTGCAGTTTGGTGGAGGGAGGGTGACTCCAGAGTTTTTGGTCCAGGAAACTATATGGATGATGATACCATTAAAATCAAGCCTAAGATATGTACATAAAAATAGAATGGTGCCAACCTGCACCTTAAGGAGTGGGAGAGCACAATGCTGTACCATACGAAGCATTGATTTTAGAGTCTAGATTTGTGCTATTACAGTAGCCACAAGCTGCATGTAGCTGTTGAGCCCTTGAAATTGTGGTTAGATTGAATTGAGATGTGCTGTAAATATAAAATACACACTGGACAAAGACTTGGTATGAAAAACAATGTAAAATATCTCAATAATAATGGCTATGTACTGAAATGATAATATTTTGAATGTGTTGGGCTCAATAAAGTATATTAAAATTAATTTCACCTGTAAAACTTTTCAATGTGGCTATGAAAAATAAATTTAATTACATTTGTGGCTTGCATTATATTTTTGTTGGGCAGATTCGATGTAGTCTAGACTAATGATAAAGGAATTCGTATGGAGGTGCAATTTGAGCTAGGCCTTGAGACCGTGGTGAGCAGTGATGTCAGCAGCTTGCTGGTGCCCTCCATTGCCAGTTAAGGCATTCAGGTTTTTGTTTTTTCAAGCAGTGAGAAGCCTTCAGAGATTTCTGAGCAAGGGTTAATATGTGGAGGGGTGTTTCTGAAGATTAATCTGACAGTCATGTTTAGGTTGAGATGAAGGAGGAAAGGCTGGAGGGAGAGAAACAGAGAAACCCAAATATAAGGTAATGAGGCCCTGCTTTAAGGTACTGGTGGTAGGAAGGGAAAGGGGCTGATACACAGGTGAGGCATTTTGAGGGAAAAATAATCAGGAGTTGGTAACAGACTATTCGAGAAGAAGTAAAGGAAGGAATCAAATGTAGAGTTTCAAGCCTTGGTTACTTAGATAAGGACTAATGAATTCATGTCATACGATTATAAAGTACATCTGAGGCTAGAGGAATTTAGTCTCAAAATAGAACCAGCAAAGTTGGAAGGAGGAAGTGGTCTGCTAAATACTCTTCCTTTTTATCTCCTTGCTTTCTGTATCTTATCTAATCAATCAGACCCACCAGCTCATTTTCCTAAAATACGGAATTTCCTGTATTATGTCATCTTACTTAAAAATGGATCTTAAAATGTTTGTTGCCTGAAGAACGAGGTCCAGAGTCCAAGACCTTCCATTATCTGGCCCTTTTCTATTCAGTACTTTTTTTTCATTTTTTTGCTTATATGAAGGTGTGCTCGGCTGGTTTTTCCACTAAAACTCTGTCAGTTTTTATGTGCCTTTGATCATGTTATTCCCCTGTTTTGAATACCTTTTCTTTTTGTCTCTTTCTACTCAGGTCCTACTAATCCTTAACAAGTAATTTAAGATCCCACCTCTTTTATGCTTCTCAATAACATACGTTAATGTCAGTTTTTAAAATCTTATTTCCTAAACTGCATATTTTAGCTCATGATTATAACCAATTTGGTACATTATTTTTGTCTTTTATTATCCTTTTATTATCTCTGTTTTATGTAAGCTTTAGCTTCCTAAAATTATGACAAGTTTCTTTTTTAAAAAAGGACCATTTATTATACTACTTGCCGCTGCTTGTGATGTTCATCTTAGGGCACGACATAGAAGTTAGACACCATAATTAGAAGTGACTCTGTTGTACCACATTCATCAGACTCTCATTTCTTTATTTTTTAGATTTATAAAGAACTCTTCCCTTGAATTCATGGTGTTTCATCCTATGTACAACTGAGATATCAGTAAGTAATGAATGTGTTTAATAAAGATACAGCTTTATTATGTTATGAGCAATTGTATTAAAAATATCTTCACCTATTGAAATCTGAGTCTGTGTGCAAAAAGGTTTAACATGAACTCATTTACTTCTGTCTGCAAGATCTTTCGTATTTTCACTTCATAATCTAAAGAAAGGGGAAGTTAAGGTGGATTTGAGTTAAAAAGAGTTTCTCTTAGGCCATTAATATAATTATCATACAGGAAACTTTTCGGCAGGGAGAATTTTTAGTAGATCCTTTCCAAAATTGTATTTATAAATGATTTTCACCAAATTGGAGAATTAATATCTTTGTATTTCTCATACCTCACAAATAGGAACATGCTAAGCCAATATATTTTTAATTTTAACTTACTTGTTTCATCAGTTCTTTACTGAACAACTGCTATGTGTTTAAAACATGTGCTAATATAGTAAGGATACAAAAATGGATCAAGCCTGGTCTTACACTCAAGAGAGCTCTCACAAAGGGAAGTGCATATAAATAGGTAACTGTTAATGGTGCGGTAAGGGTACTAAGCTCATTTGACACGAGCCATACTTCATTCATTTAAGAAGCTTTTATTGACCCTCTACTATGTGTTAGGCACTATGGAGGCATTGGAGGATAACTGTGACCAAAATAGATAAGGTCTATTTTTGCATGGAGTCCATGATCTAGTGCTGGCGTGAGGAGGAGAGATGGGGGTGGGCAAAGCAAGTAAATAAGTAGCAGGTATAGAGAGCAGTATTTTGAGGGAAATGGAGTGATGTTGCAGGATGTAACAGGTAGGGAAGGACTTTAGAGTTGTTAGAAAACCATCTCAGAGAATAAATTTGAGGCAGGGAAAATATACAAACTAGCTAGAGATCTTAGTGACAATGGAGATGGAAGGAAATTTGAGAAATAGGATGGAGGTAAAAATGCAGCACTTACCGATAGATTGGATGTGGGATACAAAGGAAAGGAAGGACTCAAGGATGATGCCATCAGAGATCAGATGATACTTATGGCTGCGGAACTGGTGAGATTACCTGGAAAGAAAGAAATAAGTCCTACTGAAGAGCACTGCCACATTTAGAGGTTAGTGAAAGAAAGTAACTAGCAAGGGAGATGGGGGAGTGACGAGTTAGATACAAGGAAAACCAGGAGAGGGTTGACACGGAAGCAGAGGGAGGAGAGCATTTCAAGGAGGCCGAACACTTACTTTTACTGAATGTTGCTATGATTTCTGCCAGTTGAGGCCAGAGAAATAAATGCCCATTGGCTTAAATTGCATAGAGGTTGGTCAGTGACCTTGATGAAAGCACTTTTTTTAAAGATTTTATGTATTTATTTGACAGAGACACAGCAAGAGAGGGAGCACAAGCAGGGGGAGTGGGAGAGGGAGAAGCAGGCTTCCTGCTGAGCAGGGAGCCCAATGTGGGGCTTGATTTCCAGGACCCTGGGACCATGACCTGAGCTGAAGGCAGACACTTAACGACTGAGCCACCCAGGCGCCCTGGTGAACGCACTTTTGGTGGGCTGGTGGAGGAAGATGCTAGCTTTGGGAGTGTGAATGGGAGGCGAGAAAGTGGAGACACATTTGTGGACAAATATTCTGAGAACTTGCTGTGAAAGGGGAGATAGAAGTGATGAAGTACTTGCAGGGGATTGTAGGATTAAGAGAGGGTTCTTTTAAATTGGGAAATTCTAGAGGAGCTGCGTATGCTAATAGGAATGGTACATCAATGATACATGGATATTGCAGGGAAAAGAGGGAATGAAGAGGTTCAGTCCTCTAGAAGGTAAAAAAATGAGAATAGGATCCAGAGTACTCATGGGGATTGGCCTTGGATGAGAGCAGTGCCATTGATTCCTTGTAATCAGAGACACAACAGTGTTCATGCAGATACATTAATAGAATTGGTATTGGAGAATGGGTTACTGTCTAATGACTTTGTTTTCTAACTGAAGAATGAGGTGAGATGATCAGCTGAGAGTAGGGTGGAGGGAGTGGTGCATGATGCTTGAGCAGAGAAAAGGTGATGTGAAATCATATCTCAGAGATAGTCAACCTACTACAAAAACTCAGATTGATAGGTAGTGCTTAGTGCCTGTTTGATATATGTATATATATTTTTTCCATTTGAGATTTTTGACTTTAAAGAGTAAGTAGCACAGTGGTGGGATTGTTTGTTTGTTTTTTCTCTGGCAACATTCAGTTTCTGGAATAGGCAAAGTGAAGGACTGGAGTCAGTCAGGGTTGGGGTTTTGCCAGGCTGGTACAAGGAAGGACTAGAGCGGCCAGATACTTGATCGTGTTTGCAAGATACTCATGGTGGATTGTGGATCAACAGGAAGGACATGAATGGAGACAGGAGAGGGTGAAAGAGCAGTTGGGGGGTTAGAGATTCGGTGAGGCTGAAGGATGTTCGAGGTGGGATTACTGAGTAAGCAAGGCGGGAGTGAGAGCATGAGACGCCAGAAGGTGAACATTTGGAAATGGTGCAGCTCAGAGATGATGAGGTTCAGGGCATAACCGTGGTGGTGGGAGGCTGAAGTGAGGCGAGGTTATTGGAAGTGAGAAAGGGGACTAGAGTCTGTAGCGGAGTTACTGAGGAAGACCGAAATCAGGTATTAAAGTCCTCAGGGAACGAGGTCCGATTAACCTATGCCAGCAGTGAAGAGGGAAGAGGGAAGGTTCCTAGTGAACTATCTGGGAGGGCCCGGAGTATTTGGAGGAGGAAGGAGAAGATCTGGTTTGGAAGCTGCAGTGAGGAGCAAGGAGCACAGACTTCCTGCTTTGGAGGCACAGGGGGTACAAGGAAGAAACCCTTGAAAAGGCTGCAGGAGAAACAGTTCCTGTGAAGGTTATCAGGCGAAGAAAGAGAACCTTCAGGGAAGAGGTGCAGTTTCAGGTGAGGGTAAGCAGCATCGTTCCAGAGGACATACTGGAAGGACTTGGGAGGGATAGAAAGTAGAGGAGTGGATCCGACTGGCAGATGTGCACATCAGTGATAATGAACAACCGAGGAGTCTTGGGTCTTCGCCTGTGACTGGGGAGAAAAAGGATGGGAAATGTGGTGGGATTGGTCTCCTGACACATTGTCATGAAAGGTGACAGCTTACCTGACTTTGTTGATAGGACCTTGGGTAGCTGGTAAGAGACCATCAGGTATGCGTGACCTCTCCTACTTGCATAGTTGGCCAGGGAAGGCTAATTTACTTCAAGGAGCTAAGATCTGAAATATTGCTGTGGAGCTGTACTTCGCTAATGAATGTTTTTGTAACATCTGTTTAATAGCATGCAATTCTAGGTCTTAAATCCTAATAGATGTGCTCATGTTATATCTCCTTGAAATATACACAGTAGGCATCCCAACATAAATTCCATCAAATATATGTTGAGCCCCTACCGTGTGTCAGGTTCTCTTTTAGGAATTGCAAACATGAGATTTTACCTCTGTTTTTTTAGTTGCTTACTTTCCAGCGCAAGCATTTTTAACATTCAACGCCTGAAAAGTATGTGGATTTCTATGTGTTTGTTTTTTGACGACTGAGGGGAGAAGGAACAGTCCACAGCTTTTTATCAGATTCTCAAGGGGGTCTATTTATTTAAGGACCCCTGGTCTAATAGGAGAGAGAGACATGAAGGCTAATCATTGTAATGCAATAAAATCATTGCCATCACAGAGAAAAATAAAGGAAGCACAGATTCACCTTGAAGAATGAGTTCATTAATTATCTATTTATATATTGAGGAACTTGGTAGTCTCTATTCTAGGTAATTTACACATTATTTGAAATCTTCCAGCATCCTTTTTATGTGTATTATATTAAAGATTTATTTATTTATTTTTAAAGATTTTATTTATTTATTTGAGAGAGAGAGAGAGCAACAGAGATAGAGAAAGCACGAGCAGGGAGGAGAGGGAGAAGCAGGCTCTCCGATGAGCAGGGAGCCCCACATAGGGCTAGATCCAGGACCCTGGAATCATGACCTGAGCCGAAGGCAGACGCTTAACTGACTAAGCCACCCAGGTGCCCCATGAGATTGATTTATTTTAGAGAGGGAGAGAGTGTGCACTGGGGGGTGGTGAGGGTGGAGTGGAGAGGAGCAGAGGGAAAGTTTTAAGTAGACTTTGCACTGAGCATGGAGCCAGATGCGGAACTCTTTATCTCATGACCCTGAGATCCCTACTTGAGTCGAAACCAAGAGTCGGACGCTTAACCAACTATGCCAAGGCGCTCCGTTTTATGTGTGTTATTAATACTCATGTTTATAGGCTGGAATACATAAGTGAGGAAAGGTTAATTAATTGCTTAGAACCACCTAGTAGTAGTTTCAGATCTGAAACTGATTCTAAAGTCTACTGCTTTTCTTTTCTTTTCTTTTTTTTTTAAAGATTTTATTTATTTATTTGACAGAGACACAGCGAGAGGGGGACACAAGCAGGGGGAATGGGAGAGGGAGAAGCAGGCTTCCCGCAGAGCAGGGAGCCTGATGCCAGATGCAGGGCTGGATCCTGAGCCGAAGGCAGACGGCAGACTGAGCCACCCAGGCGCCCCATGTCTACTGCTTTTCATTAAGCCACACTGGGAGCCACTGAAGGACTCATTGTAAACAAGAGTACATAAGATCATGTTTGTACTTTGAAATTTAGCAATGATGGAAATAGGTCTTTAAAGTGTTTGCTTTCTGGGGCGCCTGGCGCCTGGGTGGCTCAGTCAGTTGAGTGTCTGCCTTTCAATTCAGGTCATGATCCCGGGGTCCTGGGATCGAGCCCTGCATCGGGCTCCTTGCTCAGCATGGAGTCTGCTTCTCCCTCTGCCCCTCCCCCTGCTCATGCTCTCTCTCTTGCTCTCTCTATGTTTATGGAATTTCTGCCCACTTAGAAACCTGATGCAATGTTAATTTGTACGTTGTTTGTTAGACTATGATGTATTTTTAATTATGTTTTTATTTCTTTTGAGAAGACTTTTTGGATTGTTTTTGGACCAAAAATGACATCTATTATCAAATTAACTACCCTCTCTGGGGTTCAAGAAGAGTCTGCTCTTTGCTATCTTCTGCAAGTTGATGAGTTTAGATTTCTGTTGGACTGTGGCTGGGATGAGCACTTTTCTATGGATATTATAGATTCTCTGAGGAAGTAAGTTACTTTTCATATTTCTAGACTTTTATTAAATGAATTTCTCTTTTCTACACTGTAATACCATCTTGATGATATACGGTATTTGCTTTCTTTCCTCTATTTTGATTTATAGTAAAAGGCTTAGTTTTACTTACTCCAAAGAGCCAAATAGTGACTGTTTCCATTTGTAAAGTTTTGATTGCATTATAAACTGTGTTTATTGAAATTCAGTAAAATGTTAAGTGTTACTTGGCTAATGGATCCCAGTAGAGATTTTTTGCACCATAATTTTAGAGAAGAATAATTGTGTAAGAATTTGAAGAGAGGAAAAACCTTCCATGTGAAAAGTCTGCCATCAGATCACATTAGCTTACTTTTTATGTCTTTTGATCCTTCATATTGAGCTTTGGTGCCCAGAATAATGACCATGAGATACAAAAGGATACTAATCTATCAAAGAAAAATTCACTTAATGCTTGTAGTATTGTACTAATTATGGAAGGAAAGAGAACTTAAATATTTAAAAACTGAGAACTTTTAGCAAAACATTTTTTTTCTAATTTCTTCTGTCAGTGAGACCATATGCTTTATTTTTATTTATTTATTTATTTTTAAAGATTTTATTTATTTATTTGAGAGAGAGACAATGAGAGACAGAGAGCGTGTGAGAGGGAGGAGGGTCAGAGGGAGAAGCAGACTCCCTGCCGAGCAGGGAGCCCGATGCGGGACTCGATCCTGGGACTCCAGGATCTTGACCTGAGCCGAAGGCAGTCACTTAACCAACTGAGCCACCCAGGCGCCCACCATATGCTTTATTAATTGAAGTTTCACTATAGTGAATATGCTATCAGTCACCATGCTAAAAAGCAGAGGCAAAAATCCATAATAAATATATGGCCATTTAAATATCCTCTCCCTAACAATTTCTGAAATTTCAAGTTGAGTTCTTGAACTTTAATAGTATATGAAACAGCCATTCACAAGCAGCTTATGTGTGGTATCTACTGATGCTCTTTTTTCTTTTTTTATGTGTATAGACATCCTCTGTTTTGTGCAACACATACCATACTTTTGATATCTATGCAGGACGGGGTAGTAATAACTGGTATTGCTAGGTATCATAATTTCAGCTCTTCTGCTCTTTTACCCCAGCCTAGTCTTTACTCTTAAAAACAAGATTGGAGAAATTGAGAAGCCATTTTGATCATGTTCTCCTAGGCATGTTCACCAAATTGATGCAGTACTGTTGTCCCACCCCGATCCTCTTCATCTTGGTGCTCTCCCGTATGCCGTCGGGAAGCTGGGTCTGAACTGTGCTATCTACGCGACCATTCCTGTTTATAAAATGGGACAGATGTTCATGTATGATCTTTACCAGGTAACTCAAGCAATTAAAAACTGCTTTTTACACTCCTGTAGTGATCATGTTTAACCTCTGATTTATGTGCTTCTTTTAGTCTCGACACAATACAGAAGACTTTACACTCTTCACGTTAGATGATGTGGATGCAGCCTTTGATAAAATACAGCAGTTAAAATTCTCTCAGATTGTGAATTTGAAAGGTAAAAAATGATTCCAATAGTAAGTAATTGGACTAAGGGGGTTTAACTGATTTTGAAAAGTACAAGGGGAATTTGTAGTAAAAATCATAGGCACTTTGGTCTGAAAAAGAAAAGATTAGCATGTTCTCATATGGAACTCTGAACTTCTCCCAAGTCATTTGGATTTTAAAACATTCCAGATTAAATACTAACACAATGTTAATAGCTCAAGCCTTTTCACATTTAACTTGGGATTGACTTATTTAGTGTTTGTGTATGATGCACAAAGGTAACGTGCCAGATCCTCCTCCTAGGAGTTCACGGTTGAGGGGCTCAGATGACTAAATGTAGTGATTGAAGTCTTGAAGGAAATGCAGTGCCTTGGCAGCATAGTAGAAGATAACTGAATTCTAGAATTGGGTATTAAGAAGTTTATTACTTAATTAGGTCAGGAAGCCCTCTGTTAAGTATAGATTTCTCATCTGTGGAGGGAGATTAAATATGAAGCCTTGCATTGAAATTGAGAAAATGGTGCCATGGTGGACTCTGATGAGTTGACCAAGAAATAACAATGTCACAACAGTT
Organism: Leptonychotes weddellii; assembly: GCF_054177405.1. Taxonomy (NCBI): domain Eukaryota; kingdom Metazoa; phylum Chordata; class Mammalia; order Carnivora; family Phocidae; genus Leptonychotes; species Leptonychotes weddellii. The sequence continues at coordinate 10,341,368 of NC_138377.1, read as the reverse complement.
GGGCTTGTACTTAATTTTTCTATAGGATAAATTTTTTACCATGAGATTTGTATTGTTACTCTGTCAATTTCAGGTTAGCAAAAATGGAAACATTTGATTGTGTGTGTACCGAATAAATATTCAAATTTATTCATTCATATTAAGTAATTTAATAGGGTACTGGCATTTAAATCCAATCTCTATAATATTTCAGTTTATGAACACAGATACGTCTGCAAGAATTCATAACAAAACGACAAGAGAGTTTGTCTATAGTGAGGGAATGGAGTAGCTGGGGGGGGCAGAAGAGTGAGACTTGCATTTTCAGTGTTTGCCTTTTTACTTTGGGATTTTGTATCACTGCATATATTAGCTATTAAAAATAGTTTACAAATAAATAAGCTTTCTTTAGGCTTGTAAAAGAAATCTGAGTATTGTCTCTCTCTTATTAACATAGGTAAAGGACATGGCTTGTCTATCACACCTCTGCCAGCTGGTCATATGATAGGTGGAACAATATGGAAAATAGTCAAAGATGGAGAAGAAGAAATTGTGTATGCAGTTGACTTTAACCACAAGAGGGAGATGTAGGTATATCCAGACAAAAGCTAATGGAAATGCAGTTGGTATTGTTTCATTCTTTGGAATGAAAATTAAATTAAACTAAATTAAACTAAAAAGTTCTTTTTTTTTTTTTAACTAGAAATCTAGAACTACTTAAAGGCCTCAAATAGTGAATTTTTTGCATTGTGAGGGGAAACTTTGATATAAGAGATAATGTATTTTACAAACTGACATGTAAGTATCCAGTCTAAAACAGATAACTCTCTGGAGATGTTGCAAAGGAGATTAATTTTTGTACGTAAAATTATATTTTATATGCTACTTGACCTGTTATTTGAAGGACCTTTGTGGGTTTTTTTTTTTTTGTAAAGTTAGTAATTATAACTATATTTAAAGTCAAACTCCTTTTAAAAGGGACACAGTAGTTGTAATTTTAAATACTTTGTTTTCTACTCACAGCATTACTATAAAATTGTTTTGGCGTTTAGTTTCATAGAGGCTTCTTTTGTAATTTCTGTACATTAAGTTCATAGTTATTTTGTATGAGATTACAGTAGCCTCAAGATCTTTTGTATCTTCTATTTAGAAGTATATAAGACTAATAAGTTTTAGGCTCTTTTAATCACAGATTAATGAGGAAGGTATGGATATTCGAGTAAATGGTATTCAAACATTTTGGGAAGAAGTCAGTTTGTAGTTTTTCTTGTTTGTTTTTTACCACATAACAAATTTCAGATGGATTAGAATTAAATAGAAAATGAAACCGTATGGGTGAGTCTAATCTCTGATAAGAGTTTGTGAGTGTAAAGGCAGCGGATCAAGTTACAAAGGAAAACTCTGATAGATTTGATTACATACAGATTCAAAACATCTGAAACAGTAAACTAAAGACCAATAAAATAGGGAAAATATTTGCAGCTTGTTGGCTAAAGGCTTACGTGTATAAGACCAGGTATTAACCAATCAAAAAGATGCCAGTTACAAAATGGACAAAAGTTATAAAGTAAAAAACTTTAAATGGTAATTCTTTTTAAAATTAAATATCCTTAAAATGATGTTTAAATGGTAGTATTCTTCTAGGAAATAGTGAGTTGCTCATTCTTTCTGGAAAAGGTAGAGCTTTCTGAAAAAGGTTAAATCTTTCTGGAAAGCCATTTAGCAAAATTGTGTATTGTAGTAAATAATTTCTAGGAATGTGGCCTAAAGAAACAATCAGAAATGGAATCAAAGTTTTTTGCAAAAATGTTCTTTGAGATTATAATAATGAGAAAAGTAACCTAAACAAAGAGAAGTGATCAGATAAAATACACAGTAAGAGGTTTTTACAATTGTTAAAAAATAGATTTAGAAACCAGTTTTAGTGTCATGGGAGAAAACCAGGGTATAGAACTGAGTATAGAGGCGTATACATGAGATACCGGTTTTGTAAAATATATTCACATATATATGCTTAGAAAAGTGTATTTGGGGGCGCCTGGGTGGCTCAGTTGGTTAAGCGTCTACCTTTGGCTCAGGTCACGATCCCAAGATCCTGGGATCAAGCCCAGCATCGGGCTCCCTGCTCTGAGGAAAGCCTGTTTCTCCCTCTCCCACCCCCTCTGCTTGTGTTCCCTCTCTCGCTGTCTCTCTCTCTGTTAATAAATAAATAAAATCTTAAAAAAAAAAAAAAGAAAAGTGTATTTATATGCTTAGAAGGATGTATACCAAAATATTATATTGATTTCTCTGAGTGATGGAACTCTGGAAAATCTTAATTTTCCTATTTTTTTTTTTTAATGTACTAGATTTCTTATTAATGAGCACCTGTCCTTTTATAGTTAGGGAAGGAAAAATCTTTTAAAAGAAAGTTGCTTATTTTTTAGGTGAGATAAGCAGCTGTTTATTTGAAGTGATGTAATACTCCTCTTCTTTAACTTTGTTATAGCCATTTAAATGGATGTTCCCTGGAAATGCTAAGCAGACCCTCCCTGCTTATCACAGATTCCTTTAATGCTACGTATGTGCAACCTCGGAGAAAACAGAGAGACGAGCAGCTTCTGAGTACGTATTACATAGTAATGTCCTCTGTGGAGGTGCATGGTAGTATGAATTACTGTTTCTTCTATTTTGTTTAACACTTTTCTTGTCATGAGAGATTGGTTAACTCTAATTTTTTTTTTTTTAAGAGAGGGAGATGTGGGGGAGGGGCAGAGGGAGAGAGAGAGAATCTTAAGCAGCCTCCACCCCCAGTGTGGAGCCCATGTGGGGCTCAATCTCCCGACCCTGAGATCATGACTTGAGCCAAAATCAAGAGTTGGATGCTTAATTGACTGAGCCACCCAGGTGCCTCTAACTCTAATATTTTTGAAAAAATATTATGTGACCATATCATTATTTTGTACAAAAAGATGCTTTAGTTCATCTGAATTCAGCTTTTATGGGATAGGTGTAGAGATTGACTTCTCCCTGTCATTCAGCACATAGCTAGCTCTATGTGGCATTCACTGATATAGGTCTAGGGAATGCCAGAATATATAAAGAGCTCATAGAAATCTATTAAAAAAGGGCGCCTGGGTGGCTCAGTTAGTTAAGCGTCTGCCTTTGGCATAGGTCATGATCCTGGGGTCCTGGGATTGAGTTCCGCATCAGGCTCCCTGCTTAGCAGGGAGTCTGTTACTTCCTCTCCCCCTGCTGCTCCCCTTGCTTGTGTGCTCATTCTCTCTCTCTCTCTTAAATAAATAAAATCTTAAAAAAAAAATCTATTAGAAAAACACATACTCTAAAAGAAAAATGAGCAAAGGAAAAAAAAAGAAAAAAAAATGAGCAAAGGAGATACATGAGGATGCAAATAGTCCACTGATTTTTGGTGTTGGGAGTCTTACACTCTAATCTAGTAGTCTCAGTTCTAAAGAGGAGCCTCTGGGCCATCCCTGGTTGCTTCTGCTTTGGCTCCAGCTGCTTTACCTTCTTTTTTTTATAAGCTACATGGGATTTCAACAGGAAAATTAGATTCTACTTTTAAATATGTTTGAAACCACTGCTTTCATATACCTACTTAAAAAGCAGAGCTTGTGGAATGCCTGGGTGTCTCAGTCGATTGAGCATCTGCCTTCGGCTCAGGTCATGATCCCAGCGTTCTGGGATCGAGTCCTGCATTGGGTTCCTTGCTCAGCAGGGAGCCTGCTTCTCCCTCTGCCTGCCACTCCCCCTGCTTGGGCGCGCTCTCTCGCTCTCTATGACAAATAAATAAAATCTTTAAAAAAAAAAAAAGGCAGAGTTTGTGTATTGTGTTGTATTCACTTTAAGAAAGTGTTTAGTTCTTGTGTTTTTTTGTTTGTTTTTGCTAGAGTTTGATTTTACCAAGTGTTTCCAAGCCAACTTTAATGTAGAGCGAGGAAATCTACTCCTAAAGATACTTTTGTTGGAAGAGGGAATTTGATCTATATTTTATTGTGTAGGCATACATACACACAAAATGTGTACGTACAAAATAAAGTATGAATGTGTGTACTTGTGTGTATAAATTTGGGAATCATTTGTAACAAAGTTGTAAATAATTGGCCCCAGTGTACTGTATGAATGTCATTTTTTATGTGGACTGTGGGTGAAGAGGGCTGGGGACCACTGATTTACACTTTTTCAGTGAAAAAAAATTGAGAATTAATGGCATTGTCTTTCATTCCTATGAAGATACATTCACAGAATAAAAAGTAGTTGTAATAACCTGAGTGGAATTTTTAAAATTGTGTACCTGGCCTAATAATTGCTTATTTATAAATTTCAGACTTTATACTGGAGATTAAGTCATCTTTAATTTTGCAGCAAGGTATTGTTATGTTCTCTATGGATTTTACATTCTTGTTTTCTAGCAAATGTCCTGGAAACACTTCGAGGTGATGGAAATGTATTAATAGCAGTGGACACTGCAGGCAGAGTTTTGGAACTTGCTCAACTCCTTGATCAAATCTGGAGAACTAAAGATGCAGGATTGGGTGTCTACTCACTGGCACTCCTGAATAATGTCAGCTATAATGTGGTGGAGTTTTCCAAGTCCCAGGTTTGTTTTCATGGTGTCATTTGTAATACAGAAGTTTGCTACAGAAATTGGACTTCTGGAAAACAATGTTTTAGTTACCCTTTGGATTTTATTCTTCTGTTGAAGAGGTTGATGGTGATGATGATAATGGTAATGAACCATTTGTTCTGTGTGTTAACATGGAATATTTCGTTTAGTCCTTCTAGATCCTATGAAGTAGGTTCTGTTTTTGTCCCCATCTTACAGATTGGGCAAGTTGCTTCCCTAACGCTTGGTATCACAATCTGTAAAATGGGGACAAAAGTAGAACCTACCTCATAGGATATAAATGTTAGAATCCATTTTTCTCTTCTTTCTGAATAAGCTCTTTCCCTTGAAATAGCAATTTTGGGTAAGATATTTATTTAAAACTTATACTCTGCTTTCTCAGTAAGATTTAAGGTGACTTGTAACTGAAATATAATGCAAAATTGGATTTTTAGGGATGAACTATGGGGGTGGGAGGATATAATGGGGAACAGAACAGAGAGTAAGCTGCTCATCAGAATGGTACATGTTTAAAGAACCATTGGTGGTAAAGACTTAAAAGAAGACAGACCAGGAACTTCTAGACTTTGTGGAAGACATTGCAGTTATAATCTAGTATTTTCTAATTATGGTCATCCTTTCCCCCTATATTAGGTAGAATGGATGAGTGACAAATTGATGAGATGTTTTGAAGACAAAAGAAATAATCCATTTCAGTTTCGCCATCTCTCTTTATGTCACGGTCTTTCCGACTTGGCTCGGGTACCTAGCCCCAAAGTGGTACTCGCCAGCCAGCCTGACCTGGAATGTGGATTTTCAAGGGATCTCTTCATTCAGTGGTGTCAGGACCCTAAAAACTCAATCATTCTAACTTACAGAACTACTCCTGGGACTTTAGCACGTTTCCTAATTGATAATCCTTCTGAAAAAATTACAGAAATAGAGGTAAGTGCTTATATGTGAACTTTATCTTAAAACTGTTTGGGGGAGGGGCACCTGGGTGGCTCAGTCGTTAAGCATCTGCCTTCAGCTCAGGTCATGATCCTAGGGTCCTGGAATTGAGCCCCGCAGCAGGCTCCCTGCTCTGCGGGAAACCTGCTTCTCCCTCTCCCACTCCCCCTGCTTGTGTTCCCTCTCTCGCTGTCTCTGTCAAATAAATAAATAAATAAAATCTTAAAAAAAAAACAAAACAAAACTGGGGGACACATGCATGATGTTTATAGAAATCAGGGACCAAAAATGAAATTGTTTCCAGATTTTTACCAGAGTAACAATAGAGAGCCTTTAATAGCACAAACTTCAGAGCTCCTTATTGGAAATTCCCATTCTTTAACCCTTCCATGTTATCCTCTGGAACCATGCCCAGAAGGTGTCACACACCCTGTATTCTCAAGTGCTCTTTGAAAAGTTCTTTTCATATCCTTTCCCTAATTGAAATCTGTTTTGTAACAATAGTCTTTCCTGTAGGCCTCTCAAGTAGACACTCTTTTTTCCTCTTTCATGCTTCATATACTTTGGGTGGGGTAGGTGTCCTTTTTCTGTTCTGCAGGTTTCAAGCCATTTCTCTTCCCTCTCTAGGTCATGCCATCAGACTTGACAATACACTGACCCCTTCTGACATTTACTGATCCCTTGGTCATTCTCTGTCCTTCATTGGTGACTTTAACCCTGGTCCACAGTCTTCCTGTCCACTCACTCAGGACTGCATTCTTGATGACTCTAGTGTCCATATGTGTGATCTGTCCAAGGCCTTGGCCCTCTTAGTTCCTTGACACCTTGTTTCTTAATGATCTTTTCCTCCATTCCACCTTAGCCATCCCTTTCCACAATCATACTGTCTACTCTTATGGTCATACCCTTCACCTTGTTACGGGTTACCCCTGAAGATCTCCATCTCAATTATCCCACTCTGATCTTACAGCTGACTTGCTCTAATACTCTCATGCCAGCAATTCTTTGGTTCCATTGGGACTTTTAATTTGTGTACTATCCATCATTGCTCCAGCTTCTAGTCAGTGGTTCATCATTATTTTACAAACACCTTTAACTCTGTTACTCTCCTGTGCATTATACTCACCTGGCAAAACTTTGAACCATTTGCTTAACTGTTCCTGTACCCAAGCAACCTTATGTTACTGGCATTAAACACGTGTGGACAGGTTGCCTTTCACATTCATGACCTCAAATCTCAGACGGGCACCCAGCACCAGCCCAACATTCTCTAAGATACTCTTTTTCCTACTGTCGAGTTAGGTAGCTTCATACCTTCCTTCTCTTCAAATATCCTACAACTCATTTCAGCCCTCACCCATAGCACATGAACTTGTTCCAAACTTAGCTAAGAAGTAGAAGCAGTCAGACAAGAATCCCCTTATCTTCTCCACACTAAATAGCCTAACTTGTTTCTGTATCCGCATTTGCTGCTCTATCTCTTGTTAACGGGAGCAAAACAAGTAGCCAAGTGACCAGTATGCCAGAAGATCATTTTGCTTAATAACCAACCCATCACATCTATCAGTTTTCCAAAGCTAGTATCATTAACTGTAAAGTCTGTAGCAATTGATACTGAATGGGCAATTGCCAAAGTTGGGCACAGTTGTGGATGACTTTTTTATTTTTCCTTCCTGGTAGCCATGTTAAGGAATGTTGTTTGTTAGAAGCTGAGTGATAAGTGTACCTTAGTCTTTAACTCTACTTAAGAAAAGCACAAACGTAGTAACTAAAATCTCATATACATTCATTATACATACACAGTTGTTGAGGAAGGATTCAGAGCAAACATACCAAAGTAAAAACTGTCCTTTGGGTTATTTAATAGCTTAGAAACAAGGAGTTTTCTTTAAAAATTAAAAGAGCTCAGGGGTACCTGGGTGGCTCAGTTAGTTAAGCGGCCAGCTTTTGATTTTGGCTTAGGTCATAACCTCAGGGTTGTGAGGTTGTGAGATGGAGTCCGGAGTTAGGTTCCTGTGCTCAGCAGGGAGTCTGCTTGAGATTCTCCCTCTCCCTCTGGCCTCCCCCGCCCCCGCCACGTGCACACACACACTCTCTCTCTCTGAAATAAATCTTTAAGCAAAAAATTAAAAGAGCTCTTTGGAATACTTGGAATAGTTTCATCAGATATGAAATACTGAATTTGAAAATAATAATTACTAGAAATTCAATTAAGGTTGATAGGCATAGGCCGTTTGAGGAATTAATAAAAGAATATTAAAAGCGGTTTCAGTTTGAAAAAAAACAGAAAAGGACATTTGGAGCTGTAACTTGAAACATTAGGTTTTTGACTTTTTAATAAGTAGTACTAACACTTAGGATTCTTTCCCTTCTCCCCTTGTAGGGATGTTTCTTCTGTCATTATGCCTTCTCTCCATGGCCTATCAGTTTTTCCCTCTACTTGGTCATATGCAAAACATTGTACTCTTTCTCCTCCCCTAGTCCCAGACTTACTCTTCTCTGAGTCTTCCTCATCTCAGACAATAGCAGCACTTTCCACAGATTTTTTTCAGCGTGCATTGCCATGTAACATGTGCTGGAAGTGTGCATGTGCAAGTGCACGGTGTGATGCACGTTTACAAACCGAACACATCTGTCTAGCCTGTACCCAGACCAGGACGTATTGGCAGTACCTCATACATCCCCTTCTGGATCCTTCCCCTCCGAGGGAAGCCGCTATCCTGACTTCTCATGCACAGATGGCTATATTATAAACGTTCAAGTGTTTTCAAATAAATGAATTCATTTTAGTAACCTTATAATAACACACGTGTATATGTGTACTGTGATTATTGAATCCAGTGGTTCTCAAGATACGGTGTGAGGGCCCCTGAGGGGGGGTCCCTGAGACCCTTTCAGGGAGTGCCCAAGGTCAAAACTACTTCTGATAGTAATGTTAAGATATTACTTGCCTTTTCGCTTGTGCCTGGATTTAACGTTGCAGAGTCAAAGCAGTGCGAGAGGTGCTGGTCCCTTAGCATCAATCCAGCGTGGCCCCAGCCAGCAGCAGCCGCTGCACTGTACATGAGCCCATACTCGAAGTTCCAGAAAAGGGCCCGTTTCTCTTAAGGATGTTCTTGACGAAGCAGTAAAAGTTATTTATTAAACCCTTTCAGTAAAAGGTTTTTAAAAATAATCTGGATGGCGGGGCGCCTGGGTGGCTCAGTTGGTTAAGCGACTGCCTTCAGCTCAGGTCATGATCCCAGGGTCCTGGGATCGAGCCCCACATCGGGCTCCCGGCTCCGCGGGAAGCTTGCTTCTCCCTCTCCCTCTCCCCCTGCTTGTGTTCCTGCTCTCGCTGTCTCTGTCTCTGTCAAATAAATAAATAAAATCTTTAAAAAAAAAAATAATCTGGATGGCAAGATGGGAAGTAGGCGTACAGCACTTGTGTTGCATACTAATACACAATGTTTGTCTCGAAGAAAGCCACTTGTATCATTGAGTTAACAGGCCACTTTTTTCTTGGAACACCATTTTTACTTGAAATAATGACATGGTTGCTCAGACTTGGGTATTCGGCAGATATTCTCTCAAAGATGAGTAAGTTGAGCTTGTCACTCTAAGGAAAACAGTTGATCGCATCTGTTGCCTAAATCTGATAATCTGATAAAATTCAAACTTTGAGGTGAAAATTAGAATTTTGGAAAGCGATGCCCATTACCATGAAATAGACAACTTAAACTTAGAAGGCTTTGCCGATGAGATTGGTGGTGATATTTGCAAATGTGATTTTTAAAATACTGTCAACATTTGTAAGATCTGTGTAACTTGGTGAACCAGTACTTTGCAAACAACCGATGCCTGTAGGTACAAGACAGTGCTCAAAAGAGCCATTCAAAGTGCAAGATAAATCAATATATTTTAACATAACAGTATAAAAAGTTGTTGGTTTCAGATTCCACATTACAACTAATCTTTTAAGAAACCACCAGTTGTTTTTTTTTTAAATTTTTTATTTATTTATTTTTTAAAAAGATTTTATTTATTTATTTGTGAGAGAGAGAATGAGAGCGAGCACATGAGAGGGGGGAGGGTCAGAGGCAGAAGCAGGCTCCCTGCTGAGCAGGGAGCCCGATGCGGGACTCAATCCAGGGACTCCGGGATCATGACCTGAGCTGAAGGCAGTCGCTTAACCAACTGAGCCACCCAGGCGCCCATGAAAGAAACCACCAGTTTTTGAGTTTTAATGTAATACCAAGGAATATTCATGGAAATGCTACTTAAATATTTTTCCCTTTTCCAATTATACATCTGTGTGAGGCTGCATTTTCTTCATATGCTTTAACCAAAACAACATATTGCAGGAGGTTGAATTCAACAGATGTGAGGATCCAGCTGTCTTCTATTGAGCTAGACATTAAAGAGACTTGCAAAAATGTAAAATAATGCCGTGCTTTCCACTATTCTTTGTTTTTGCTTTAGAAAATTTAATTACCTTTTATAAAAATGTAATGTTAATATGCAATGATTTTATTTTTTAGTTTACAGATGAATATTTTAAAACTTCCTCATTTTTGATTTCTGATATGGCAGACATTAATAAATGTAATCCACAAAAAAACCAAAAACTATTTGGGGTTCTCAGTAATTTTTAAGAGTCTAAGACAATCCTGAGATCAAAAAGTTGGAGAGATCTACTGATTTAATCATCCCATGTTGATGGATTTTAAAGTTGAGTCTGGTTTTTTACTGTTACACACATTGCTGCAATTGTACTTTTTTCCTAACACTTGTGATTGTTTCCGTAGCATAAATTCCTAGAAGTAGAAATGCTATGTCAAATGACGGGCACATTTTTATGGCAAATTGCCTTCTACCGTAGTTACGCTAATTTTCCCATAGATATATAGTAATTAGCATTGCCAATCTAATAGATTTTAAAATGGTATTACAGGGGCACCTGGGTGGCTCAGTTGGTTACACATCTGCTTTCAGGTCAGGTCATGATCCCAGGGTTCTGGGATTGAGCCCCACGTTGGGTTCCCTGCTCAGTGGGGAGTCTGCTTCTCCCTTTCTCATAGCCACCCCCCCAAATAAATAAATAATAATAAATAAAATCTTATATGGTATTACATTTCAAAAATTTTGCATTTTTCAAAAACCAGCGAAATGAGACCTCTTTTCATAGCTATTAGTTACTTATTTTTCTTATTTTGTAAATTGCTTATATATGGATTTGTCCTTTTTTGATGTGTTGATCATCTTTTTCTTAACTGATTTGGAAGAGCTCTTAGGAAAAAAGAGCTGCTGATAGTCATGTAGTGCTGTAAATAATTTTCTCCGTTCCCTGTAATTTTATGAGATTTTTAAATGTCAAAGAAATGTATTTTTTTTCATGTTGCCGTATTTATTCATCTTTTCCTTTGTGGTTTTTGGGTTTTATGTCCTGTGTAGGCCTCACCTACTCCAAATTATAAAAATACTTACCTGTATTTTCTTTTCCTGATTGGTGATTTTTAACCAGTTTAAATTAAACCCAGCCTAGAAATGTGGCAGCTCAATTTTGGTGCTGATCTAAATAGGACCTGTAATTGCATGTAATGGGAACTTGAATAATTTCAAATTTAAGATGATAAATTCACAGATGTGCTACATCTCACACCCTACCGCCTAACCCCTGATACTGATGCTTCCTTCTGTCTGCTGTTTTTCTCTAGTTGAGGAAACGTGTGAAGCTTGAAGGGAAAGAACTAGAAGAATACTTGGAAAAAGAGAAACTAAAGAAAGAAGCGGCAAAAAAACTTGAGCAGTCAAAAGAGTGAGTTATTTTCAGACAGAAGCTTATATGTAAATTACATATAATTTAAGAACTTACTCCTAAGATACAAAAGTTTATTTGAAAATATTTAAATTTTCTTTGAGAAACAAAACAGATGAACATAGGGGAAGGGAAGGAAAAATAAAATAAGGACAGAGAGAGAGACAAACCATAAGAGACTCTTGACTATAGGGAACAAAATGAAGGTTGCTGAAGGGGAGGTGGTTGCTGAGATGGTATATAACTGGGTGATGGGCATTAAGGAGGGCAGGTGATGGAATGAGCACTGGGTGTTATATATGACTGATGAATCACTAAACTATACCCTGAACCTAATAATACACTATATGTTAACTAACTTGAATTTAAATTAAAAAAAAAATATTTAAATTTTCTGTTGACTTCATTATTTTTGTGAACATTTTTAAATGGTGCTAGAATGCCAAGTTCTTTCAGTGCTAATTTTTTTTGTTTTTAAAAAATCAGTTTTATTTTTTATTTTTTATTTATTTATTTTTTAAAGATTTTATTTATTTATTTGACAGAGAGACACAGCGAGAGAGGGAACACAAGCAGGGGGAGTGGGAGAGGGAGAAGCAGGCCTCCCGCGGAGCAGGGAGCCCGATGTGGGGCTTGATCCCAGGACCCTGGGATCATGACCTGAGCCGAAGGCAGACGCTTAACAACTGAGCCACCCAGGCGCCCCTCAATTTTATTTTTTAAAGAGATTTTTTAAAATGACTTATATTGCACACATTTCTAATTTCCTATTCTTATTCCTCCCTTGTGTGGACATATTGCCACATGGTATCATCCTCCCTTCTCTCTGAAGAAATTCCTTTGATTTTTGTTTCATGGACTACATATCAGCAGGCAATACCTCCATCAGATTTTTGGTGTTTTTTCTTTTGTTTATTTGTTTTTTAGTCTGGCAAAGTTCTTCTTATATTTATATTTGAATGATATTTTTCCTGGGAATATGGTTAGCAGTTTACAGACTTCACTGCTTTGTTTCTGGCAGGCAGTCTCAGACAATGCTGTCATTGTTTTCTTTGTTCCTCTGTAGTGTGTGTGTGTGTGTGTGTGTGTGTATATGTATGTGTTTTCCTCCATTGATTATGATGTACCTTAGTGTGTTGTGTTATTTAAAACATTTTTTTGAGTATGGTTGGCACTTTCAGTGCTAGTATTAATGTGTATTTATTAACTGGCAGTTAATGCTATTTTACAAACTTATCAGTCCAATAAAATTATTACCCTTGAATTAATTCAAAAATAATTTTGTAAATATTAATTCAAAATCTTGTGGGGACTTTATGACCTTTGTCTGTTCCACAATCCTCTTAGGGCAGACATAGATTCCAGTGATGAGAGTGATGTTGAGGAAGACATTGACCAGCCGTCAGCTCATAAGACTAAGCATGACCTGATGATGAAAGGTGAAGGTAGTCGTAAAGGAAGCTTCTTCAAACAGGCTAAAAAGTCTTACCCTATGTTTCCTGCCCCAGAAGAAAGAATTAAATGGGATGAATATGGAGAAATTATCAAGTATGTGAACAAAACAAGCTTTTCTTTTCTTCCAGATTAGACTGTGTATTTTGTATATAACTCAGTGTATCATTAGAACTCAATAAATTTGGCATTCATTTCTGATAATACCATGTACTTTGATAGTTTCTGAGGACCCCACTTTGAAAGATACAGAGGACTTGTATAGTTTAAAAGTACAGTATAAAATAGAAAGATTGAACATCTAAAGAATTAATATTAATTAATATTAATAAGGGTGGCTCAGTCGTTAAGCATCTGCCTTCGGCTCAGGTCATGATCCCAGGGTCCTGGGATTGAGTCCTGCATCCGGCTCCCTGCTCTGCGGGAAGCCTGCTTCTTCCCCGCCCCACCCCCCGCTTGTGTTCCCTTTCTCGCTGTGTCTCTCTGTCAAATAAATAAATAAAAATCTTTAAAAAAAAAAAAAAGAATTAATATTAAAGGCAAAGTAGCAGTTTTATTACCTAGGTATGTGAAAAGTCTAAAAAGGTGAGCAAGACTTTTTTTTCCCCACTTAAAGAGAGGTAAGGGGGCACCTGGGTGGCTCAGTTGGTTTAGCCTCTGACTCTTGATTTTGGCTCGGGTCATGATCTCAGGGTCCTGGGATTGAGCCCTGCACGGGACTCCCTGTCAGCAGGGAGTCTGCTAGAGTCTTTCTCCCTCCCTCTTCCCCCCCTGCTTGCTCGCGCTCTCTCAAATAAATAAATCTAAAATAGAGAAAGAGGGTAAGGGACATGCACTGGAGAAAGACAGAGGATAGGGAGAATTTTTGATGGATGGTGATGTGTGAAGTTTGGGAAATGGGTTACATCTCAAGCAGTGTTACACAAATGTTTAAGTTACAAGAGGAATATGAGATAGCATGGGTGGAACCATGGAAAATCAAGAGCTTTCCACCACTATTGGAAAAACAACTGAAATCACACGTTCTAATCTAAGTTTAGAAACCCTGCTACCCTGTGTGAAGATTCTTCAGGGTCCCCGTTGCTTTCCAGGTGACTGTCAGATGCCTTAGCACAGTGCATGGTGTCTCTCACAACCTGGTTTCTCCCTACTTTGCTGTTAGGTCTCTGTACATTTCTGTCAGGCCAGTGTGCGCGCTCTGCTCTAGCGGTACCAGTCTTCTCAGTGTCTTGCTCGGCTTTTCCACGTCACACCCTTGCACATGTTCATCCCTCGGCTTTGTTCCGTCTTCCCCTCCCAGGTCTCCAGCCTGCTGGATTGGCCCTTACAAACTGCTGGGAGCCTTTCCTGTTTCTTCCTTTCCACCCCAACACAGTCTGGGTCCCTCGCTTGTACTTTCTTTGTTCCTCTGTAATGCCCTCTTGAGCATATAGTGGGTTTTAGGTCATTCTTGGATTTAATTAGGAAAATTGCACTGTCTAAAATACTAGAGAGGGAAAATAATCTAAATAGCATTGGTGAGTTTATTTACCATTCCCCTTAATTAGTGTCCAATCTGTTGAGCATATGGACAAGTGTTCTTTGGTTCAATTTCCTTATCTGAAAAGTGGGAATAAGAATTAAATGAGGTTGTGTTTTTAAGGCCCTTAGCATAGAATCTGACTTGTGGCTCACAGCTCCTAGTAAATGCACTTTAAGTGGTTGCTACTGCTATTGCAATTATGTGGATTACAGATGGAGAAGTTGGGTTCCAGGGTCTGAGAAGCTACCATAGCAATCTAGGTGTTGGCTAACAGAGGCCTGCATTCCCAGAGAGGAGTGTGAGTGCATTTGGGGTGGGGCATAGACAAATACAGGAGGTGAGAGAGAACATTTTTAAGTTTGTTTTTTAATTTTTTTTTTTAAAGATTTATTTATTTATTTATTTTAGAGTGTGGGGAGTGGGGAGGGGCAGAGGGAGAAAGAGGATCTCAAGCAGACTTGGCGCTGAGCATGGAGGCCCAACGCTGGGCTTGATCTCACTACCCTGAGATCATAACCTGAGCCAAAACCAGTAGTCCGTTGTTCAACCAACTGAGCCACCCAGGCGCCCCTGTTTTTTTAATTTAATTTATTTCTTAAAAGATTTTATTTATTTATTTGACAGAGAGGGACACAGCGAGTGAGGCAATATAAGCAGGGGGAGTGGGAGAGGGAGAAGCAGGCTTCCCGTGGAGCAGGGAGCTTGATGCGGGGCTCGATCCCAGGACCCTGGTTTCATGACCTGAGCCAAAGGCAGATGCTTAACAACTGAGCCACCCAGGCGCCCCTATATTGGACTAGTTTTTTTTTTTTTTTTTAAAGATTTTATTTATTTGACAGTGAGAGATACAGCGAGAGAGGGAACACAAGCAGGGGGAGTGGGAGAGGGAGAAGCAGGCTTCCCGCTGAGCAGGGGGCTCGATCCCAGGACCCTGGGATCATGACCTGAGCCGAAGGCAGACCCTTAACGACTGAGCCACCCAGGCGCCCCGTTGTTTTTTAATTTTAACATACAACTCTCTCTGATACTGGAAGTAAAAATGGGGAGATAGATGCATTCATAATTTGTTGAAATAAAAGCGAAGGCTCATGATTTTGTATCTCAGTCTTGGTGATGTGCCAATGGAGAGTCATATGCTTGCTTTCTATTTCTTTGGAATAACTGGGGCTCTTAAGGAAATCAAAAGAGGTCTGAGATTTATAAGAATTGGGAGTTGGCAAGAGAAACCACAGGAACTGAGAGAAAGAATGATTGAAACAAATGCAAGGCCAGGTTGTAACAGTATTTATGATAGCCATGAAGATCTTCTAATGGTGTAGGCCTCTTTACGAGCCCACATGGCATGTTTTAAAGAGCATTCCTCAGTGGTCAGGAAGAACAGAATATATGCAGTCATTTGGTAATTGATATTATAAAGTTGCATTAGCTTTGCATCAATTGTGTATTCAAATCTGAGATATGTGAGGAGTCTAAAACTTGTGCCATCTACTAGTTACATATATTACATAATATTAGCTTGCTCGTTACTGCTTCTAATTAGAGACTTATCATTTAGACCGGAGGATTTCTTAGTGCCAGAACTTCAGGCAACTGAAGAAGAGAAAAGCAAATTAGAATCTGGCTTGACAAATGGAGATGAACCCATGGATCAGGATTTATCTGATGTTCCTACCAAGTGTATTTCTACGACAGAGTCTATTGAAATAAAGTAAGTGCTTTTTGTTGCATTTTTGAAACTAGATTATAAGATAAAATTTTAAGAACTTGAATTATATAATTTACATTGTTTCAAAAGTGAAATTTCTGAATATCCTCTAGTAAGTTTGTACTTTTAAAATTTAATTTCTTTTTCAATGCAAAGACCTGTGAAGTGTGGTGGCATTTTGTTTTCATTAATGGTATTTAAATGCCAGTGTGATTGAGTTGGTGGTGAGGTGGGGTTTAAACATTAAATTGCACATTTATACAAAGAAACATTCTGGCCTTTTCAGTAAGTCCAGTAGCATGTGAACTTGTGCAGTTCACAAGTTTAATTTTTCTAAGTGTTTTATAAACATACTCCTTGACTTAAACATCTCCAGGGCCCTAATGTCTTAAAAATGTTACTATAACCTGAAGTAGTAAATAAACCTTTTTTCTTTTGGTACAGTTAATAACGCCAGTAAATCATCATTCTGGAATTTTTTTTAAGTCATTAGAGAGCAAAGTGGTTTATTTGTCTAGTGCTATCGTTTAGTATATATTTTGGGGTACAGCTGATATCTAAATAATGCATATTAACAGTATCACAAAATTCTCTCTAGAATGGCTGTATATCAATTTATATTTTTGCTAGCAGAATCATCCTGTTTCCCTACCAACATTTGGCATTATCTAACTCTTAACGTCTTCCAGCCTAGTAGGTGTAGAGTAACGTATCACTACTGTTTAAATTTGTCTTACTGTGGTTATTAGTTTATCTTCTTCAAATGCATGTTACCTTTTTTGTTTTCTGTGAAGTCCATGTGTGTGGCCTTCGTACATTTTTCTCTAGCGGTTGCTGCCTTTTTGTTACTGATTTGCAGGGGTTCATTGTATATTTTGGATATTAGCCCTGGTTGGTTTCAGACAATGCAAATATCCTCTCCCATTCTGTTACTTGTTTATAAGAATTGTCCATGGTCTACTTTGTTTAAAAAAAATCTTTAGTTTTGATGTAATGAAATAATATTTTCCATTATGGTTTTTGGGATTATATATAAGGAAGTCCCTCCTTGTCCATGGTCACAAACATAATTCGTACATTTTATTCTATTAAGTTTAAATCTTCACATTTCTCTTTTATGGCTTCAACTCAACCTGCTGTTGTGTGTGGCATTAGATCAGGATCCAGTTTTATTTTTCTTTATATAATATGTGAGTTATTTTTTTCTAATAATACCTATTGAATAATCCATAATCCTTCCCGTTCAAATACATACTAACAATATAACATGTGTATTCCTCAAATCCTCATTTTATATATTGTATACATTTCTTTCCTGATGATAAAAGCCATCAATAACATAGTTTTGGAGTTAACTTATCCGAAAAGTAAGCTTGAATAATCCTAATTACAGAGCCAGGGTTACTTACATAGACTATGAAGGACGCTCTGATGGAGATTCCATTAAAAAGATCATTAATCAGATGAAACCACGACAGCTGATCATTGTCCATGGACCACCAGAGGCCAGTCAGGATCTTGCAGAGTGCTGCCGTGCGTTTGGCGGGAAAGATATTAAGGTGTACATGCCAAAGCTACACGAAACGGTTGATGCCACTAGTGAAACTCACATCTACCAGGTGAGTGTGCTGGCATTTGGACTGTACAGAAATAAATACTTTTTGTTGCAGATGAGGACAGTAGATTGGGAATACAGTGGTGAATGAGACAGACATGGTCCCCTTGTCTTAGTAGATCTTATGATCTGTGGGGCTTATAACAAGGAAAGAGCATTTCTCACATTGTTATTACCTCTGATAGAGAAAGTACAGGATGTTGTGAGACCCCAACCCAGATGTGGAGGTTTAGAAAAGATTTCCCAGAGGAAGTGATAACTAATCTGAATCCTAACATGTTTAGATGGATCATCAGGGTGGTATAGAGTGTGTGTGTTTGGGGGAAGGGTATTCCAGGGCAGAGGGAACAACATTTGCAAGTGTGTAAAGGTGAGAGGAATGGGGACTAGTCGAGAATTCAGAAGTTTTATAAAAATGCACTGATGTCAAGGGTCTATTCCTAATTGAAAAAAATGGAAGCAGGTATAAAAATAGAAATAGAACAGAGGAGAGAATAGATTTTATCTGGAAGGGGGGAGATGGTGTCAGTTAAAGAAGGAGCGATGTCTAGATTTGTTTGGAAAAAATGGGTTGGAATTCACCAGGCAGCAAAGTTATTCTGGGCAGAAAAGAGGAAGCAGCATTCCAAGAATATGGATGTGTGAAATTCATGGTAGTGAAGGAAACAGTAAGTAATTCGGTACTCCTGAAGAGCAGCAACGACTAGAGGATGAGGCTTATCAGTGGTTCTCAACCTTGGCTGCACATGAGAACCATCTGGGGAACTTTGGGGGTGATGGGGGGACTCAGTGCTCTGGATTTAGTCTCACCAGTTGTGTTAGAGTCACTGAAGGTGGGACCCTGGCATTAACATGTATTTTAAGAAATTGCCATGTGATCCCAGTGTGCAGCCAAGGGTTAAGAACCTTTTGGAGAGTAGACAGCGGTCCTAATGATCTCACAGGTCACTAGGTCATTACCAGTCATGGTGAAGATCAGATGAGTGAAAGATTTTCGAATCTTAATACACATTACCAGCGTTAGGAAATAATAATAACTGGTTATATTTTGTTGTTAATTTATACTCTGGGTTTTGTCTCTCTTCCTCTCTAGGTGAGATTGAAAGATTCACTTGTCAGCTCCCTTCAGTTTTGTAAGGCAAAAGATGCCGAATTAGCTTGGATAGATGGTGTCTTGGACATGAGAGTTTCCAAAGTGGACACAGGAGTTATTTTAGAAGAAGGAGAACTGAAGGATGATGGAGAAGACTCAGAAATGCAAGTGGACGCTCCTTCGGATTCCAGTGTTATAGCACAACAGAAGGCCATGAAGAGTCTGTTTGGGGATGATGAGAAAGAGACAGGTGAAGAAAGTGAGATCATTCCGACCTTGGAGCCCTTACCCCCCCACGAGGTAAAAAAGCACATGCCTCCGGATTTTTCTTTTATGTTTTTAACTCTTTAAAATATGTGTCCTGTGTAGGCTGATTTTGGAGTTCTAGAAAAAGATTACTTAAGATACGGTTGTGTGTGTGCACACACCAGCATGTGTATGTATCCTGACGGCAAGGGAATGATAATTTAAAGGAAACGTTTAGCAAATATTATAAGATACATTATTGTTTTGTAATTTATTGTTTCAGTATTTAAATTTTGATTGTGAGGATTATATCCTATACCTGCTTCCATTCAGGAGATTTATAGTTTTCTAAGACTGAAACTCTTGTACTCCATTTTTGTATGTTGTCAATTCAGCTGAAATCACTTTTGGTTTTGATACAGTTAGAAATCTTTTATTAAGCGTAGATATAATTTTAATATAGTATTTTCATGTTCTCAGGAGATACTCTAGTTAGCAAAGATTTCAGGTAATTAACTTACAACGACAGTGTTAAAACTGTATGATAAGAGTCCTGCGTGCATGTCGCGGACTCTAGCCTTTCTGTGCAACAGGAGTAGAGAGACAGCTTCTGTCACTGGATTCCCTTCTAGTAATACTCTTGAGATTGGGGGAGGAATAAGAATCTTTTTTTTCCCTCTGTGCTAAAGCTAGTGCTCTTCAAGGCAATTTCCAAGTAGCAGCAATAGGTTGAACCGCTTGTTTTTCTGATTCTAAAACCCTTGGTGTCCATTGCATTTACTCTCAGGGAGAAGGGAAGGTGAAAGTGGGATCAGGGGCGAACTCCCCTCAGAACTAAGTGAAGGACTAGAAAATGAATTTTTTGTTTCAGTTCTGCCTACTGGCACTCTCCTTGACCCCCTCAGGCAAGTGGGTGAGTGAAAAGCATAACATCACCAAATGTCTCTCTGTTACTGTGAGGCATGACTAATAAAATTGGGAAACATTCAGAAAATGTGAAGGGCTTTGTGATGTTAAATAAGGAGGTAAAATTCAGAATAACAACTTGGAATGTGATTTACAGCCTTGATACGATCTGTCAGAGGTCTTCAGGTCTATCTCTAAGATAGAAAGTATCTTAGAGATCATGTGTTACTTGACTTTATTCAGTACAACTGTGTGTCTGGTGTTTTATCTGAAGTTATTCTTTCCCCTTTAACCTTTTCTAAGGTTCCTGGACATCAGTCAGTTTTTATGAATGAACCAAGACTGTCAGACTTCAAACAAGTTCTCTTACGGGAGGGGATTCAGGCTGAATTTGTAGGAGGTGTACTTGTTTGCAACAACCAAGTAGCAGTCCGTAGAGTAAGTATGTTTTTAATAAGGGATGAATTGAACAAATACTTCCTTCTGATACAATGCCATTTTGAATTCTGTAATTCTTGATTGGTAATTTCACAAACTGAAGACCATAATTTATATTCGTACTGATGAACTTAAAGGCTTATAAAAGTGACTCTCAAAGAAATGATGTATGATTTTATTGTAAAATTTTATTATTTGAATCCTGATATTTACGTGTCTATGTAAAATTCATGATTTGAATGTTATATCCATATTCTGTGCAGAGCAACCCATTTCCAGACCAATCACCAAATAACCTAGTTAATATATCTTGTTTATTATGTCTGCGTATTAATGAACAGGAAATGTACTAAAGATTTTTTTTTTTACTTTTACTTTCTAGACGGAAACTGGACGCATTGGATTAGAAGGCTGCCTTTGTCAAGATTTTTATAGGATAAGAGACCTTTTATATGAACAGTATGCCATTGTGTAAAGGATATGATGTCAAGAAGTATCTGTTTGACTTTTCTAAGAAAAAAGCGTTCTTATTCTAAGCTTTTGCTTTTTTGTTTTGTAACATACAAAAAGAATTGCCAGAAAAATTTAACATGCATTAGATTTTTAAAAAAATGTAAATAGAGTCCATTTTGCTAATGTTCAAATGAGCGTTCTACCTTTTGGCTTTCAGAGTGATAGAGATCCTAACAAGTGCATGGGCCCGAGTATTGAAGGTGATTGGTTTCCTCTATAGACCCCTTATTCTAGAAGGACATTTTACTTGAATAAAACAATGCAACTTAGCAAACCAGCTCATGGCCTTAGAGAAACATGTTTGCATGTTGTGAGTTCTTGCAAACGGTTTCTTAACATTTTCTGGAATGAAAAGTGAGAATTATTTAGAAAAGATATGCTATATAAAAAATAACTGGTGGAACAGTTTTTTGAGGCCTATGTGTTTGAAAAACAACAAAAAGAAAACAAAGAGTTTGTGCTCTAACTCTTCTTTTGAATTCTGATAGGCAGTTGTCTTCACATGGGGCATATCTCCTTACCTGTATTTCCCAGTTAGTCAGTCCAGGAAGGTGGTGCACACTTGGTTCAGAAATCAATTTTTATTTCTCCCATCTCTTGTTTTATCAGGATGTTCAGTTTGAATTACAACACCATCATTTGAATACACATAATGCAAAAGAACTCCTTGCCGTGTTACAGTCTTAAGGATTCTGTATACATTTTAGCTATCAGCTAGGATACTTCATTGGAAACTGTTTAGTGCTCTGTTTTTAAGGAAACAAATGTTGAACCTCATATTTTTATAAGATAATAGTATAATTTAATCAAAAGGTGTAAATGTTTTCAACACTTAGGCTTGCTCCCTCCTAAGGTTGCTGAAGCAGTGGATGGATTTTATACACCTAAGTACAAAAATAATACTGAAGTTGGATAAGGTCATCCTTTCTGTGTTCCTGTCTTTGTTGGGGCTGGCAGCCCTGGTATTCTATAAGCCACTTGTGTTTAAGAGTAAAAACTGAACATATGCAATTTTCATTGAACTTAAAAATGAAAATCATGTTGTCCTCTTGTAATCTGTTGATGCTTTTTCAGTGTGTAGCTTGATCATGGCAGTCCTTGATCTTTACTTCTTAAGTAATTAAGCCCTCTTCCTCATACTTAGCATTTTTAGAAGGATCATTCCTGTTTAACTTATATGGATCTATGTACAGTATGGTACTACCCAGTGATATCAGACTAGAATTAATATTCTCTTTCAGAGCTTACAGAGAATTTATTGTGGATTATAGTGCTAACACAAAGTTACAGTCTTCTGATACCAAAAACCAGAATGCAAAACAACATTACAGAAGGTGACAATAAAGAGTATTTTTTTTTTTTTTTTTTTTGTAGAGCTTTGAAAAAATTTCACTTAAATTCTTGTTTCTGAAGAGAGTAAGCCTGGAATCATCCTATTTATATTCCAGGAGAAAGAAAGTCAGCATTTGTTACATGGCTTAAAGCATCTGGTTATACATATTACATTGCAATACTGATACTGAAAAATTATTTCTCGCTTAGCCTTTTGATTGTCTTATGAAAAAGGAATTAAATTTTAAAGTACTTCTTGAAGATGGCTTCATTTCTAAAATGAAGACATTTGTTTAGCGTTAGTTACTTAAGAAAAATACAAATTTAAAAAAGGACTATAAATACATCATGAACTCAGAGGAATTTTCAGATTTTGTTTCGAGGCAAACTAAATACAAGTGGACCATCAGCTGATATGTAGAATAATTTGGTTAAAGAGAAATTTTATTGTAGTATTTGTTACAATGGATTATAAATGTCAAGTATCATTGCAAAGTTTTCTATTTTCATGAACCAGTAGGTGGTCTGAAATAGAAGTGAGGAAATCAGTTTTCTAAGGAGGGCCTTTTTTAAAAAAAATTGAAATTCACATACCATAAAGTTCACTCTTTCAAAGTATATAATTCATCGGCTTTTAGTATATTTAGAGTTGTGCAACCATTACCACTCTCATTCCAGCCCATTTTCATCCCCCCAAAAGAAACTCTACATCCATTAGCAGTCACTTCCCATTTTCCCTTCACCCCAGCCCTAGGCAACCATCAGTTTATTTTCTGTCTCTATGGATTTGCCTATTCAGAATATTTCATAAAAATGGAATCATACAATATGTGGCCTTTTGTGTCTGACTTCTTTCGCTTAGTATAATATGTTTGAGATTGATACTGTAGCATGTATCAGCATTCTTTATGTGGTTGAGTAATAGTCCATTGTGTGGATACACCACATTTTGTTTATCCATTCTTCAGTTGATGGACATTTGGGTGGTTTCTGCTTTTTGGCTATTATAAATAATGCTGCCCTGAACATTCCTATATAAGTTTTTCGTGTGGATGTATGTTTTTAGTTTTGGGGGGCATATACCTAAAAGAATTGCTGGATAATACAATAACTCCTTTGAGAAACTGTCAGGTTTCCAAACTTTATTTCTAAACTATTTCCCCCAAAAATGCCTGTACTATTTTTTACATTCCCACCAGCAGGATTCAAGGATTCCAGTTTCTCCACATCCTTGGCAACACTTGTTACCCTGTTTTTTTATTCTAATCATCCTAGTGTGTGTGAAGAGGTATCTCATTGTGGTTTTGATTTGCATTTCCTTCATGACTAATGATGTTGAGCATCTTTTCTGTACTTATTGGCCATTTGTATGTCTTTAGAGAAAGGTCTGTTCAGATTCTCCTGCCCATTTTTTAGTTATCTTTTTTGTTGTTGAGTTATAGTAGTTTTTAAATACAGTTGGGATACTTAAATCCTTATCAGATATGTGATCTGCAAACATTTTCTCCCATTCTGTTTGTTTTTCACTGTGTCCTTTGAAGCACGAAAGGTTTTAATTTTGATGAATTAGGATTTAGGTTTTTTTCTTTTGGTTCCATGTGCTATTGGTGTCATATCTTAGAAACCATTGCTTCATCCAAGGTCACAAAGATATATACCTTTTTCCTATGAGTTTTATAGTTTAAACTCTTGAGGTCTTTGAGTCCTTTTGAGTTAATTTTTGTATATGGTATGAGGCAGAGGTCCAATTTCATTCTTTTGCATGTGGCCATCCAGTTGTCCCAGCATGGTTTGTTTTAAAGACCATTTCCTCATCAAATTTCACCTTTGCTGAAAGTTGCTCATAAATGTATGAGTTTGTTCTTGGACTCTCAGTTCTATCTCATTGATTTATATAATATATCCTTATGCCAATACCACATTGTCTGGACTACTATTAAGTTTGAGATTGGCAAGTGTGAGCCCTCCAACTTTGTTCTTTTTCAAGATTGTTTTGGTTTTTCTGGTTCTCTTTGGATGTCAGTGTGAATTTTAGAATCAGCTTATCAATGTCTGCAGAAAACCTATAGGGGGAAAAAAAAGTAGTTGAAATTTAAATCTTACAGCGTAAGATCTTACAACGTTATGGCCGAGGAAGACTGGAATTCATCTAATTCAATTCACTTATTTTACTGTTGGATGAGTGGGCCTCAGGAAGGGAAGGAATTTGCTTGAGAGCCTCGTAGCTGGTCAGAGTGGGAGTGGGACCCAGTCTTATAGAGTCCCTTCATTCGGTACTAAATGAATGGATCTAGAATCCTTATAGAACCCACTGAACACTAAAATAAGTGAGTTGAACTAGATCAACTCCACAGTCCCTACCCTAACATTATGAGATGTAAGGCTGTAAATTTCAACTACTTTTTGTCTTCTGTGCTGCTGTGCTTTAGTTCCTTAGTTTATGTTCACTTTGTGTAAGCGTACTAGTGGTTAGTAATCCGTGCTTGAGACGCTGATTGTTTTGGGGCTGGCTGTTCCTTGCCACCACCTTCCCCTCTTTTATTCATCCATTCAGTAACTGTAGAATGAACATATAAGTGAAGATGTAGTGGGAACTAGAGAAGGAACATTCGGATCTGCCTACCTGAGCAGGGATCAAGGAGGGGTGTTTTTCTTCTCCTTTTGCTTGTCTCTTACTTTTAACCACCTCAGATGCATCTCTGAGAAAATACCAAAAATTACCAAAATAAATAAACCCAGGACTTTGCAGGAAGTGAGAGTATCTTTGTTCTGTCCTTTCTCTCTTCCCCTTTCCTCCCCACAGTGTGCACACACAGCTGTCTTTTTTTGGGGGAGGGGGGTGCTCAGGCCTATTTCATTTTAGTTCTTGAAGTCAAAATACGATTGCAAAGAGCAAAAAAGAAGGGTGGAGAGTTTTAAATTTCTCTTCACTGTAGTTGAAGTATATGTGCCTTTTTTGTGAAGTTGTTAATGGAGTCCATGGATCCTGCTCAAATTTTTGATATCGAATGATAATCTCAAGTGGAGAATGTATGAAGGATTCATACAGGCTTACCACATCATTTTCTGAGGTTTTGTTGATTGTAATGTTCAGTATCCAGCTTATTATATTTACTTCTTTTCCTCTGAAATTTTTGTTTTTAAGGCACTGCTAAATTGAACATTCACAACTAGTGAAGTCCTTCTAACCAATCTCTGTGGGAAGCTGTTTTTATTCCAAGGGTGCTGCTGCTGTCCTTGTTTTTAATATTCTGGGAGCTCTCATTTCTCTTTAGATTCATTTACCAAGCTTATGAGGAACGTAAATTATTTTAGAAACAACTTGCAGTCTTGACCCAACATGACATTATCCCTTGACTCTAAATGAAGGGCGGGGGGGGGGGGGGAGATTAAAAAAAAACCTCTTCTATAGACAGACATTTGCTACCATTGGAGATTTTTTATATTAAACAGTTATTTAACCCCAAACTATAATTTAAAGCAGAATATACCAGAAATCGTAAAGATATTCTAATTTCCAACGTAAGTCATGGTTCAGGTTAAATTTCATATTTAAATATCAAGGGACATAAATCTCTAATGAGATCGTGTAAATCCTTTATCAGTTATGAGAAAAAATTACTTAAATGTACAGGACTCAAATTCTCAAGGTTTTTCCATATCATATGTGTGATTATTTTTTTTCAAGGAGATAAACCATTGCAGGAAGAAAGAAGCATGTTTAATGAAGATTCAGAATATTACACATTTTTAACTGTTAAGTAGGATTTTATATCTACATTATTGTCCATTCAGAAAAGCTGCTTCCACATTTATTTCAGCTATTCTTTTAAATAGTTTTACCTGAGATAATGAAAGCATCAAGCAGCGATTTCTCCAGTAGTATAAAAATCAGTGTAATAAATTTCTTATGGCCAAAAGACCACTTTGTATATATTTAATTCTTATTTTGAAATAATTTTAAACTGATGGAAAATTTACAAGAATAATTTAAAAAATCTTATATATCCCTTGCCTGTTAACATTTTGCCCTATTTACCTTATTCTCTCTCTGTATACGTATTAATTTTTGAATTGATACCAAGTTGCAGTTATGATGTCCCATTAGCCATAACTACAGTACTTCCATCAAAATCAGGAAACCAGTATTGATAAAATTCTACCATTTAATCCACAGACCCCATTCAAATGCTACCAGTTATTCTAAAAACGTCCTTACAATAATCCTTGCCTTTTTGCTCCAGGGTCTTGTCCATGGTGCTGCATGTGTTCAGTTAGGTTTTTCCCTCCTGTTTTCCTCAACCTGGAGCACTTCTTCGGTTTTTCCTTTTTTAACAAAAATTTTTTTAAAGACCTTGATATTTTTGAAGAGTGCTGGCCAGTTACTTTGTAGAATGACCCTTACATTGGGTTTGTCTGATGCCTCACAATTAGAATCCGGTTATGAATTTTTGGCAGGAATACGAGAGAAGTGATGCTGTGTTCTCTGTGTTCTATCAGGAGGCGCTCGGTGTCTGTTTTTGCCATTACCAGTGATGTTAATTGTTAATAATTGGTTATGTCTGCAAGGTTTTTCCACTGTGAAGTTACTATCTTGTACTTAATAATTAATGAGGAACAAGTGTCTTATGGGGAGCTACCATGGGACTATATCAGTATCTGTTTTTGTATAAATTTTTATCCTCTGATTTTAGCATCCATTGATGATTCTTATCTGAATCAGTCATTGCCAAATGCTGGCTTTCTAATTATACTCTTACATCTACATGTAATTGGCATTCTAGTGTCATACTTTCTCTTCTCCCCCATTTATTTGTTTATTTATAGCAGTATGGAACATGGATTCTGTTTTATAATCTACAAACTATCATGATGGATTGTGAGTCTCCAATTGCCCTAGGTCTGGCTAGTGGGAGCACGCTCAAGCTGGCTTCTGTGCTCTTTAACATGGTCTCAGGTTTCTTTTTTTCTTTTAATTGTGTGAAAAAACATAACATTAAATCATCTTAACCATTTTTAAGTGTACAGTTCAGTAGTGTTAAGTGTATTCGCGTTATTGTGCAACAGAGCGCTAGAACTTTTTCATCTTGTAACACTGAATCTCCATACCCACTAAGCACTAACCCCCAGGCCCAGCTCCCCCCTCCCAGCCCTTGGTACTTTGTTTTTTACTACTTTTTTTTGTTTTTTAGCCATAACTACAGTACTTCCATCAGTACTTGTTTTTTACTACCACCTTTCTACTTTGTTTCTGTGATTTTTGACTGCTTTAGATTGTGAGTGGAATCATAGGGTATCTGTCTTTTTTGTGACTAGCTAATTTCACTTAGCATAATGTCCTCAGGGCTCATCCATATTGTAGCATGTGACAGGATTTCCTTCCTTTTCATTTATTTAAATTTTTTCCTTCCTTTTTAAGGCTGCATTTTTCATTGTGTGGATATACCACATTTTCCTTATCCATTTATCTGTCAGTGGACATTTGGGTTACTTCTACCACTTTATTATGACTCACACTGTGATGAACGTGGGTGTACAACTGTCTCTTGGAGATGCTGCTTTCAGTTCTTTGGGCTATGTATCCAGTGGGGTTGCTGGGTCATATAGTAATTCTATTTTTAATTCGTTGAGGAACTTCCAGTTGTTTTCCATAATGGCTCCATAATTGCTTTCCCCATGGTTCTTTGAGCACTTTCTTACTTCTAGGCACCACAAGGTGTTTCAGGTTCCATCTTGTGTTATTCCTACCCCGTCCTGGGATCAGATGTTTCTCCAAAGAGTCCTGTTTTGGTTTAGTGGAGAATGGTATTTACTTTTTTTTTTTTTTTTAATTCTTATGTTAATCCCCATACATTACATCATTAGTTTTAGATGAAGTGTTCCATGATTCATTGTTTGTGCATAACACCCAGTGCTCCATGCAGAATGTGCCCTCCTCAATACCCACCCCCAGGCT
>NC_138377.1:10255925-10312757 GCF_054177405.1 Leptonychotes weddellii | reverse complement strand
AGAGAGAGAGAATCTTCAGCAGCCCGACGCAGGGGCTTGATCTCACAACCCTGAGATCACGACCTGAGCCGAAATCAAGAGTCGGTCGTTTAAGCAACGGAGTCACCCAGGTGCCCCTGTGGGTAATGGTATTTAGAAAGAAGATCTGGGTGCTCATGCCATTGTGCTGGCGTTGCTACCAGGTCTTCCGAGCAGAGAGTAGGGAATATATACATCTATGTGTGCTCCTCATCCATCCATCTCTCTATATTAAAAACTACAAGTGCACACACATCTCCAATTCCACTCTTCCACAAGGTTTATTCTAGTTTTCCCCCTCTCCATATTCCTATCTCCTCTACCCTATAGTAAAAAATGAGGATCCCGTAATCCTCAATAATTCACTTATTCACTCCCCCTGTGATTAACCAAGGTGACCACGGGGCTGACCGCTTTCCTCCCAGCCCCCTACACTCGGCTGCCGCGACTCGAATGTTCTCCCATTCCCAACCATGGCAGCACCTGCCAAGCAAGCACCGATGCTGAAGTTTCTACGTTGAATGGGCCTGGAATGGGCCTGTTCGGTCCAGGCAATTGTCTTGGGTATTTTGTTACAATAGTTTCCTTTCTTACTGTCTACTCTAGGTAGGCCAGACAAAGTCATGATTGCTGTGTGTGTGGGCGGGGGGGGTGGGGAGGTGAGTGGAGGAGAGCATGAAAGGGAAGTGGGTGGCACCGTAGCCTTGAGGGGGGTAATGGGCACGGCGGGAGGACACCACCCAGGAGCGGTCGAAATCCAGAACGCCGTATAAGCGAAAGGACGTTAGTGATTAAAGATACTCAGTCCTGTGTTAATACGATTTTATAACCGTCCTTGCAAAAAAAAAAACCTTTGTGAGTTCATCATTTAGATCATCCACCCCCTTAACTCTTACACTTTGGGAGCGTCAGGACCAAGTTCACTATACTGAGTGCTGAGGGGTTCTTCTATGAAACCGTCAGTTCTTCAATCTTCAGTTATAGGAGGAATCCTATTGTGCCACTGGACAAATGATTCCTCAGTAAGCTCAGGATGGAGTCCAGTTATGTAACAAACGTGGGAGCCTGCATAATAGTTATTAGAACTTATTCCTACCTGTGGGGAAATGGAGTCTATGGCCATAATTATTTCCATTTGAGAGAGATTTGGTTCACCTGATGGGAATAATTGCTCAAGTGTTTTTTTTTTTAACAAAAAAATAACTGAGCGCCTAGCAAGAGTAGCTGACACTGAGTATTTTCTCTGTCCCAAATACAATGCCAAGTACTTTACATGCATTGTCCCACTGAATCATAATGATAGTGAGTGGAATGGGCCCTGTTACTACCCCATTTTACAGATAAGGAAACTGAAGCTTCTGGTCTGTCCACAGTCCTCCAGCTCTCACATATAACAGGCGTTAAACAGTTTGTACTGGTTTTGATATATTAACAAAGTTCTTTAGTTCTGAGCAAAAGAAACTCTCTTGGCTAACTTAGGAAAAAAAACCCAGAGTTTATTGGGACAAAAACCCCAAGTAGCTCTGGGGATCCAGGCACCTGACCCAACAGTCTTTGAAGTCACCACTAAGGGAATGACTTAGCCACTCACCATACAAAGTCATGAGGGAAATCCATCATCGTCCTGGCTTTTGTCACGAGCAGGCTCTATGGCTAGAGATGGGCACACTGGTTGTCAGGCTCACTGAGGTTAGACACTGATAGGGACACTTCACCATGAGAATCTAGGGCTGTTCCCACAAGGTGGAAGGATGGGTACTGGAAGGCAGAACACAATCCCCACTCTACGAAGATGCTGTAGTTAGGAGCACAGGCTCTGAAGTCAAGGGCTTCAGCCGCCTAGGGCAGCACTTTCTGTGGGGATTGGGCCGGTAAACTTATATCTGAACACTTAAAATACACAGGCACGCCTCATTTTCTTGTGCTTCGCTTTGTTGCACTTTGCAGTTACTGTGTTTATTTTACACAGTGCAGGTTTGTGGCAACCCTGCATCCAGCAAGTCTTGGAGCTGTTTTTCCAACAGCATTTTCTCACTTCCTGTCTGTGTCACATTTTAGGTATTCTCCCAGTATTTCAGACTTTTCTATTATTAAATTTGTGATGGTGATCTGCCATCAGTGATCTTTGATATTACTGTTGTAATTCTTTTAGGGCACCATATAGGATGGCGAACTTCATATAGCGTATGTGTGTTTTCCCTGCTCCATCGGCTGGCCATTCCCCCACCTCTCTCCTTGTCTTTGGACTTCGCTATTCCCTGAGACACAACAGTGTTGTAAAAATTAGGCCGGTTAATACCCCTACAGTGGGTTCTTAAGTGCTCAAGTGAAGGAAGAGTCAATGTGTCAAACTTCATCGTCATCTTTTTTTTAAGAAATGGCTACAGCCACCTTCAGCAACCCCCACCCTGGTCAGTCAGCGGCCACCAACACTGAGGCAAGACCCTCCACCAGCAAAAAGGTTACAACTTGTTGAAAGTTTGGGTGATGGTTAGCATTTTTTTAGCAATAAAGTATTTTTAAAATTAAGGTATGTACATTGTTTTTTAGCCATAATGCTATTGCACACTTCATAGACTCCAGTATGGTATAAACATAACTTTTATAGGCACTGGGAAACCAGAACATTCATTTGACTTGCTTTATTGCAATATTCACTTTATTGTGGTTGTCTAGAGCCAAACCTGCGATGTCTCTGAGCCTGTATGGGAATGGGAATGGTACTCTTTCTAAGGGTGGCATGAGGATCAAATGCTATGAACCATGCAAACACTTGGAGTGTGGGGCACGTAGTAAGCACCTCAGTATATGCTAACAATTATTTGGTGCTTCTTTCACATATATTGCCTTATTTACTCCATTCTAACCCTAAATGCTCGTTTCACCTGTTTTTACAAATCAGAAGCTGGCTCTGGGGGAGGGAGTTCCTAAATGGCTTATTCAAAGTCACACACCTGATCCATAGTGGATCGGGTTCTTTTGCCATGTCACTTGATCTACAAAAAGGTCCTCTAATATTTACCCTTTAGCTTCTAGACAAGAATCCTTTAAAGATATTTCTTAGAGAGCATGCATGCATGAGAGGGGGTTGGGGGAGAGGGGCAGAGGGAGAAGCAGACTCCCTGCTGAGCAGGGAGCTGGACACGAGGCTCCCATCCCAGGATTCCGGAATCTTGACCTGAGCCAAAGACAGACACTTAACTGACTAAGCCACCCAGGCGCCCTGATCTAAGACATTTTTATCTTTGGACATTTACTAAGATAATTTAAACGCAGCAAACTTTCTGGTTTGGTCAAAGTGATAATGCATTAATCTAGAGATATTGAATCTTTTCTTGTCTTTATTGCTGATTTTATGCTATTTCCCATAGAATTACAGAAAACAGGCATCCCTTGGTGAAAAGTGAGCATGAAAATCTTGGAACATATTTATTATCCAGGAACGCTTATATATTAATTCCATAACTCTAACACTTACAAGAGAGAGATATGGGGGTTGGGTTAGGATTTAGTCAAGTTGGTTTCTTTTTTTTTTTTTAATTATTTTTTTTTTAGATTTTATTTATTTATTTGACTGAGAGAGGGAACACAAGCAGGGGGGAGTGGAAGAGGGAAAGCAGGCTTCCCGCGGAGCAGGGAGCCCGATGCGGGGCTCGATCCCAGAACCCTGGGATCATGGCCTGAGCCGAAGGCAGACCCTTAACGACTGAGCCACCCAGGTGCCCTCTTTTTTTTTTTTTTTAAGATTTTATTTATTTATTTATTTGAGAGCGACAGCACACAAGCAGGCGGAGGGGCAGAAGGAGAGGGAGGGAGAAGCAGACTCCCCGCTGAGCAGGGAGCCCTACACAGGGCTTGATCCCAGGACCCTGGGATCATGACCTGAGCTGAAAGCAGATGTGTAACCGACTGAGCCACAAGGTGCCCCTGGGCAAGTGGGTTTCTAACTCTTCCAAAGCTATTTGCAAAGGCTCATCGATGAATATGTGCTAGCCTGAATTAGACTGTCTTCATCTTAACTGGACATTTTTATAAATTTTCTGGTTGAGGATATGAGTAGCAGGTTCAGAAAATTTGCAAATGACCTGCCACTGGAAGAACTAGCTCTTGTATGAGAAGACAGAAAATTGGTACCTACAGGGATCCTGACAATTTGGACTACGGGCAAAATCTGAGAGAGTGGAATTTCACCTGTCTTTCTAAACTAAATAAATATATAATGGAGAGAAAAAAAAAAAAACTAGAATTCTAGGTTTAAAAAAAGCATTTTTTTTTTGTACTATAAACTGAGTAGAAAGATGGATGCCAAAAAGGGTAATGAGTTAGGGCCATAATACTGATAGACTAGTGGACTAATTGCTAATAGACTGTTCAAAATAAAGATGGTGATTCTGCTTCATTCTACTGGTAAGACCCGGTTTAGAGCCCTTCATTCAGTAGACATTCCTTCCCTTTTAACTTTTCTCTGTAATAAGTAATAAATGCATATTATAGAAGATTTAGAGGGTATAGAAAAGACAGAGAAACAGGAAAAAAATCTTTTACTAAATACAGTACTTTTATCATTTTGGCCTCCTTCCATCTTTTTTTAAATGAAATGTTTATGTAATTGATATGTAAGTTTTCCTTGTGCCTTTAGAGAAAATTTCCCCATGTTTATAAATATCTTTTAATGGCTATAAATAACTCCATCATATGGCTGTATCATTGTTTGTTTAGCTTTTCCCAATTGTTGGATGGTTTCCAATTTTTCTCTATAATCTGAAATGCAGACAGGTTTATTCATAAAGTCATGCATCATGGTGATATTAATACCCGCATATAATGGCAAAGAGCCACTATTACAAAATACCACATTTTAAGGACAGTAATATCTGAGTTAGGTCCCTAGTAGAGTAACCAGCTTGTTGAATAGCCTCATAACCATAGCAAATGGGCACTAAGGATATAGGCTGGAATATGCAATAGGGCTTACTTTTAGGAAAAGGGTACCTTACAAAGAAACGAGCTGAGGATCACTATAACATCCAAGAAGCTGACCATCAGGTAAGTTGCAGATCTTCAGCTTCCCAATGGCAACCCCTGGCTTTAGGTACTCAATGTGCCATAAAGCCTCTTTGAAAAAGAGGAGTTAAGTCTTCAACATTTGGGGCACCTGGGTGGCTCAGTTGGTTAAGCGACCGCCTTTGGCTCAGGTCATGATCCTGGAGTCCTGGGATCGAGTTCACATTGGGCTCCCTGCTCAGTGGGGAGTTTGCTTCTCCCTCTGACCCTCTCATGCTCTATCTCATTCTCTCTCTCAAATAAATAAATAAAATCTTTAAAAAAAAGTTTTCAACATTCGACCCCTAAATAAGAGCATCAGTGCCTATCACCAACCCGCAAACATAATGGGTCCAAGAATTTGCTTCCATTCCAGCATCTTATGTGAGAATCATCTTCTATGTGAATTATGTTTATTTTTTCTTGCTGCCTTCCCCCCCCCCCCATTAACATGGAAGGTAATACTGGTTTCAGGTGTAAAATTTAGTATAATGGTCTCTAGTTCTATTTTTTTTCCTTTTTTTAAAGATTTTATTTATTTGAGAGACAGCGTGCAGGCGTGAGCACAAGCGGGGGTGGGGGGCAGAGGGAGAGGGACAAGCAGACTCCCTGCTGAGCAGGGAGCCTGACTCGGGGCTCGAACCCAGGACCCTGAGATCACGACCTGAGCCAAAGTCAGATGCTTAACCGACTGAACCACCCAGGCGCCCCCGTTCTATTTTTACGTTTTCTCTCTCTCAAATTTTGTGAGATCACATTTGACCCTGACCAACCCAAGGGAGCCAGAACACATTTTAAAAAAAGATTTGTTAGAACCATCATTCTCATTCCATTAGTAATCATCAAAACGGGTTTCGCAGTGGGGAAAAAACAGCTGTTGTGGCAACTGTACAAAACTCACCCACAGACGTCAGCCTCCAGCAGCCATCCCAAGGTGAGTTCATTCCATGACTTCAGTTTCCTAAAAACGGAGGCCAATATTAGCATATTTAGCTCTCGAGTACTCAGAAAGGATTAACTTCTACTGGCAATCCTACGGCAGTTGACCGAGGGCAACAAATAAATTGCAGTAAGAGAGTATGCTATGCACTATTTAAGACACCAGGGAGGGAAAGGATCTGTGTTTCTGTTTAGTTGCTGACCCAGATAGAAGAGGACTTCTAGTGAATGCTTACTACGTATCCCACACTTCCTCACTTTGCGTTACTTGTACTGAATCCTCACAGCGCAGTCTCTGCCAGATCGACCACGTCATTCTCCAGGTGTCAACTGCTAGAAATTAAGAGCTGTAGCCAGGATATGCAGCCAGATCTGAGAATTCTTCCAAAGTCCACACTCTTTGACGAGGACAGATTAAAGAGTGACTACCATTGTAGACCTACCCCAGTGTGGCCACAAATAGGTGTTCGGGAAAGAGGAAGGGGTCAGCTGCATGGATTGAATAGAGAACATTCGTGAATGTCAAGATGTTCATAAACCAAGTCTAATTCCTATCTTTCAGAGAAGGGACCCTCCATGCCTCGCTGTCCGTTGCTGAAACTCCAGGATCTGGATATTCCCAGGGTTTCAACTTGCTTTCCTCACTACCATTTCAAAATAGAAGCAGTGGTCACCTTAGTGTGTAATTGGGGATCCTGTGGTGTTTTCCCTGTTGTAAATGCTTTCACAGCATCATGCTGCTTCCCCGTTCCACTTTGGGAGCATTTTTCTGCTACTGGTAGAGCCTTTCCAGGCAGATTTCACATTTTGAAATCTCCACCTTTGAGATAAAGTAGGAAAAAGACTATGGTCAAACGCAAATTCAGAAACCAAGGAAAACCCATGACCTCAGCAAACAGAGATGGACAAGATGATTAGCAGGTCTTTGGAGTTGCTAACTGTAACTTCCATTCTAACTCTCTTTCTGACCATGAAGGCACCAAGAGGTAAGGCAGATAGGGATCCGGACACATGGATTCACTATACCACAGGCACTGGGCTAGGCACTTTATTTTTATTTTTTAAAGATTTATATTAGAGATTGAGAGAGAGAGAGAGAGCATGCACACAGGGGAGAGGGGCAGAGGGAGAGAGAGAATCTCAAATAGATTCCCTACTGAACGCAGAGCCTAACACAGGGCTCAATCTCACCCGAGACCATGACCTGAGCCCAATCAAGAGACTGACACTTAACCGACTGAGCTACCCAGGCACCCTTAAAGATTTGTTTGTTTGAGAGAGAGAGAAATTGAAAGAGAGAAAGCACATGAGTGGAAGGGGCAGAGGGAGAGGGAGAGAGGATCTCAAGCAGACTCCATGCTGAGCGCGGAGACGGATGAGGGCTCCATCTCATGACCCTGAGCTAACCTGATTGACACTGAACATTCATGGATAGGGAATAGCTAATTACAGTGTAGCCATGCTGTGGAAGAGCTAAGACCGTTTTATTTTTATTTATTTATTTATTTTTAAAGATTTTATTTATTTATTCATGAGAGACAGAGAGAAACAGAGGGAGAAGCAGGCTCCCAAGGAGCGGGAAGCCCGATGCGGGACTCGATCCCAGGACCCTGGGATCATGACCTGAGCCGAAGGCAGACGCTTAACCATCTGAGCCACCCAGGCACCCGCTAACACCGTTTTAAAAAACAATTTTGATTGAGGGGCTCAGTTGTGACTCTTGGCTTCAGCTCAGGTCATGATCTCACAATTGTGAGATGAAGTGCCCCCCCACCCCCCTCCCATATCCAGCTCCGCACTCACTACGAAGTCTGCTTCAGATTCTCTCTCCCTCTCCCTCTGCTTCTCTCCACCCCACCATGCTCTTTCTCTCTAAAATAAATAAATAAAACCTTAAAAAAATAATTTTGATCAATAGGTTGACACTACATACTGACCTGGAAAGATGCTTGTGTTATATTAAAATGACAATCCATTTCGGAGCAATATAGAAGGTATGATGCCATTTTTGTGAAACTACCTAGAAAATGACGGAGGGAAGCTTCTAACCCAGGTCTACCTTAAAGATGAACTTTTCCCTCAGTGTTTAGTTTATGAATTTTACTAGTGCTTTTATTTTGCCTCGATGAGTAATTAGTCTGAAAGGAGACTTAATGTTAATGGATATCACGTGAAAATTCTCAGCTCCTCTTTCTCAGCAACCCGTGGTGGTGCAGGGTGCAACAGAGCTCTGGAGAGCAGGAGAGGAGGAGGTAGGGAGGGAGACAGAGGAGGGAGGCAGGGAAGCATTCTCCCCCCGCCCACCACCCAGCATCACTGCCCTTGGCCTTCATTGCTCTCCCCTTGCCTACCCTGGCCACAAGAGGACCCCTAACTCTGAAGGCTTCACAGAGTAGTACAATCACTGTTCATCTCATTTCCAATATATGATCCACTGCCCTTTAAAAATCGTAAAGTCTGGACAAGTTCTGATGTTAAATATGGTTTCAAGTGAGATGTTTAAGAACATGTACACTTGGTTCAGCGCTCGTGTTTGGGTCTCATCCCCATTTTGGCTGCCCAAAATGGATGACAAGTCTGATGATTGAGAACAGAGGAGAGTCTTGGTGTAGAAAGAACATCAGAGATTTGGAAGGCTTGAAACTGTCACTTTCTATGGGACCTTGGCCAAATCTCTAGTCCTCCCTGATCCTCATTTATCTGTAAAATGGTCCTGGGGTGGGGTGATAAGACCCTCTTTTACATTATGAGTCTATCATCCATGTCAAATATATTGCGGTGCTTAGGGTAGGGCATTCTATTGTTTAGATCCAAAACACTGTGGGGAATAGGTAATATAAAGCAAGACCTGGCAAATGAATGCCTTTCTGGGTCCCAATAGCTCTCATCCTCCACATGGCCCTCCCCTTCCTCATTACCATTATAACCCAGTGGGTAGAAAACAAATATTACATTAATTCAGCTCAGTGCTCTCAGCAAAGAGGAAAACTGCTCACATAATTGTAGCACTTGCAACCAACATTCCTTTGTTGGATGGATTCACTATAGATCTCTTCAAGCTTGAACTGGGGAAAAATCTTTCTTGTACAAATGGCTGTCCCCTGGAGGTATCTTCGTATCAAAACTACATTTTGTCCATAATAAGTTGGTTTTATTAGTCATTTTCAATGGTGGTAAACCTAAAGGCTTCAACCTAACATCTAATCTTAAAAAAGGTAATTAGTTGAAGTTATTAAAAACTCGCCATCCTATAGATTTTTGAAAATTCTTGCAGGGCTTCAGAAAACTGTAATTCCCCTTTCTTCTGCAAAATAACCTAAGCAAATGAGTTATTCCTTAGAAATAAGAGAAGTCCTATAAAGAGTGATGGAGGTGATAAATCTTTAATGCTCTGGGTAATCTAACTCCCTATTCTCAGCCTGAAGTAGGGGATAGAATCTAAAGAAGACACATTAAAATTTGAGGGAAATGAAATATATTAATTCATCTATATCTATCTATAGAAAAAATTAGTCTCCAAAGAATGAAAAGAGAAATGTAAAAGAGTTTTTTTTTTTTTTTTAATTGTGAGGAACTAAGAAAGGACACCATTGGGAGAAATTACTTTCTAAAAAATACACTGCAAAGCAAGTGAAAGATGCTTTGATTAGAAAAATAACCCTAGGACCAATTCATACCCTATATAATGCTTATGGAATTGCTCCTATCTACTCTTGAACAATCTGTGGCTTCTGGAACAATCTGTGATCAGAAAATTTAGAAATGGGAATGAGTAATGCCTCTACCACACACCGTGTCTTCTCTTAGCCTACTGAATGCTAAACCTCAAGTCACCCCAAAAATGGGTCTAGTGCAAATCAGTAGCAAATTATTATTTTTTTAAGTGGGCTCCACCCGGGGCCTGAACTCATAACCCTGAGATCAAGACCTGAGCTGAGATCAAGAGTCGGACACTTAACAGACTGAGCCCCCCCAGGCACCCTGCAAATCACTTTTTTATTGAAGGCTGACCATATGCAAAGTGTGGAACTGGTCACTCGGGGGGAGAGGAGAAATAAGGCTCAGTCCCTGGCATTATTCCTTGAAGGACATCATATATGTTTAAGAACATAGACACAGCAGTCTCTTAAATAGATCAGAACGGACAGATGCCCAAGAGCAGGGAGGCAGACAGAGGGATGGCAGACGTGAGCACCACGGAGCACCTGCTCCTGGCAGGGTAGCCAGGGTAGGGCAGGGCCAACCTCAGAAGGAGAAATGGAGGCTGGGGCCTAGATGGCTTTCCTTTGCCTCCCAGAAAATCGAAAGGAAGGACAGAAGGAGGCCAACCATGGACTTACTGTGTCCCCAGGACTATGTTCTTCCTAAATGAAAGGTGCTGCTTTATGGGGCTGGGGGGGTGGGTGGTTGGTGGTGAGCTAACAGTGTGAAGCTCTGTGGGATTCGGAGAAGCTGACATTTCTGACGGGGCGCAGGGGCTTAGAGCTGAGCAGCAGGGGGCTGGGGTCAGCTCTGCCGCTTGGAGGCATGCCAGTGGACACACACACCCATGCAAATGGGCCACGGGATCTGGAGGCAGGTCTGGCTCTGGGACCCAGGACCAGGCCTCTCCACTTCCAGTGTCTCACCGGAATCATGAGCATGGTGAATGTGATAGGCTTGCCCAGTTTTTGCCTACCCAGCGAGTCCCCCTTCTGCTAGTAACAACACCTGGGTTGCCTTTGGAGACCCATCCTTTCTCAGCTCTCGTGTCACTTGCCTGGGAGGGGAATGACCAATGCCCCCAGTCACAGTGATTGGTGCGGGGTTGGGACTGAGACTCAGGCCAGGCTAGAGAGGCCCAGCTCCAGACTTCTGTTGAAACGCTGGTGGGAAAGGACCTTGCTTTCTACTAAGCTGCTAAACTGGTAGGATCTAATCCTGTGGGTGCTGGTCATCTTTGCCTCTTTGCCACTTCTTGGGGGGACAGCCTGTCTGAGAAGGATGCCAACACAGAAAAAAGTTAAGGATGGAGGCATAACGGGGGTTGGGGGGGTAGAGATGGAGGCAGGGAGGGGAGGGGGTAAAGCATGCACACGGATGATATTGTTTGAGGCCCTCTGAACCGACCCCTTGAACTTCTTATACGAACCAAAGAATTCCCTTTTTCGGTTTATTTAAGTTAGTTTGAGCTGTTTTTTTTTTCCTAAAATTAGGAATACAAGAGTTCATATTAAAGTGTGCCTGCCGCACGGGACCAAACGATTGTGAGAGCCACACAAAATGTGTGTTGGCTTTCATTTCCCCCTTAACCTCAGCTCCTCTGATCTGCAAACCACAGACAGTACATTCCCTGCTTACCTGGCAGTGTTACTGGGTGGGATCGAACAGGACAGACAGACAGGTAAGCCCTTTGAAAACCAAAACACCATGCGCCTGTACCAACTAAACTGTGTTTGCAAATCATGATTCTTCGGGGAATTCTAAGTAGAGCAGAAATGGTGCCAAGTCAGAGATTTTCCTTTTTTTATTTTCCCCCAAAATACAGCACCAAATTCCTTCAAAAAATTTTTTTCTTTTCTTATAAGAGAAGCACGAAATAGACCCTGTGGGGACACACGTTGAGTTTGGGTTTCTAAAGGTTTCTGACTGGGGCACCTGGGTGGCTCAGTCAGTTAAGCGTCTGTCTTCAGCTCAGGTCATGATCTCAGGGTCCTGGGACCGAGCTCCACATCGGGATCCCTACTCGTCGGGGAGCCTGCTTCTTCCTCTCCCTCTGCTGACCCCAATCTTGTGCTCTCTCTCTCCCTGTGTCAAATAAATAAATAAAATCTTTTAAAAAAAAATAAAGGTTTCTGACTGTTATAGGGAAAATGAATTATTGGATGGAGGTAGGGTTTAGTTTGGATTAGAATTTGCTGATGCTTGATCTGGAAAATTCTTTAGACACTGAATCCCAGGAGAGAGACCATCATGGATTACAGACATGAAGGCAGGGGACAAGCAGGACATGGGGAGGTGAGTTGGGCCTCCTCCCTGCTCCCCCCACTCTGCTCTTCTCACTCCATCTCTGAAGGACACTGGGGAAAACCTGGGCTTTTATGTCAAGCTAGGACATTTCTCTCTAGAGTAAATCTCTGAAGGGAAAGGACAATGCTAGCTGAACTCTCCCCTCCCACCGCTTCAACACAGTCTTCTAAAGATCTTGAGAAGGAATTCGCAACCTCATGCTTCCCATGACAGTGTTAAGGGGCTCACCTGCTCCTTGTCTGTCTTGAATGTTCCAACTACTGCCCTTCAAGTCACAGCCCAGAGAACAAATATGTGGAGAGCCTGGCCTCCGTAAGGGGAAGGCCTCCCACACTAGAAGTTTGCCATGTTCTGGTGGATTCATCCTCTTGAAACTGCAGGCAAGTGCAGGTTTTAGTTCCCTTCAGACTAAACCATAAACTCTAGTCTTGTACTTCTGTTCCTGCTATGCCTGTATGTGCCCAGTTTGTATACACAACTCGAAAAATAAAGCAATTTCCCCTTTTCCCAGTGAAAAGAGTTAAAGCGTCCCCCAAACTAAACTAACCAACTAACCAGCCAAAAGCCAATGTTTTTAGCCAACTTGAATATACAAATTTGTAGAGAAATAGTTAAGGGTTTATAATATTCTTTTAAAAAAGATTTGAGAAAGAGAGCATGTGCATGAAGGGGGAGGGGCGGAGGGAGAGAGAAAATCTCAAGCAGACTTCCCGCTGAGCATGGAGCCCACTCTCACAACCCTGAGATCATAACCGGAGCCAAAAGCAAGAGTCAGTTGCTCAACCAACTGAGCCAACCAGGCACCCCAATGTGGGGGTGCCTCAAAAAATTAAAAATAGAGCTACCCTATGACCCAGCAATTGCACTACTGGGTATTTACCCCAAAGACACAGATGTAGTGAAAAGAAGGGCCACATGCACCCCAATGTTCATAGCAGCAATGTCCGCAATAGCCAAACTGTGGGAAAAGCCAAGATTCCCTTCTACAGATGAATGGATAAAGAAGATGTGGTCCACATATACAATGGAATATTACTCAGCCATCAGAAAGGACGAATACCCAACTTTTACATCAATATGGATGGGACTGGAAGAGATTATGCTAAGAGAAAGTCAATTATCATATGGTTTCACTTATTTATGGAACATAAGGAATAGTACGGAGGACATTAGGAGAAGGAAGGGAAAAATGAAGGGGGGAAATCAGAGGGGGAGACGAACCATGAGAGACCATGGACTCCGAGAAACAAACTGAGGGTTCTGGAGGGGAGGGGGGGGAGATGGGTTAGCCTGGTGATGGGTATTAAAGAGGGCACGTACTGCATGGAGCACTGGGTGTTATACGCAAACAATGAGTCATGGAACACTACATCAAAAACTAATGATGTAATGTATGGTGATTAACATAATAAAAAAAACTAATGGTGTACCGTATGGTGATTAACAAAATAAAATAAAATAAATAAATTTAAAAAAAGATTTATTTATAAACGTGCCCTCACATATCTAAAGTCACATATTATGTAAAAGGTTATGCTAATTTAGAAATTTGCTTTTTCTTGACTCTCAGGTTTCACGGAGCACGGTATTCGAGTTCTGCTGGGGGTCCCTTGACATCCGCATCTCTGTTCTCTCTCCTCTGAGTCCTCCGAGCGTCCTGCTAGAGATGCAGGTGCTTTTGAAACTGTGCCTGACACTGTCGTTGGAGACTTGGGGAACAGTTCCTCTTGTGGATACATATTCATGACCTCCACACCATAAGGACTAGCTGCGGTGCCCTTTTTTGGCTTAAAATAACACCAACTTGTTAGAGTTCTGGAGGTCAGAGGTTCCACAGGCTCTCAGCAGCCTAAAATCAAAGTGTCAGCAGGGCTGCTTTCCTTCTGGAGGCTAGAGGGGAAAGTCCATTTCCTTCCCTTTTTCAGCTTCTAGAGGCTGCTGCATTCCCGGGCCCGTGGTCCAGGGCGATCCTGTGTCACTGCAGTCTCGGCCTCTGCTGTCATATTCCCTGACCTCCTGCCTCTCTCTTATGAGGACCCTTGGGATGCCCTGGGCCCACCTGGATAATCCAGGATAATCTCCGCTTCTCAGGGTCCTTAATCTCACCTGTGACATCCCATTTGTCATGGAAGGTACCATATTCACAGGCTCCGGGGATTAGGACATGGACATCTTGTGGGGGGGGGCACTGTTTTGCCCCCCACAGAGAGTGAGTGGAGGGGCTGCAGGACCTCAGAGGAGGCTCTCTGGTTGAGCTCATTCCCCTGCGTGATGTTGAATTGGGTCTGAAAGCCCAGGATGGGTGGAGAGAAGCCTCCAGATTACCAGAGCTTGGCGGGGACCCGGCAGGTACCCAGCCTTGCTAAACGAGATGCATTGCTTCTTAGTGGTCTTTAAAAAGTTTTCTCTTTTTTTAAAACAACATCTCAGACCCTTCCCCTTAACAACTACATCTGTTAAATCTGTGTTAAATGTCTTTGGCTCTTTTTTTGGTTTCTGTCAGGCGATCTTTATAAGCCTCCCAAATTAGCATCAACTGATTATTTTTTCGGGCTGATGTATCTTCTCAAAACAGTATTTTAGCATTCAGAACAAGAGCAGGAATAGATTTTCCTATAACACACTACATTTTGTACGGACCTGGACACAAGGCGACTCCTTCTTTTGTGAGGGAAAGTTTGGGGGGGAATCCTGTCATATGTTTGTATGTATATAATAACACCTAAGTCACCAGAACTTAGACCTTCCATGATACTTACTTGACAATCACGAATCCGACGGTTGCTGTATGACAGGTCAAGAGAGCACCAGTGATTATTTATGTGCCAGAAACAAAAAGTTTTCACATGCGCCCCACTCCCCCATGAGAAATGATGCTTTGCTATGGGGGCAGCTTCTGGGTCTGGCAGGTGTGTGCCAATTACGATGGGGGATAGAACTGCAGAATTAAAGGGTAAAGAAAAATGTAGATTGAGTTATTTGCAAGGGCAGAGATCTGTATGTAAGAGAAAAAGGGCAGATCATGAAATGAGAGGGATTGAGACAGGAGAAAGGCCATCGGGCTGAGTAGCTTTTCTTTTCCGTTCTTTCTTCAAAAGTTTTGGAAATTCATGGAAAGAGAAAGGAAAAGAGGGATAGATACAACTTGTATCATACAGGACAAGCAAGAGAGACATGGAATCCCTTTTTAGAATTTTTCAAGAGATTAAGATTTAAATTTTTTAAAAATCATTTTTATTTAAGTAATCTCTATGCCCAATGTGGGGTGCAAACTCACGACCCTGAGATGGAGAGTCACACAGTCTCCTGAGCCAGCCAGCCGCCCCAAGAGATTAAAGATGGTTTTGGGGTTTCTTTTGCACGTGATCGTGCGCTGAGATGGGCCCCACACAGCCGCCCGGGGGTGTTTGTACTTGTAATACCAGGAAACATTCGTAGAGTACCTCACGATTCTCCAAGGGCATTGCTTTTCAGCATCTCATTGCGGATCCTCCTCAGAGGTGGCTTCTTCGGGGCAGGGACCACTCACCTGATAAGTAGGAGGGTTAAGATTTGAGGGGCCTCCACCCTCCTTCTCGTCCCTCACTGGGGCTGTTCCTGCCTTCCATCCTTGCCCTTCCAGCATTGCTTCTTCCCCATGCCCACTGCACAGCGACCAGCCCTCCTGTCTGCCATCCGAGTTCACTGCAATGAGAGGGTCCCCTGCACGAGAACGTCTGCGGCACCATAACCAGCTGTTGATCTCCAGGCAGCTCTGTCTGCAAGGCTGGCCCTCTCTGCATCCTCCCCTTACACACCTTGGGGGATGCGGGGCCCTAGAAGCAGCATGGGGCTTGTCCTCAGAACAGGCCCCTGGAATCACTTGTCCTTCAATCAATTCATCTGTTTTTCAAACCCTCTAGGTCCTGGTGATCAGGTAAAGACCATGACCTACTGAAGTCAGTTTTAAGTAGTGGAACCAGCCTGAGGACCCGAGCCCACCATGATCTCTTCCCCAAACCTCTAGTCACTGACACTGCGCAGGACGTGGGGTATCTCTGCTCATGCCATCATCCTGTGGCAAGTCTGGTACTGGCCCCTGAGTTACTGGATCTTGAGGGTGGGGTAAGGAACCTGGAGTCAGACTAGGCCTGCATGTGACACAGGGAGCGAGGGGTTGGGGAGCCCCCACAACCTGACTTTGCTGGTGTGGGGGGGTGGGGGAGCATGGTGGCCTGGGTTCCAGGCTCCCGGCAGCAAGCAGCCAAGGTGTGGGTCTAGCAGAGCTGGCCCAGGACACTGGGGAACCCAAGGGTTTCCAACTGGACAAGCTAGGGAGTCCGAAGCTCAGACTTCCTGTCCTACTTGGTAAGGAGGACTCTTATCCCCGAAGGGGTGATCGAGGTGGGCTCCAGGTAAACAGTCCCCACCTCAGTGAGGCTGTGGCCAAGGCTCACTCTGGCCTAA
Source organism: Leptonychotes weddellii (assembly GCF_054177405.1). Taxonomy (NCBI): domain Eukaryota; kingdom Metazoa; phylum Chordata; class Mammalia; order Carnivora; family Phocidae; genus Leptonychotes; species Leptonychotes weddellii. The sequence continues at coordinate 10,296,302 of NC_138377.1, read as the reverse complement.
GAGCCATCCTGGCTACTCTGAGGCTGAACTGGGGTATGTTAGCCCATGGGCTCTGAAGCCAGACTATAAGGTTAGCCTTGGACATTGCTGCCCCTCAGTTTCTCCATCTGTAAATCGGGGCTTCTAATATTATCCACTTTATATTTTTGTGAGGATTAAGTGAGGTTATACACCAAGAACAATGTCTGGTAAATAAGTGTTCAATAAACACTAACTATTCATGTTATTTAAAGCATCTGAGTAATTCTGATTTTACCCATTTTATGGGGACTATATAATTTACCCTTAGAAGTCAGTTTGGTTATGTTGGTTCCAGGTCTCTGGGAGGAATATGTTGCCCTGGGACAGTCCTGTGTGTCATCCACATCGACTGTTTCCTTCCTTCCTCATTGAACTCTAATCCTCACCCCCCAGGTGACAATTCTATCTCTTTCCATGTTGTTGCCTTCAAACCCAGTAGGAATCCCAAATGGGTCTTCTCTCCTGCACGTCCCCCACTTTGAATGGTGGCATCTCAAGAAGGAGAGGTTGGTGGGTCTGACAGGTCCGTTGGCCCCGCACTCTCTTCTCACAGGTGAGGAAAAGAAGGCCCAGAAAGGGAAGGTGGCCCAGGCCCCACAGGGAGTGACAGGGTAGGGAGCACTCGGGTCTCCTCATTCCCAGCCAGAACTGGCCAGTCATCTGCAGAATTGGTATTGCTCGTTAGCAGTCCTGGGGGAGGGGGAGGCGGGGAGCAGGGGTGCATCTGCCCAGGGCTGTGTGGGTGCCTCCCCTGGCGGTTTCTTCCCCCAGTCAGTGCTTATCCTCAGCTAAAGGTGGCCCCCATCCTTTGCAGATGGCAGTTACAGATGAGCCACCACCGGCTGGAAGGCTGCCCTAAGCCTGCTCCCTCCTGCTCTAATTCCCTGCAAATAATCTTCCCAGGCTGGGCTTAGCCTACTTCCCGGGGGCTGGACGGCACATGAGGTAAGCCACTTGGCTTAACAACAGAGTAGCCAGCCTCTGAGCCTGCAGTCGGTCAGCGGCACAAAGCACCTGGAAGAGTGGGTGTCGGTACCCTTGCCCCGCAGGCAGCACATCCCTGGGGTTGGGGTTCGGACGCTGCACCGTGAAGCTCCGTGGGAAGATAATGGCTCTGCTGTGAGCCATTAATCATTTACAAGGTCTGGTCTTGTGCTCCTGGAGCCTGTCCGCCTCATGAGTGAGTCGGCGTTGTTGCAGCCCTGGAGAGGAAGGTCTGTTTAGTGTTCCTGAAACGACAGGTGGAACAGGCCTGCTCATCAACATAAAGGCTGACTTGGGGAAGGGGCACTGTGGAGCCCACTTCACCTTGGCTCCAGCACACACGGGTGGAGGCTAGCCTGTGGGCAGGTGGGTGGCTGCTCCAGGTCTCCACGTGGTGGCTGGACCCCCTGCAGCAGAAGAGCTGACTCGGTTTGTCAGAGGCTCGAGGAGCTGTCCATTCATTCAACAAACACGGACAAAGCACCTACTGTGTGCCAGGCACCATTGTCAGCGGCTCACAAATGTTAGTTCTCACTGCAACCCTAGGAAGTGGGTTCTGTTATTGGCCCCAGTTCCTCAGTTTATAGATGGGAAAACTGAGGAGCAGAGAAATTAAGTTACCTGCCAAGGTCACACAGTGAGCAGGTGGGCAGAATGGAGATTTGAACTCATGTTGTGGCTTCAAAGCCCTCCTGTTCTTCAGCACTGGGCTGTATGGTCCCAGCTAAATGGTGCTCCCCATGCGGCCCTTAGAGATGGCAGAGATGAGGGTGATCTATCCCCCACAGACACAGACTGGAAGAGCAACACTGACTTAGAAGGCACAAAGAGAACAGGGCCACAAGCAAAGTGCACGTGAAGCTCCCAGGACTTCAGAGAGACAGCACTGAATTTATTGATTTAATGAATTAAAATATGTTTGTTGAGCTTTATTTGCTCCCTTGTTTATTGTCTGTGTCCCCACGCTATAAATTTCCATAAGCACAGGAACTTTGTCTTGTCACCTCCATATCCCCAGCATTTATAACAGCGCCTGGTGCATAGTAAGTTCTCAACATATATTATTTTTTAATAAATGTGGTAAGTTAAAGATGGCCATGAATTCTTTGCTAATTCTCCCACGGAAAGGTGAGTCTAATTCCCCAAACTCTAAATCCAAGCTTGCCTTACGGACTTGCTTGACCAACAGAACATGGCAGAGTGGCTTCTGGGATTTCTGAGGCTCAGGCATGAGAGGTCCCACCTGGGTGTTTTGGAACTCTTAGACTGCTCCTTCTCAGAACCGGGGTTTCTTGCTTTGAACAGCCCAAGGTGTTCCAACCAACAACCCCTGCTGAGCTCCTAGCTGATAGCTCATCAACTGCCGGCCATGATAGGGAACCAAGTAGGACTTCCAGCCCACATGGGCGTTCTGTTGACCACAGCTCCAGCCAACATCTGGTTGTAAATACACGAGAGACCCCATGTGAGAACCGCCGGGCTGAGCCCAGTCAACCCCATGGCCCATCAGAGATGTGGCGGTCGGGGGGGTGTTGTGATGTGAGAGGAGAGGGGAGGTGGTGCCATGCCCATGATAAAACCGCATGTATGTTCTGTATGCTCGCTTGTGGGAAATCATGGATGTATGTGGGAGCTTGCATAAAGAAGGGATTGAAAGGTAATTATCAAATTGTTAATGGCCATGATCTCAGGTCAGTGATGTCCAGGTGGACCTTCACTCTCTTCTTTACATTTTAATGAATTGTTCAAGTTCTTTACACTGAATATATATTATTTATATAATTACATATAATAAACAACGTTACCAAGGATAGGGAGGGAGAAAAAAACTCAAGGTTCGTCTACAACACAGTGGATAGCCTTGAAGGTTACTGTGGTTATTCTCTTAAGGTGGGGGCAAGGAAAAGGGCTTAAATTTTCATCACCAGGCTTCTTGTTAGATCCTGGCTCAGGTGAGGTTAAGGGACTTGTCCAATGTTGCAAGGTAGTATGTCAGCCAGGGCACCTATTTGCAACAGAAACCAACTCTAGCTGATTTAAGCAGAAAAGAAATGTATTAAAAGGTCGTTGAGCATCTATTCATGATAAAAAGACACTCAGTGAACTAGGGATAAATGGGAACTTCCTCACTACAATAAAAAGCAGCCACAAAACCCTATAGCTACCATCATATTTAATGGCAAGATGCCCCACACTTTCCCCCAAAGACTGGGGGAAAGGCAAGGAGGTCTGCTTTCATCACTCCTTCTCAATATCCTAGTCAGGGCAATAAGGCCAGAGAAAGCAACAAAAGGCATAATGATAAGGAAGAAATAAAACTGTAGACAATAGTGTTATCTACATAGAAAACTCCAAAGAATTCGCAAAGATGCTATTATCTAGCAAGTGACTTTAGCAAGAATGGAGGGTACAAGGTCAATGTACTAAAAATTAATTCATGTATTTGGTTGTATCTTTATATGCCGGCAATACACGAATGGAAATGGAACATTTTTAAAAAGGTACCATTTACCGTAGCACCAAAAACATGAAATACTTTCAGATAAATAATGTGTAAGATATGTGAGCTAAAAACTATAAAACATTGATGAGAAAAATCAAAGAAGGTTTAAATAAATGACATACTGTGTTCATGGATCAAAAGATGCAATGTTGTCAAGATGCCAATTCTCCCTAAACTGATCTCCAGATTCAATGTAATCCTAATCAAAATCCCAGCAACCTGCTTTGGAGACACTGAAAAGCTGATTTTAATATTTATGTAGAAAAGCAAAGGACCTCAGTTAGCCAAAACAATTTTGATAAAGAAAACAATATTGTAGGACTCATGCTATCAGATTTCAAGATTTACTTTGTAGCTGTAGCAATCAATACAGTGTGGTATTGGTGAAAGGACAGGCACATAGAGCAACAGAACAGAAAACAGAACCCAGATCTAGACCCATACAGAAATTGACTTTTTTACATCGATGTCAAGCAATTCAATGGAGAAAGGATAGTCTTTTCAACAAATGGTGCTTTTGGATATCTACATGCAAAAACAAAGAACCAAACCAGACCAAACAAACAAACAAACAGAAAAACCCCACATCCCAAACCCCTCAATCAGACCATATACAAAAGTTAATTTGAAATGGGTTATAGACCAAATGTCAATGATATAATTATAAGACTTCTAGAAGAAAACAGGAGAAAATCTGATACTTTGGGTTCAGCCATAAAAAGCCGGAATCATAAAAGAAAAAAACTATAAAATGAATTTCATCAGAATTAAAAACTCCTGCTCTTTGAAAGACACTTACGACAATAAAAAGACAAGCAACAGACTGGGAGAAAATGTCTGCAAAACACATAACTGATAAAGGACCGGTAACCAGAACATATAGAGAGTTCTCGAAACTCAATAATAACCCAATAAAAAAAATCTGCAGAAGATTTGAATAGATACTTCACCAAACAAGATATATAAATGGTAAATAATCACATAAAAAGATGCTCAACGGTATTTCTAATTAAACACATGGGAATTAAAACCATGAGATACTCCTACGCTCATATTAAAAGGGCTCATATTTTAAAAACCTGACAATATCAAATGCTAGTGAAGGGCTCATATTTTAAAGACCTGACAATATCGAATGCTGATGAAGATGTGGAGCAACTGGAACTCTCACACGTTGTTGGAAATGCCAAGTGGTGCAGCCGCTTTGGAGAACAGCTTGACGGTCTCTGATAAAGTTATGCATAGGTTCACCATAGGCCTCAGTAATTCGACTCCTTGGTAGTTACCCAAAATAAATGACCCCCATGTGAACGTTTATAGCAGCTTTTATTCATAATCACCCCAAACAGAAAACAACCCAAATGTCTATCAACTGGTGCATTAAATTCTGACGAGTTAAATAAATAGGATCCGACTCAGCGGTAAAAGGAGCAAACTATTTGTAATGCAGCAACGTGAAGGACTCTCAAAAGCATTGTGCTAAGTAACAGAAACCAAACTCAAAAGGCAGCATACGGTGTGATTCCATTTATATAGCATTCTAGAAAAGGCCAAACTACCAAGAAGGATATCATTGCCAGGGTGTGGAGGCAGGGGGAGGGGGTTGACCACAAGGGGCACATGGGAACATTTGGTATGAAGGAGATGTTCCATATCTTGATTGTGGGCATGGTTATGCCAGTGTATAATTTTGCCAAAATTTATAGAGCTTTACACTTAAAAAGGTTGAACATCACTGCGTATAAAATACACCCCAATACGGGGCACCTGGGTGGCTCAGTCAGTTAAGCGTCTGCCTTCAGCTCAGGTCATGATCCTCGGGACCTGGGATGGAGCCCCGCATCGGGCTCCCTGTTCAGCAAGGAGTCTGCGTCTCCCTCTCCCTCTGCCTGCCTGTCTGCCTACTTGTGATCTCTCTCTGTCAAATAAATAAATAAAATCTAAAAACAAATCTAGAAAAAAAAATATACCCCAATACAAATGGCCAAGAGGTACGTGAATATGTGCTCCACATCCCTCATCATCAGGGAAATGCAAATCAAAACCACAGTGTGCTGTCAGCTCACACCTATCAGGATGGCTAGTACGCAAATGACAAGAAATGAAAGTGTGGGTTTTGGGGATGTGGAGGAAAGGAAAGCCTGGTGCCCTGTTGGTGGGAATGTAAATGGGTGCAGCCACAACAAAAAGTATGGAGGTTGTTAAAAAATTAAAAATGCAACCACCATATGATGCACCAATTCCACTTCTAGGTATACCTCTCAAGAAGATGAAATTATCTCAAAGAGATATTTGCACCCCCATGTTCATGGCAGCATTATTCGCAGTAGCCAAGACACAGAAACAATGTAAGTGTCCATTAACAGAAGAATGGATAAAGAAATGGGATATCTCTCTCTCTCTCTCTCTCACACACACACACACACACACACGGTATATTACACAGACATAAAAAGGAAATCCTGTCATTTGTGACACTGTGGTTAGACCTCCAACGCATCATGCTAAGTGAAATAAGTCATAAAGAGAAAGACAAATATTGTATAACCTCCCCTATATGTGGGATCTAAAAACATCAAACTCACAGAAACAGAGAATGGTGGTTAACTAGGGGCTGGGGGACATGGGGAGAGGTTGGTCAAAGGGTACAAACTTTCAGTTCTAAGATGAGTAACTTCCAGGGATCTAATGTACAGCATACAGACTGCTGTTAACAGTATTGTACTGCATACGTGAAAGTTGCTAAGACACTATATAGCTTTCGTGTGCTCACCATACCAACAGCAGCAACCGAATAATTATGTCACGTGAGGGAGGCGTTAACTAGTCTCATTGGGATAAACATTTCACAATACATAAGCGTATCAAGTCATCACATTGTACACCTTAAACTTACATGTTATATGTCAATTACATCTCAATTCTCAATAAAGCTGAAAAAGAAATATCTCAGTAAATCTAGAAAAAAAATGTCATTGGGAGGGCCAGAGAACTCTGCAGCCATGAAAAATTCTCAGAGTCCTCCTGGACACTGGGCTTAGCCAGCGACAATGAGTGCCCAGTCAGGAAAATAGAAAGCACCAGGTTTTCAAGCAGAGAGGGACTTAATCTGGGGACTCAGTGATGGACTGTGTGGGGCCTAGGCCATTGGCAGCAAGGGGGATGGGGACTGGGAGCTTCTGGTATTTTCCACTTCTATAGTAGGAGAGAGGATCCACATTTCCAGGTGAAGGAGTCACCATAAAATAAAGGGGTTTGGATTCTAGAGGCCAAAAGGAATGACCTATGTCCACTTTAGCTGGTAAAGATGCAAGTTGGGTTTCTAATCCTTACTAGCCAAGGCCAATGTCTTAATTATTACAGGGCAGGTCTGGAGGTGGTAACTAAACGCTGCTCCCAGAATCCAGAACCGCTCAGGCTGGAATGGGTTAGAACTGTGGACCCACGACAGCCTGCTGTACTCACACATTCTCCCATCACGTGGGTAGAGAGCTCTGGGCTTCCCCTCGGCTCAGCGGCTCCTCTCAGCCCTGCCCACACTGATGTCCTGTCTGAATCCTGCAGCACCATGTGTGTCTGCTGTCGGGAATGTCATTTTCCAGCTTAGGAGCAGACAAGGCCCCAGAGAAGAGGAGGAGGAACAGGAGGGGCACCCCCTCCCTGCATTCCCCTAAGGCTGGAGCACTAGGAGCCAGGAGCTTTGAGAAGCATCGGTGTCCAGAAAGAACAGGACAGGGGAGAGGAAAATCAGGGTGGCTTGAGGAAGAAAAGTAGAGGTCCACTTGAGGTTTGGCAACAAAAGCCCTCTCTTTCCCTCTGCCCACTTCCTTTGTTCCCAGAAAAGGTTTGCTCAAGGCCGCCCAGGCTCTCACCTGCCTCTGGGCTCAGGCTTTGTTATCTCCTCCAGGCTGCTCTGCACGGTCCTCTTCCCCCTGCGGGGATATCTGGATCTCTTTCTATCTACTTCTTACTGACCCTCTGTACATCCTCAGTCTCAGCCTCAAAACACCCATGCTCCCATCAGATAACAGCTGCAGGCCCTTCTTTTCGAGCAGGGAATAATGCAGCTGAGCGAAATGTGTGGACTCCCTAATTCAAAACCAACCCAGCCTGAGAGGGCACGTCAGGAGAAGGCAAGGCAAGGGGAGCAGAGAGGAAAGAGAAGGAAGACACAGGGAACGTCCTGGATGCACACCCCCCGCAACCGTTCTCCATCCCATCTCCCGCAAAGAGGCCGGTATGTCCAGACGGGAGACTTCCCATTCTCCTTCGCTCCAGTCCTGGTCAATGGGACTAATGAGAAGAGGAGTTTGCTGGTGTCTTCCAGGAAAGCTTTTCCTCCCCAGTAGAAGGAGATGCATGGGTGGAAATGCTCTTCTTCTCCAGCCCGATGTTGTCATGTGTTGTCACGTGTGATGTGGGAACTTTGGCGGCCATTTGGTGGCCACAGGGACAAGCCTCGGACCGAGATATGATGCTGCGGAAGGCTGCACAGAAAGACGAAGAGGAGTCTGGGACCCTGATGGCACTGCTGAGGACATCCCCAACGCAGGTGTTCTAAGTATGGGAGATAATGAGGCCCCTTATTGTTGAATCCTCTCGTAGTGAGGTGTTTGGTTTTGACCAGCTGAAAGTATTCTGATGGACATGGAAATAAAGCAGCATTTGCCAGATTCTCCAGTGTGTAAGATCATGTTAGAAGCTTTGTAAGGTAATTACTATATCATTCCCATTTTACATTTGAGGAAACTGAGGCTTATGTGCACAAGGTCACATTTTAAATGCCAGAGGCAGGACTCTGAGCTATTGTGATTTAAAGAAACGTATTGAGGGGTGCCTGGGTGGCTCAGTCAATTAAGCATCTGACTCTTGATTTCGACTCAGGTCATGATCTCAGGGTTGTGAGATCGAGGCCTGCATCAGGCTCTGCACTCAGCATGGAGTCTGCTTGAAGATTCTCTCTCTCCCTCTCCCTCTTCCCCTCCCCCCTCTCTAAATAAATAAATAAGATCTTTTTTTTTTTTTTAAAGATTTTATTTATTTATTTGACAGAGAGAGACAGCGAGAGAGGGAACACAAGCAGGGGGAGTGGGAGAGGGAGAAGCAGGCTCCCTGCAGAGCAGGAAGCCCGATGCGGGACTCGATCCCAGGACCCTGGGATCATGACCTGAGCTGAAGGCAGTCGCTTAACCAACTGAGCCACCCAGGCGCCCTAAATAAATAAGATCTTAAAAAAAATTTTTTAAAAATATATTGAGCACTAACTAGATGTTAGGCACTCTCCTAAGGGCTGGGGATGTGGTGCAAAGAAAACGTAAATTGGGGCTTTCCTGGGGGTTCCATTCCAGTAGAGGAGGGTGGCAGGAAAATGTAAACAGGTAAGCAAGGTATTTTAGATTAGTAATGATTGCTAGAAAGGTAATAAATAGGGTGATATGGTGGCAAGTAATTGGGGTTTCTGGTGCACGTCGCAGGGGGAGGGAACATTTTAGTTAGGGTGATGGGTGAAGGCCTGATAGAGGAGTCACACTTGAACTAAGCCTTGACAGATGCAAAGAGCTGGCATTGCTGTGTGAAGACCAGGGAAGGGCCTTCCAGGCATATAGAGCAGGAAGTGCAAAGTCCCTGGGGCAGCAAAGAGCTGGGGACGTGGGAGGAACTGAATGGAGGCCACTGACTGGAGCTCAGTGAGGAAGCTGAGGTTGGAGACAGGCAGGAATCACCTCCTGTAGGGCCTTGTAGGCCCTGGTAGTGGGTCCGGGTATCTTTCCAGTTGAGACGAGGTGTCACGGAAAGGCTTTAAACAAGGGATGGCATAATCCCTTTATGGTTTTCTTAGGTCTCTCTGGATGTTTTATGGAAATTGGATTGTAAGGAGTAAGATGGAGGGAGAAGGATCAGTTGGGAGGCCATTGGTGTGGCCCTAGAGAGTGGTGATGGTGGCTTGGAATTAAGGGGTGGCCTGAAGAGAGCTGAATGGATTCTGAGCAGGTTCCTGGCATAAGCAATAGGCCTTACCAATGGATTGTTTGTGCAGGGAGGAGTCAGGGCTGACTCTTAGCGTCAGGGTCAGGGCTTGGGCAACTGGACAGATGGGGCTGTCTCATGCAAGAGAAGGAGGTTGGGGCAAAAATCAAGAGTTCTGTTTTGGAGTCCAGAGCCTGTGTTTTTTTTCCATCCTACTCCATTGCTTCCTTAAAGTTAATCAATTATGAGCCTTACACTCGATGTGGGCAAATCTGACCAATGAGGTGGTAATAGGAAGCATGGAAAGATTCCTGGATATAGCAACAGCTCTAAGAAAGCATTTTCTTATCACCTCCAAAGTGCTTATCAAGCCCAAGTTCCACTGTTTGATTACTGGGATCATTAATTAGCTGTGTCTTAGGAAGGGCTCCCCCAGCAGCAGGTCCTGAGACAAGAATGTGAGTGCCCGTAGTTTAATTGGGAGGTGATCTCAGGAAGCACAGGCAGGTGAAGACAAGAGGGGAAGGAATTCAGAGAGGGTTTCCTAGCAAGCAGGTCACCAGTGTGGGTGACCGGGGTGTAGTCTTGTTGGGGACCTCTGAGACAGAGCAGAGAACAAGCATTCAGGATTGTCCCACCCAAGCAGCAAAAAGCTGGGCTCTTTATCCTCCACATTCTTTTCATGGACCGAGGGCACTCCCAAGGGCATCAGCTCTCAGTACATCTGCTTTCCCCTCGAGGGGGGGGCCTCAGAGAAAGCCCTCGGGTGGAACGTTTCACTTCTTCTAACCCCTTTAGAGTAAGTCTCAAAAACTACTGGGCAATACTATTCGACAGTATTTGGGAAATCAATGACTCAATATTGGGCAATAGATAAATGGCGCAAACTGTTGCCATTCACAATAGAGAATTTGAAAACCAGCTCCCTGCTTTCTTCAATGAGAAAGTCTGGCTATAAAAAGTCAGTTGAGGGGCATCTGGGTGACTCAGTTGGTTAAGTGTCTGCCTTCAGCTCAGGTCATGATCTTGGGGTCCTGGGATCAAGCCCTGCATTGTTGAGCTCCCTGCTCAGCAGGAAGCCTGCTTCTCCCTCTCTGCTCCTCCCTCCACTTGTGCTCACTCTCTCTCAAATAAATAAATAAATAAAATCTTTAAAAAAAATTTAAAAAGTCAGTTGATCTAGACAGTGTCCCTAGTGACGAGAATTGATTTACATTCGGGCGCAAGCCCCTTGCCTTCCTGCAGCCCAGCACTTTGAAAGGCGCCATGCTGGACTGTGCGATCCTTGAGGACAGACACCGTGACATGTTCATTTCTGTATCCCCAGCGTCTGGTGCAGTGTCCAGTCCAGAGGGGCATTTGGTGGATCAGAATTGTGCCACTTTGCAGATGTGGAAACAGGGACACGGTGAGGTGGCCTCTCAGTTCTGCTGCTTCAACCCTATAAACCTCAGGGCTCCCTCCTAGCCTGACAGATCCATTTGGGATGAGCTCTCTCCTGGGAGAGTAACACCAGTTGGAATCAAGCCCAGTGTCATTTTCCCCTTTAAGGGATTGCAAATTGGGCTGTGACTATCCCTATGGGGCCGCCACATAGCCAAGGCTCCCCAGCATCCCTGCTTCTGCCTGCACTAGGCTGGTTTCTGTTTCGAGGGCCATGAGTCACTAGGTGGCCACCACTGAATGCCCTCTTGATGAGGCTGGTGAGGATTGTATGATTTCTCAACAAAATGAGAATGCTCAGGCATGGGGGTGTTGACTTTTGGTGGTTTTCTCTTAACCCCATAATGCTGACAAAGACTCAGAAACTCTTGAGAGTTCCTGATGAAGGGAAACTTTGATGATCATCACAGAGACTCATGCACAGAGTGAGGGCCCAATGGCTAGGCCAGGTTAGGTTATGCTGCAGTGACAACCCCCAAACTTTGTGGTTTAACACAATTAGAGTTTATTCCTTGTCCACGCAACATGTCCAAGGATGTGTCCGCAGAGGGTTCTGCTCACGTGTCCGCCCAGGGACTCGGGCTGGCGGAGGCACATCTGGACATATGCTTGCAAGTCCATTGTAGCGGTGAAGAAAGCGAGCAGCTCACTGGTTCTTAAAGCTTCCTTCCGGAAGGACACATGGCCTTTGGGTTTTACTGGCCAGAGCAACTCATATGATTTTCTTTTCTTTTTTTTTTTTTTTTAAAGATTTTATTTATTTATTTGAGAGAGAGAATGAGAGACAGAGCACATGAGAGGGGGGAGGGCCAGAGGGAGAAGCAGACTCCCTGCCGAGCAGGGAGCCCGATGCGGGACTCGATCCCGGGACTCCAGGATCATGACCTGAGCCGAAGGCAGTCGCTTAACCAACTGAGCCACCCAGGCGCCCCTCATATGATTTTCCTAACTGCAGAGGAGGTAGGGACGTAAGATCCTGGAAATCAGGGCCAACATTAATGGGGAATGGCAGCCAATGGCCACCCGAGGTATGCCCTGTTCCAAAGACATTGAAGTTTGCCGACCATTGAGCAGGACAACTTGAAGTATTCCGTGCCTAACTCTGTGAAACTCACCATTTAAATACTCAATCTCAGTCCTTAGGTATGATTGCTAGACTTGTGTTCCTTGTAAGTTGCCCAGTATACCACTTGCCCTCCTGCACCTGGCTTCTGAATTAACATCACAATGATCCCTATGCCCTCTCTTTACCTGGACTATCGGTTGTCAGTCACTGCTCCCTTTAGTACCATGGTCTTTACTGAGTATCAAAGGGCCTTTCTTTGGCATCCACTACTGAGTCCTTCCCCTGGCTTAACCACCACAGGCAGGTCTAGAATCAGTCCCCACCCCCTCCTAGTCCTTCATCCAATTGAACTGGACTGTGAACATCTCTCTTGAGATGTTTGCATTTTAGATCACACTAAAGCTACATCCAGATACACCATGCATCTACCCATTCCCCGCCCCCCCCCATACTCTTTAACCTCGGGAGGTATAGCTAAACTTTATAGAACACCTGCTTCAGTTTCCGCCCTTCTGCTAGAGCCCAAGTTGCTAAGTTTAAGAACATTTTCTGTTTTTACTTGTGGTGCCCAGCCTGAGCCTCATCCACAGCAGGTGCAGGGTGGGGGTGAGGGACATTTCTGGAATAAGAGGCTGTCAGGACCATGTTGAGCTGGGAGGAGCATCTGCTAGAGACAGCATATCCAGGGTGTCTTGGGTGTAAGTCAGAAAATTGTCAAGGAGAAGCCAAGGTCAAGGCCAGAAAAGACAGTGCCAAGTACAAGAGGCAAAGAGGATAGGAAACCAGGGCCCAAACCAAAGGGTCTTAGCCAGGGGGATCAAGAGTAGGACGCAGTGGGGGTGCAGGGTAGATGGACAGGGCACAGGCGAAGGCTACAAACAGCCTGAGAGCTCTCAGCCACCTCACTTGCCTCCCTGCTCCCCACACCTTGCAGGCACTTCTAATCCGGTGTCAAAACATTGGCTTAAGACGCCAAGAGACAAACAGAAGCTGAAAATCTGTGTGCCCGTGGCTGTGATTTAGCTACCTCAGCAAGTGTGAGGAACCAATGGGCAGAACCGAGACTGAGGAATCCGAAGCCTGTGGGCTGCAGGAGTTGTGCACGGGCCCCCGAGGGGATAAGGACACGGGGTTGGAGCCTCTCTGAGCCGCCCCTGGGCCTGGCCCTGCCTGGCTGAGAACTGTTGGAGGAACAGGCAGAGCAGAAGGGAACGGGCCGTGCTACTTCGATGCCCAAAGTGAGGCCAGGTGAGGGGCAGCACCCAGCCCCCCGCCGGTAGGTCCCAGAGGAGCTTTGCTCAGTGAAGATGCCCCGGGGGGACAGCACCCTGCGCTTCCTCTGACTGGTGTCAGGGAACACCGTGGGCCGTCACCCCTGACGTACCCATCTGCACCCTCCCCGAGTGTGCGAGCAAGAATGGCTTCACGGGCAGCAGGCCCCTAAGGGACCACTCATGAGTGTGCTGGAGCCACCTCTTGGGCGCCCTGAGCTGCTGGAGAGGGGGCTCACGCGGGCTGATGGTACTATGTGTGGCGTGAACCTCACGCGAGACTGTTCTGATTGGCTGAGAAAATCTCAGGTCCCAATGATGTCAAACCTGGAGTCTACAACTTTCCTAAGGAAATGACACCCCCACTAGGCAAACCTCAATCTCTTAAGGTTCCTCTGCAAAACTGTTGTGGTCTTTGGAGTTGGGGAGGCATTGGGGGAGATCTCCGTCTAAAGGATCAAAAGGGTTGCATTGCATCCAACCTTGGGGGCTGCGTGCCAGAATTCCCCCCGTTCTGTTTTGTGCTGAGGTCCTGTGGGGTACATCTCTAGCACCACGGTACCTCATGCCCTCTGCGAGCCTTCTTCCCTCTGTTTCTTGGAACCATGGAAGAGTGCGGAGGTAATATTCTGTACCGACCCACCGAATTTCCAACTCGCTTCAGATAAGTCCCTGAACCCGGCATCTCAATCCCCTCTGGGAGAATTTGCTGCCTTCAGGGCTTCAGCAAATACAGGCCCTGATCTCCATCAGCAGAAGTGATGTGCCTGCTAAAAACGAGGTGATTTTGCACGCATGGATTTTTTTTTTTTTTTGCTTATGTTGAGCTACATTTCCAGAACCCTGAGAAAAAGCTGCAAGAGACTCTCCGGTCAACTCCATAAACATTATGCCCGAGAGATAATGCCGAGAAACTCCCTCCCACCTCCGCAGACACGGTCTTGTCACATTCTGATGAAGCGAGTTCTGAAGGTGAGATTCTGCTAAGCTCGTACTGAACTGAAAGAGGTTGACTCAGAAGCCGCTTTATCAGAGAGCTGGAAGGAAGCCAGCCTGAGTGGTTGCCAAGGGCTCTGTGCAGAAGTGCTGAATGTGTAAACCGTATCATTGTTTAAAAATGAGCCAACCCAGAAAGTCTGGCTTCCAACAGCTCAGCCTCAAACAGCAGTGGGAAGCAGTCAGGAGAGGCTCGCCTGTGATCGTGCCGCACAGAAGGGGTTCGCTCGTCCTCTCTGTCAGTCCAGCCCCGGGAAGCAGCGGATGGCAGGCAGAGCTCCTGCTGGGGGCTTCTGGAAGCCGGGCGCCCTGGGACGGCAACGCAGGGTGAATGCAGGCCCGAGGGTGTGGGCAGCAGTGAGCCCGAGGCAGGTAAGGAGAGACAAGCCAGGCCAGCAACGAGGGATGACGACTGTGCTTGATGCCTGGACAGAGTCCGCCACACCGCACGCCCGTGGTAAGCATCTGAGGAGCGAAAGCACCCTGCCTCAGACTGGCCAGGAGCGGTCCTGGGCCCCGGGGAGACACCCACGAACAATCAAAGTGGTCGGACGCTGTGGGAGGTGCAGAAGTTGTAGCAGGAAGGGCCAGGACCCGGTTCCCTTCGCACGTCCCTGCTGAGCGAAGACCTGAGGGGCATGAGGGACGAGGCAGGGGCCACTGTGGCCACGGGCAGAGGAGTGACGTGCTCCGACTTCCATGAGGAACCAGCGGGCGGGTGTTGTAAAGAAACAGCAGGTGCGAAGCTCCATGTCCACGGTAGAGACTGCGAGCTGAGGGAAGAGCTTGAGCCCCAAGAGTGAGTGGAGAGGAAGATTCTGGAACTCAGTAACGATGGTCTGTATATTCCGAGGGAAATAGGCCAGGCCGCCGGGGAGGGTACAGAGCACCCAGCACCTTCAGACCGGGGCAGCCAGGATCTACTGGTGCTGCCTTCATCCTCCTTGCCCTGAGAGAAGGTTCCAGGTCAGTGGTTCCCTCAAAGATTCCACCCCGAGTCTGGCAGGGACGGCCTGGGCTGCGTAGGACTGCCCCAGACAGCACGCCTGTGGTCCTGAGCCATGCTCCCCGGACGCCGTCAAGCCCCAGGTGCCAGCGTGCCTTGACTTCTGCCTAGTGGGCTGGTCTGTGTCCCCCTCCAGATATACGTCCCAGTCCTAACCTCTAGTACCTCATCACATGACCTTATTTGGAAATAGGGTCACTGCGGATGTAAGTTGATGAGAGGGGCAGGGTGGGCCCTTCATCCAGGATGGCTGGTGTCCTTGAAGACGTGAAGAGGAGCTGTGAAGACAGGCACACGGGGAGAGGGCCACGTGACGACAGAGGCAGAGACTGGAAGGACACAGCTGTGAGCCACGAAATGCCACAAGGCCACGGCCACTGCCAGAAGCTGGGAGGGAGCGGGAAGGATTCTACCCAGAGCCTCAGAGACAACATGGCCTCCAGACCCCCTGATTCCCGATTCTAGCTCCCCAGAACTGTGAGAGAAGACGGTTCAAGTTGTTTCAAGTCATCCATGTACGGCTGTTACAGCAGCCCCAGCAAACGCATGCCCTCGCCCTTCCAGTTCAGGTTCCCGAATAGGCGTAAACGGGTCCGCACTGCGCTGGCTTCCTGATGGGGCTTCTTTCCCTGGGGAGCCTGGCCCTCCCCGGCTCGCTGGGCACGACCACTGCCTATTGCTGTCTGGCCAGGCGCTGGCCGAGTTGAAGGTGGAGTACTCCCCTGAACCGCCACCAGGCCTCAGGAGGGGGGCTGTTGCAGAGCAGGCCCAGCCCCCATGAGCCCACAGACAGTGAGCACTCAGTAAGTACCTCGCCGGGGCACCTGGGCAGCGCAGTCTGTGAAGCGTCCAGCTCTTGATTTCGGCTCAGGTCATGATCTCAGTGTTGGGAGATCGAGCCCCGTGTCGGGCTCTGTGCTGGGCATGGAGCCTGCTTAAGATTTTCTCTCTCCCTCTGCCCTCTCCCCACCGTAAAAACAAAACAAAAAAAGTACTTTGCAAACAAAATTTCCGGGACTTTCAAATTAGTTGGTGTTGTGGGTGGAATGGTGGCCTCCAAAACGATGATGTCTCTCTATAAATCCCGGGAGGAGCCTGTGCATGCGACCTCACTTGGGAAAAAGGTCTTTGTAGATGTAGTTAAGGGCCCCGAGATGCCATCACCCTGGACTAACAGGGTGACCTCTAAATCTGATGGCAAGTGTCCTCATGAGACAGGAGAGGAGACAGACACACACAGAAGAGAAGACCGCGTGAAAACAGAGGCAGAGATTGGAGGGACGCAACCATGTGCCAACAAGGCAGGGAACGTCGACAGCCAGCTGAAGCTGGAAGAACGGGGAACCGGGCTTCTTTAGGGCTGTTGGAGGGAGTGCGACCCTGCTGACATCTTGATTTCAGACTTCTGGCCTCCAGAATGTGAGGGAATAAATTCCTGTCGCGTCAGGCCACTCGGTTTTTGGTCAGTTGTTACAGCCGTCCCAGGAAACGAACAGAGCTGGTGACCTTAACCAAAAGTAGAGCCAGCTCTGACGGTGACAGAAGCCACTAAGGAGTGAAGAAAGCCTCTGAGCCGCATTGAGTCATTGGCTGGACTCAATCCTAAGAAGCTCCAGGGTGAATTGGACCTACTGAGCCCAGAGAAGAGAACTCAAGACAGAGAAAGTTATTAGCCAAGGTGGGTGTTTGTGTTCCTTTTGGTCTGGTTCCCATTTGTTTTTTTCCATTTTCTTATTTGTCCGATACCAGTTCGTGCCCGTGATGATAACTTTCTCCCTCTGATGAAGAGGTCCCTGTTGAGAGACATGGCCTAGTTAGGGGCCCATCTCAGGAAGATGTTCCCTTTGCAAAGCCAGTTCCTTTGTTCTCCTGGGTTCCCGTTGGCAGCAGCACGCCCCCCAGCCGCCAGGAGGATGGTTTACTTCAGTTTCCTGGACAGCTGGCTTGGCAAGGGGGGCCGAGAGCAGGTCCCTCACCTCTCTGCCCAGCAGCTCTTCCTGGAGACAGCGGAGCATGGCACCATCTGGCTTCTGAGGCGTCTGGAACCAGACAGTTCAGACCGAGGCAGGCCTTCTGCCCCTCGGTTGCCTTCCAGCTGGCCTTGCCAGCCATCCTGCGTCCTCACGGCTCAAGTCAGAACACGATGGAGTCGAACTTCCTGCCTCTGCATTCCTCACTCACATCTGCTTGCGTGGACTGGTGGTTCTTCTGACCAGATGAAAATACAAGCACGCTACCAAGAAGAGCTGAAGAAACGGAGGATGTGGATTCAGCCTAGAAAGGAGAAGACATGAAGCTGGTGAGTGCAGCCCTGACATGGGGAAGGAGCCTCATAGATTGATTAGGCCTGGCCTGGGAGGCTCCTGACCCAGAGGGGGCAGGTTCACAAGACAGGTTCTCCCTTCATCTGTAAGCACAAACATGATTATCAGGATGAGATGGTTGTGCATGGAGCGCTTTCCCCCCTTTGGCCAATTTCTGTGATGACTATCCAGCCCATGCCTCTGCTGAAGGAACGGGTCATGATGCTTTCCCAGGCTCTGAACATCTGGCGCTGGATGCCCGGATGCCCGTCACCACCTGACCCACACCAACCAGCGACCAATCAGGTGCTCTCCCTTGAGAATCTGAACTAAGAGATCTAGATTCCTCCACTGGGGTGGGTGCTTGCAGGAGATGCTGTTGGTGCCCTTGCATGTCCCCTCCACCTTCGTCTCTACAAGCCCGAGGTGGTCTCTTAGGCTCACCTGTGCTCTGCACCTGAGAACTTTAGTCTGTCAGGCGGAGCATGCTTGGCCCATGCACAAGGCAAGCCAGAAATGCCAGAGAGTAAATGCCCCCAGAAGCAGCCCTCGACATGATGAACAGACCCAGTGGATAAACGCTCAGCCTTCCCACCCCTCACTTAGGATACCTCTGTTTTCCAGGTTTTCCCGGAAAGATTGAGGTTCAGTTGCCTGGGGTGGTAACTTGCTCGATAGTGACTTCTTTCTTCTCTGTCTCAGTTCCTCCCCACCTCCCTCAGCTGCCCCATGTTTGCGAGATACCTCCCAAATAAACTACTTTCCCAGAATCCTTTTGTCAGGGTCTGCTCCTGGAACCACCTGAATGAAGACAGAATTGGATCTACTAGGAGGCTGGAGGCCGTGTCGGGTCCGTCAGCAGCATGAAGCCAAGCCAACAGAAAGATGGTCTGAGAGAAGCTGATGGTGAGGGTCCATGTGGCCTCTGACTCAGGGACTAGGAGTCACAAGCCACCTGTGAAGCAGAGGGAACAGCTCTGTCCCACACACCACAGTCCCCTTTCCCTACGCAGTAAGGTTTCTGTTCCTCAGAGCCAAAGCCCCAGCAGCACCAGCAACAAAGTTAACTCTATATGACCCACCATGTGCCAGGCACTTTGCTAACCGTAACCCCAACGGAGTTGCCAGATTAAGTAGTTAAAAATTCAGGATTTCTGGTGACGTTTGGGACACACTTTTGCCAATCCTATATACTATAAGGCAAGTACTCCTAGCATCATTTCACAGGTGAGGAACCAGAGCAGTTAAATGACTTATCCAGGGTCACACAGCTGCTAAGGAGGAGGGCGGGGCTGTGCACCCAGGGAGTCTAACTCCACAGCTTGCCCTCTTAGTAGAACCTTGACTGGCTTCCTATCTCCCAACAGGGAGGCACACTGTATCTCAAAATAATGAATTCTCTGTCACTTTTTGTTGTTGTCAAGGGGTTGGGGAGCACGGTGAACTGGCATTTTATTCCTGCCTGGGAAATCTTTAAGACAAGAGAGCTGCCTTGGTGGAGCATTTTTAAACAAAGTATATCATATTAATAGTTCCATTCATGGAACTGCATGGGTTTGGTAGATTTCCGCGTGGCACTTCTAGCTTCCACCTCGGTCTCATCAGGTAGCGGGCGACATATGTGGTTCAACCCAGAGGTTCCCTAGCGGCGTCTCTCTTTTCCTGGTGCACCACTTAACCAACACCTTTCTTTCAAGGACAGGGTGCAGTGCTCGGGCGAAGAAATAAAGTGAGCTCCCCCATGAGTGACTAGGGAAAGCGAGCTGCTGCCAGGCTTGTCTGGTGGTAGGAGAAAGGATTTGATGCTGTTGATCTGCCAGCCAGTTGTGCCGATGGTCTGTAGCAAGAGCCTGTGCATCCCGCCAAAGGCTCACAGCCATCAGGCTGCCAGTTGATGGTGTCAGCGGGACATACGGGAGATCGTGGATCAGGTGCGGTCGGTGGAGATTAGGTGTCGGAAAATATGTGTGGGAAGTAAAGCTGAGCAGCCTTACCCTGGAGCCTATAGAGAGAAGTCAGAGTCTTTTGCTCCAGTGGTTGTCCCTTCTATGGTGTAACTCTATTTATTCACTGTATTGTTTGGTAATGTTTTTATGTTTTTTCAATATGCCCCGGTCTAGCCATCATGAGCTCAAAAATTTGCATGCATCTTTAATGAAAATGGAAGCACCACATTCCTGTTTCTCAAGAAAGTTGATGATGAACATACACCTAGCACAAAATGTTGTTTCCCAGACACTACGGGGGTGGGAAACAACAAGTCATCCTCCTTGGGCTAGACTATTCCAGTTTTTGAGGAACAGTCAAACGTGAAAATCAGAAGGCACAAATCTGCGGAAGAAGCATCAACGTCCACTGCAAAAGGTAGTGATTCTTTTTAGGAGATGATGCCCAAGGAGGATGACTTACCATACGCAGCTACAAAAAATTACATTCACACACCACTCTGAACCACGACTGTCCATTCATATCAAATGATTGTCTTTCAAAATTAATCTTGCTCATTTTGGGGGCAAAAAAGATATACACATGGCCAAAAGGTACATGTAAAAGATGCTTAATGTCACTGATCATTAGAGAAATGCAAATCAAAACCACAGTGAGATACTGCTTCATACCCATTAGGATGGCTATTATCAAAAACCAGAAAATAGGGGCGCCTGGGTGGCTCAGTCGGTTAAGTGTCTGACTCTTGGTTTCAGCTCAGGTCTTAATCTCAGGGTCGTGAGTTCAAGCCTTACGTTGTAAACAACAACAACAACAACAACAAAACGCCCAGAAAATAACAAGTGTTGGCAAGGCTGTAGAGAAATTGGAGCCCTTGTGCATCGTTGATGGGCATATAAAATCATACAGCCCCTTTGGAAAATGGTACGGCAATTCCTCAAAAAAGTCAAACATAGAATTGCCATAGGATCCAGCAATTCCACTTCTGGGGATCAACCCCAAAGAACTGACATCAGGGACTTGAACAGATATTTGGACGTCCATGTTCATGGCAGTGTTATTCGTAATACCCGTAATACAATGCTACATGTGGATGAGTCTTGTGGGCATCGTGCTGAGTGAAATTAGCCAGACACGGACAATACTGCATGGTTGTATTTACATGCAGTGTCTGGAATAGTTATGCTCATAGAGAAAGAAAGTGGAGTGGTGGTTACCAGAAGCCGGAGGGAGAGAGAGATGAGAATTAGTGTGAGATGATGAAAAAGTTCTGGAGAGTTGCACAACAATGCGAATTTTCTTAATGCCACTGAGCTAGACCCTTGCAAAGGGTCAAAATTGTCATTTTTATGTTATGTGTATTTTACCACAATAAAAAATTAATTTTGTTCATTTTTGATTCTAAGTAAGAAGCGGTAACTGTTAATGTGTGGCCTCTGTTGGCAGAAGCACGACTTTGCAAACAGTTAAATGATGCCAATTTGGTATCAGTGTTATCTGAAGTTTTAAGTGGCTCTGACGGAGATTTGATTTTTTTCAACCAATTCATAGCATCCTGCCAAAGGTAAAACATCCAAAATTAGTGTAAACACTACTGTAAATTTAATTAAAATATCTGGCACTGAAGATTAAAATTGTCTTTGTGGTCTCAGAAATATACGTTTTGGTGAAACACAGCTTTATGATCAAAATGATGTTTTTACTAAACTTTCAAATAGCAGTGACCTTGGAGTTGGTTGTGATGCACATGGACTTTTTAATTCATTCCGACCAGCTGTGAGGAGCTGCAGTGGTTAAAAATTACAAATATTTGCCTGCAAACTCAGAGTAACCGTGATAAAGCTGATGTATTTAAAAAATACTTTGGCATAGTAACCCATGCTTTCTTTGCTGTGTCATTCATCAGACATGAAAAAGCTTGAGCTTTTGCAGGACTATTTTGTACATCAGCTGGAGTCTTCCAATGGTACCACGTTTTGTTTCATTTTGTTTTCCCTTTTTCCTCTATATTTTTGCCAAAAATCAGTTGGAAATATTAATCAAAATACTCAATGAATGGGACACTAAAATGAACTTCAGCTTTTAAGACATTTTCACAAATTGCAATGATTGAAAGCAAAGCTTGCAAACGGGAAGGCATAGAAACTTCCCTCTAAAAAAGGGAGGGAGGAACTGGGCAAAGTCAAGGATGAGAATGCCCATAGCATAACCTACACCTGTGCTGGGGGGATGTTCAGCTCCAGCCAGATGCTTTGGATGGAGCTTCTCTTTTTAATTGTATACATTTATATTCTATACCAGAATGGAACCGGAAAGGCCGATGATCTAAGGTCGGCAAAATATTCGAAAGAGTTGTAAATAGAGATCTCTTCTCTGATGCTTTTTTATCTTGTATCAGTACTCACCAAAGAAAAGTAATCTGGAAGGAGGCAAAGAGACTGTGCCTGTGAAAATATTTGGGCTGAAATACTACACATTATGATATGAAATACGTTAGAAATGAGGCTATCCTTGGGGCACCTGGGTGGCTCAGCAGGTTGAGCATCTCACTCTTGATTTTAGCGCAGGTCATAATCTCAGGGTCCTGAGATCGAGCCCATGTCAGGCTCCGTGCTCAGTGTGGAGTCTGCTTGGTTTCTCTCTCCCTCTACTGTCTCTCCACCCCCCACCCCTGCTTTCTCTCTCTCAAATAAATACATAAAATCTTAAAAAAAAAAAAAAGAAATGAGGCTATCCTTCATTTAACAGAGTTTTCTTTGAGCTCACCAGGCATCTCAGCACCTGCAAAGAATATTTTCTCAGTTAAAAATATCATGGTCTACACAGGGGTCTTTTGAAGGTATCAACAGTTTCAAATTTATTAACAAGTAAATGCAACTTTGAAGACAATTTCAGGCTGTTATGAAAATCTAAAAATAATGAGCCCAAACTGGAAAAAATAAAACAAAGCATCTTCTTCAGAAGAATGTGATACGCTATTAGAATTAGCTACAAAATGGATTCAAGTACTTGACTGTGTACCCACAGTAATTATTCTTCTAATGTTTTTTAAATGTTCACAAAATTAGTATAAATGCTTTTAAAATTTCGCTCAGACATATGTAGATACAGATATATGTCATTTTTATTTTGAGTTTTTTTTTGTTTTTTTAATTATTATTATTTTTTTTAGAGAGAGAGTGTGAGTGGGGGTGGGGAGGGGCAGAGAGAGAGAGCAGGAGAGAAAATCTCAAGCAGGCTCCGTGCCCAGCACAGAGCCTGACGAGGGGCTCGATCTCATGACCCTAAGATCTCCACCTGAGCCGAAACCAAGAGTTGGACACTCAACCGACTGAGCCACACAGGTACCCCGAGAATTTTCTTTTTAAGTATAATTTTGAATAGGACTAGTTTACAGTTCTATAGTTTTATAGGTCCACGAACATAGTAAAACCCATTTGTAGATCAATAGCTCAATATTTCTATGTAATTTCAATTATTTTTGGTAGCCCCCAAATTCATGGGAGAGAGACCAGTCTGAGAGTTTTCAGTGCTGCTCAGAGGACTATTAGAAAGGCCATGGGGCACCATGGTGACTGTGTGGAGTGCATGGAACACAGGAAAAGCACAGAATGTATTGCCCACACAAAGGTGTTTGCAATTGCAGAGGCCGGGCAGGAGCCTCTGAAGGGCCCGTTCAAGAAAGGTGTGCAGTAGAATCAGACTCAGAGCTCTTGTGGCTGTTTTCCTCCCGTGCCAATCAAGTAGTAAATCTTCTGCTCCCCTGCCCCCTTTCTGGGCTTTCTTCCATGTTCTCCAACCCATCGGGGGTCAGAAACCAGGAGCTGGAGTTAGCAAACTGGGGAGAAGGAGGGAGGGAGAGAAGAAGGACCACAGCCTGCCTTCCCCAAGGGAGGTGGTGGGACTGGAGGCAGGAGGTGACACAGAAGTCTTACCTTAAGAAGACGTAACTGTTGATTGGCCCTGAGAGTTGAATTTCTGAACTGAGACCATGTTCGCAAAGAAATTTGCTGGAGGACTTTTTGAAACCAAAGAATCGGCAAAAATCGGGGGGCCGATGAAAAGAAGGAGCCTCGAGAATATCCTAAGTGAAAGAAGCCAGACACAAAGGTCACATTTTGTAGGATTCCATTTAAATGAAATACCCAGAAGAGGTAAATCCATAGGGATAGAAAGTGGACTAGTGTTGCCAGGGGCTGGGGTGCAGGGGGCCGGGGGGAATGGGGAATGACTGCTGATGGGTATGGAGTTTCCTTTTGGGGTGCTGAAAATGTCTTGGAACTAGATGGAAGGGGTGGTTGCACAAGAGAGTGAATGTATGAAACGCCACTGAATCGTTCACTTTAAATGGTTATTGAGTAGGGCGCCTGGGTGGCTCAGCTGGTTAAGCGACTGCCTTCGGCTCAGGTCATGATCCTGGAGTCCCAGGATCGAGTCCCACATCAGGCTCCCTGCTCAGCAGGGAGCCTGCTTCTCCCTCTGACCCTCCTCCCTCTCATGTTCTCTGTCTCTCATTCTCTCTCTCACAAATAAATAAAATCTTTAAAAAAAAAAATTAAATGGTTATTGAGTAATTTTATGTTATGTGAATTTTATCTTAATTAAAAATCCAGGGACTGCCCAAGTGTCCATCCGGGGACAGGAGAAGGATACCCCCTACTGGGAAGGTTTAAAGGACAGTGCCAGAGAAAAAAACTTCAGCAAGGATTGTACCCCATACATTCTGCATGTAACTAAATGGGGCTGTATGCATCACACATCAACTGACCTCTCCAGGAGACTTCAAGAATTTTCAAGGGCACATTTTGAAGAATTTTCAAGGGCACATTTTGACTCTACTGGAATTTCACTTAATGTGCTGACTTCATTAGCTCCACACCTTCTGAGCAGCACTAAAGCATCCAGCAGGCAAAGGCAAGACAGAAAGAAACACCCTGAACTGTCTCCCTGAGAGCTGAGTCTCATTAACAGGAAAGTCCTAGACCAGGGCGAAGTTCTACAGACTTCGGCTGCTGCAGGCCCTGGGCCACTTTGGACCCAGGACCATGCATCACTCCCTGTAATTTCTGAGGTCCAGCTCTTTGGTGGGTCCTGAGTTGCCCCTTCTGTGAATTCAGACCTTAAGTCTCCCAATTCCTGAAATGAATTCTGTGCTTAGCAACCAAAGAGGTGGACGGCATGGAGTCTAAGAAGCTTGCTAACTCAGAAAAAGTCTCTTGCTCCACAAGAGAAGTGATTGCAGCTAACAGGCATCCTGGGTGTTTGCATGGGCTATTGTGTGCCCAAGGCATGGTGAATAAATTATTTTTAAAAACTGGCAGGGCACTACTAAGTTTTAAGCCTATAAATGTGCATTAAAATCGGAAATGATGCAGTCAGAGAAGCAGGGAAGTAATTAGGATGCAAACCATGCTCTTAATTCAAGAGAGAAGATCACATGATTTTTCCATGTCTCCATCTTCTCTGCAAAATGGAGATCCTTTTGATTTCATTAGGTGGTTGTGAGAATAAAGTGATATGGATACATATCAAAATGCTTTGGAAAGTGCCAGGTGTAACGCAAAATGCAAGGATTTTACCCAAGTTGATGAACAAAGGAGCTCGTTCAGAAACATACCTAGAGGGGGACCTGGGGCTTTCAATATTTAGGGATAAGGTGGGGCTGGTGGGTGAACCCACAGCCTGGCCTTACTGTCTCACGTGGGCTTGGCAGGTCTGTTTGGGCCGCATAGAGATCTCCTGCTCTGAATTTGTCATTTGTTAGAAAGAGGAAATTGGCTAAAGGAGGTAAACGCAAATGAAGAAAGTGAATCACCAACCACTCATTATAATTGTCTTTGTCTTTCAGGATTAATAATTCTAGGTCAAAAATAATACAGTGATTTTAGGGTTTAAAATTTGGATATTAATTAGTGCAAGGAACCAGTTCGGAGTGTTTCTTCTTTGTGTACTTAGCTGGGAAGATTTGTGTTTCAGTTGGCTTATTTGGAATTAACATTTTGATCTGTATGCTCCATTCTCTATACCACCCAAGAGGACATTCAATTAAACTCAGTAGATATTTACGGAGCTTCTGGTTTGCTCCCAAGCTGGGGATACTCTGGTGAACAAGACAGGTATCCTCACCCTTGGGTGGCATGTAGGCTTTTGGAGATCAGTGCAGCCTCAGCCCTGGGATTTGAAGGAGATGGGGAGGGGGCGGGGCGGGGCATGGGCTTGAACCTGCAGAAAATCACACCCAACCCGCTTCAGATGTATTCTGGCAGGGATTTCCATGAATTATCAGCAGCAGAGGTGGGCACCCAGGTTTGAAATCATTCCTTTGGATTGCTGCCAACCCCTCTGGTCCTTTAAGAATACCCTGAGTCAAGAGTCTGGTATTTAAACTGACAGCCACTGTTCACATTGGAAGGGCAGACATCTGAAATTAGAATGCCCAAAGATCAGGAAAGCAAAAGATGATATTTGGTGTGTTTTCACGGGGCGGTGTGTATGAACCTACTACACTCATCTGCATGGTGGTTGAAGGATTTTGTTTCTGGAAAAACTGCCAAAACCCCAAACCAATTTTCAGCCTGAGTACTTCCCATGATTTTGCTTCAAATACTGAACAGATGGGCTCCAAGTTGGGTTTTCCTGAGTCTACTATGCACCAGCAGCCTTGCCCAGCTCAGAAATAAGCAGGACTCGCCCAAAAGGACAAGAACCCTGATTTTTAAGAACTTTTAAAGAATTTTATCCCTCCAAGGATCACAAAATACTTGCGACAAGCTGCCCGAAAGTGCAAGTTTCTTCAGGGGCTTCCACTACCCCCCCTGCCCCCCCCAAGAAGACTAAAGACTGGCTAAACCCACAGATTCTCATCAGGTGTTTCTTCCCCATACAGGTCTGGGAAGCACAGGCTGCAAAGAGGCTGAGGATTTGATTTTGCCATTTGGGGAAGGAGAAGAGGAATCTCCTCTTATGCTTTGTTAGCATTAAGAGGCATAGAATTTCAGGGCTACATGACCCCCCTAGACTCAGACCCATGATTCCTCTTTATTTTCCATCTCCAGAACTTTCTCATCTTTCCCAAACCGGAACTCTGTCCCCATTAAACACCAAGTCCCCATTCCACCTTCCTCCCGGCCCCTGGCAACCACTATTCTTTCTGTCTCTATGATTTTGACTACCCTAGCAACCACATAGAAGTGGAATCATACAGTATTTGTTCTTTTGTGACTGGCTTATTTCATTTAGCATAACATCCTCAAGGTTCATCCATGCTGTAGCGTATAACAAGATTTCCTTCCGTTTTAAGGCTGCATAATATTCCATTGTCTGTATATACCATGTTTTGTTTATGCCTTCAGCCATCAGTGAACATTTGGGTTGTTTCCACTTTTTTGCAAATGCTGCTATGCACGTTCCTGTACAAATATCTGAGTTCCAGCTTTCACTTCTTTCGGGTAGATATCCAGAGGTGGGATTGCTGGATCACATGGTAATTCTGTATTTAACTTTTTTGAAGAATTGCCAGACTGTTTTCCACACTGACTGTGCCATTTTACATTTCTACCAACAGTGCACAAGGGCTCCAACTTCTCCACATTCTTGCCAACACTTGTTGTTTTCTGTTTTTTTTTTTTTTTAAGATTTATTTATTTAAGAGAGAGATAGCACGAGTGGGGGGGGTAGAGGGAGAGGGAGAGAGAATCTCAAGCAGACACCACGCTGAGCGTGGAGCCCGACACGGGGCGCCATCCCAGGACCTTGAGATCATGACCCGAGCTGAAATCAAGAGTTGGACACTCAACTGACTGAGCCACCCAGGCACCCCACTGTTCTTTTGATAGTAGCCATCCTAATGGGCGTGATGACACCTCTTCTTATATGGAAAAAATGGGTCATAGGAAAGCTGTGCTTATCCAAAGACACTCAGCTGGATGGTGGCAGAGCCAGAATCAGTATCTAGGGGCCCTAGTACTACAACAAGGCTTTATCTCACTTCATTTCTTACAAAGGAGGAAACCGAGGTCCAGAGGTGAGGACACTCATCTCTACTCTTTGGGGTTGTAGGCTTTAGGGAACAACCCACCAAAACTAGCTGTGCTCCACTTGCTGCATCTTGTGGACTGATTGGAGCCTGGCTTCTCAACCCTAGTGTCATGGACTGAACTGTGTCTCCCTTCCCCAGATCCGTATGATGAAGCCCTAATTTCCAATGTGACTGTATTTGGAGATAGGGCCTTTATAGAGGTAATTAAGGTAAAAGAAGGTGACATGGGTGAGCCCTAATTCAGTAGGACTGGTGTCCTTATAAGAGGAAGAAACACCAGAGCTCTCTCTTTTTCTCTCAGTGCACACACAGAGGAAAGACCCCATAGAGACACAGCAAGAGAGCGGGGGACAGGAAGCAAGACCTCACCAGAAACCAACCCGCCAGCACCTTGACCTTGTACTTTCAGTCTCCAGAACTGTGAGAAAATGGATATCTGCTGTTCAAGCCACCCAGTCTGTGGTATCCTGGCATGATGGCAGCCTGAGCTGACTAACACACCCGGATTCAGAAAGGAAACAGATCGAGAAAAACCCAGAGAGAAGTACCAGGCTCGGTACCAGTGGGTCCCACAATGGGTTGGGCCACGTTAGACTATTTCTGGAATCTTAGAGGCTTTAACCTGATGTCTGAGTAATCTCTTCTTGGCAGAACACAATTTCCTGATGTTGAAAATAAAGGGTTTAATGAAGCCTACTAAAATATAACCAAAGGCTTCCTGGATATCAAATGGCTGTCACCAAAAAGTATTCTGGTGATTTAAAAGTCCTGGACATACGCATATTAGATTTCCCCCAAAGTACACATGGTTTTACCCCCAGTATTGAGCTTCTCTCATTCCATTCTCCGTGATCTCTTGGGAGGTTTTTCTCAGCTATTTCTGAAATCTATGTCAGCTTTTCCCTCCCTGTCTGCCAGATCCCTCTCCAGGCTTCTTATTTCTGTAAGATCTAGTTATACTTCAGATGGTCTTGGCTGTAACGCAAATGGGACCTAGTGAACAATGGGAAGAGGAGGAAAGCCAGGAGCAGCTGTGGATGATGGATAGTCGTGGGTGGGGTAGGGAGCAGACTGGTCATCAGGCTTATGGATGCGGCTTGTGCAGGCACCTGGAAGGCCAAGTGGGAGACTGAGGCAGAACCCTAACCAAGTAGTAGGAATGGGCTCAGCATCGTAGAAGTTGCCCAGCGTGATGCACTAGCCTGGTGTGTGCAGACGTAATCTTCTAAGCCACTGACTTCCTCCTTTCTGCCCCTCACCCTTTGCTGTTTTCTCAGACTCTAGCCCACCCCTCCTGTCCTCACCTTGCCCCACCCATGCAGCCTCTCTGTTTCAGGCGATGTAATCTTTCCTTGCTCTTTCTTGGTTTTGTCTACTCACAGAAAACTCTCAGAGTAGTGTCACAGTCCCAGGACATCTCTCAGCGTGAAGGGCAGGGTCTCAACAAGAATTAGAGGCTGGCTGAGACTCACCTGTATCAGCTTCCCAGAGGGAACTCTGGCACATATCCTCGAGGTTCTGAAGGTTTTCCCTGTTGAGTTAGGAACTGAGTGGCCTGAGAAGTCTAAGAAAGTAGTGAAGTTGGAATTTATACTCAGGAATGAAGATTCTCAACCTAGTGCACACTCAACTACAGTATTTCTCAGGCTCTAACATACATCGGAATATTTTCAATATGTGGGTGCTGATGTAATAGGTCTGTAGTAGATTCTGATGTGTAGCTTTGAATTCTGCATTTCTAATAAGCTCCCAGGTGATACGGGGGCTGTTCCTAGTTTCCGCCTTTTGAGTGTCAAGGTCCCACAGCATCACGTTCAGGGAGGGACACCTGTGCTGGAATTTCAGCTAGCATGGAAGGCTGGAATATTTTTGAGTGCCATGGGCTTCTAGTCACACCTGGTGGACACCACCCCCTCCTCCCCTGCATCTCATCAGGCTTGGATCTGCAGCACAGAGGCTCGCAAGCTTGTGCATGTATTAGAATCACCTGGAAAGCTTAAAGCCACTGCTAGCTGGGATCCATTCCCAGACTTTCTGATTCACTAGATCTGGGGTGGGGCCCCAGAACTTGCATTTCGAATACGTTTCCAGGTGCTGCTGATGCTGCAGGTCTGGGGACCAGACCTTGAACCCACTGTTGCCGAGTAATGGAAACGGGGGTAGCAGAAGGGCCCTACCACAGAGGGTCAGTCAGTGTTGGGTTTGAGTCTGATTCTGCCCCTTACAGTGTGATGTTGGGTAAGTCACTCCCCTTCTCTGGAATCCAACTTTCCCATCTACAAAACAGGGATAACGCATCTCACTGTGCAGTGTTGCTGAGCAGATGAAAGAGAATGTTTGCAAGTACCTTCACATGTGTTTGTCCTTAAGAAAGAGTTCCCAGGGGACACCTGGGTGGCTCAGTCCATTAAGTGTCTGCCATTCGCTCAGGTCATGATCCCAGGGTCCTGGGATCAAGTCCTGCATCGGGCTCCCTGCTCAGCGGGGAGCCTGCTTCGCCCTCTGCCTGCAGCTCCCCCTGCTTGTGTTCTCTCTGTGTCTGACAAATAAATCAATTATAAAAAAAGTAGAAAGAAAGAGTTTCCAGTCTGCATCCGAGAGTCTGCTTGATGCTCTCACATCAATGACAAAGTTTTCAGTTGGTCAGCTATTTTAGTTCCTTGACTTACTGTTTTCATGGACTTGAGTAAATTATCCAAATCATTAGAGCACCCCCTCCCCAGGATGCTGTTCAGGAAAGTAAGATCTAGAAGGTCTGCATCTGAAACACCCAGAGCAGGGCTTCTTAAACTTTAATCACTTGGGGAGCTTGTTCAAATGCAGATTTTTATATAGGAGACCTGGGATGGTTCTTGAGAATTTGCATTTCTAACAAGCTCCCCAGTGATTTTGATGTTGCCCGGCTCAGGACCACACTTTGAGTAGCAAGAATTCTAGAACAATTTAACATGCATATTCCTTGACCCTGCCCAGACTTACACCTACAATTTCCTCAGGTGATCTTTTGGCAAACTGAAGTGTGACAGTTGCTGTCTCCATGATCACCTTAATCTTTTGCCTTTTAAATTTTAGCTATAGCCCAAACAGTAGAAGGTGTCAACATCACACCCCCAACCGTGCACATTTTCATGGGGTTATATTTTTTTTATTTTTATTTTTTAAAGATTTTATTTATTTATTTGAGAGAGAGAATGAGAGACAGAGAGCACGAGAGGGGAGAGGGTCAGAGGGAGAAGCAGACCCCCCGCTGAGCAGGGAGCCCGATGTGGGACTCGATCCCGGGACTCCAGGATCATGACCTGAGCTGAAGGCCGTCGTTTAACCAACTGAGCCACCCAGGCGCCCTTCATGGGGTTATAAAGAGAAGCGGAGGTGGCTCAGTTCCACTTCTAGTGCATAATAACTAGGTGATGCTGGGCAAATCATTTCACGTTCAGCTCATGTTTTTGAAGTAATCTGCTCGTCTGTAATATGGGAAAAGTAATACAACAGATCACTGTGAGTCTGGATGACCCGCTGGGTCCAAAAGCACCTTGGAAATTGTAGATTTGCGGATGCAAATAACTCTCTTTAAAAGTAGAAAAGCTGGGGCGCTTGGGTGACTCAGTTGGTTAAGCATCTGCTTTCAGCTCAGGTCATAATCCCAGAGTCCTGGGTTCGAGCCCTGCATCAGGCTCCCTGCTCAGCAGAGGTCTGCGTCTCCCTCTCCCTCTGTGCGCGAGCTCTCTCTCAAGTAAATAATAAAATCTTAAAAAAAAGTAAAAAAGCCTGGAGCCAAACTTTCTGTATCAACTTATAAAAAACTAATTGTACATGGGTCTTGGCCATATGCATGCTGGGAGGAATGCACAGAACAATGAAAACAGTAAAATATTTTGGTGTTGGTCCTAATTTAATCTAACCATTAATTTATAAAACCTTTGCATCTTGGCCACCTCCAAAGAGGACCAGCTGTGTATGAACATCACTCCCTTAAAAGTTGTTTAAATGGTTAAATGTACATTAGCACATGCAGCCCCTGGAGAGCAACATGTAACATCAGAGGCCTTCTCCAATTTAAGGGTCAGTAGGGTTTCAAAAGCAAGTGGGTCGTTTGGAACTTAGGCACTTCTTTTACAACACAACCGATGTGAATATTGTCTGAGTTCCTGGGCTATCTTTAGCTTAATATAGCTGAAACTCAATAAAAACTAATAGCAATGATGTGTAAAGAGCATTATGGTTTACAAAGCATTTCTATATCCATAAATTTGAAAACCTCAACTATCCTCTGAGGATGGATTTCACTTCCTGTGCATCGTAAAGATGAGGACGCTGAGGCTCAGAGAGGTTAAGGGAATAAAAATTGTAGAATCAGCAAGAGGGCAAGTGCTTGAATCTGGTCTGCTGCCTTAAAGACTGGTGCATAAGTATGGTCTTCTAGAACAAGTCTCAGTGATCAGAGTTCTAAAGATTCCATCTTGGATTGTCACATATATTCCCGTCTCTGCATCTACAAGATCTGGGGTTTCTCCTTCACCTGCTTAGTCTCCCACCTGCCAGTGGTGGGATTCAGCAGGACGGGGACCAAGTCTGAGAGCTACTTTAGTAGTTTTTGAGGGTTGACTTTTGTTCCTTGGGCTCCTCGTTATGCTTTCTTTAATCCCAAGGGGCCTGTCTCATCTTTAATTGGAAGCAAAGTTTCTGTCTCTAATTTAAACAAGAACATGGGTGAATTCCTTAGGATTCCTTCTGGCTGCTAATGACTGGGATTTGAAATAGTACTGGCCTATATATAGATGAAGGACTGGTTTTTTTCTGACCTAAAGTCTGAGGGTAGGGAATATAGCAGTGGTATGGTAGTTTCACAAACTTCTCAGAAATACAGGCTCCTTCTGCCTTACTCTCCACTATCCTTAGGGGTGGTTTCCATCCTCAACTTCACTTTATGGAGACAATGTGATCACTGTAGCTCCAGCCATCACGCCAGCATTCCAGGTAGATAAAAGGAGGAAGAAGGGACACAAAGTGCATCTCCCAGGTGAGTTAGTGCCTTTAAAGCTGAGTACATTTATACACCCAATAAACTCCATGTTTTGTTTCTAAGGAAGAAGGGAGAGGAGGGACTGGCCTCTGCTTTGTTGGGTTCTAGGTGGGCCAGGAACTGAACAGGGACCAGGGCTAATCTGAACACCTCAGGAACCCATAGAAAGTCTCTGTGGGGAGGTGTTGTGGAATAATGTCCACTGAAGATTCAAATTCCCAGGAGAAAGAGAGCCTGATTTTAAGTTTGCCTTAACTGCCCATTGATGTCCATGGGGGACACCCCATCAGTTATATGGATGGGAGCTGCATCCTTGCCCAAAAGAGAGGATATTGGGTGGAAACAAGTCACACGTGTCTTCCAGTTTTCATTTGTTCTTCCATTTCATTCTCCCTCTTCCAGCCCCAGACACTTCTCAGCAAGGAGAAGTCATGACAGAGTGTGGAATGGAAAAGGAACAGGACTGTTGAGATGAACACACCTGGTTTTCATCATGGTTCTGCCATTTACCAGCTGTGTGACATTGGGCCCGTTACTTTACTTGGTCACTGGGCCGTGCCTCCCTTTCCTCAACTGTCAGAATGGGGATAATCCCACATAGCTCCAAGTTGGTTGTGAGGATTAATGTATGAATAATGGAATTCTCATGGTCTTGCTAGTCTTGAGTATGACTAGGGTCCCTTCAACACTGGTAAGCTAAGTTTCACGGATTCTTGGTGACAGGGGAATGCCACCATCCCCTGCTTCACGTGTTTGTGAAGACATTTGGAGGATGCCCTGCACATGCGCCTACCAAGAAGTCAGCTACCCCTATGCACTGGGGCTGCCCTGCCCCGTTGTCCCTCACTGAGCCCTTTCAAAGCTTAGCTATGGTTTGGAGAAACCATAGGGAAAGCTCTTCTTCCCTCTCAAATGTTACTCTCCAGTGGAGGGATCCCGACTTAGCATTCCCTAAGTCCCTATCTCTCAGAGTTTCCTTGCAGCCTCCTATTTTCCTGAGACCGGATCATGCAGCCACAGGGCAGGGCTGGAGGCAGAGCTGAAGTCAGGCTTCCCAGCTGAGGTTCCTCATTGCCTATCCAGAAACCCATCTTCTCCTTTCTCCTTAGGAAGTAAACACTGATTTCCAGCTGGGCCCCTTGCCACCTGGATTAAAAGGTAAGGTATCTTGACCTCCCTTGGAACTCCATATATCCATCTGACCGAGTTCTGGCCAACAGGTTGTAAGCAGAAGTGCTGCGGATAGGGAAGGCTGCCTAGAGAACTGACACAGCTGGAAGCATGTCCCTTGTTACCCCCTTCCTTCTTTCTTTCAGCCAACCAGCCTGAATTGTGATGGCTGGAGCTGCGACAGCCATCTTGGACCAGGAGGACAGCTTGAGGATGGAAGCTATTTCCCTGAATGGTGGAGAAGAAAGATTGAAGTCTGTGTCCCTAATGACCACAGAATCTCCATGCCAGTATTGGGCCATTGGTTCTGGATCCTTTTGTATGAAAGAAAAATAAACTTGAATCTTGTTTAAGCTATAGTCATTTTAAGGGTTGTTTTTTTCTTACTATATTCAGTGAAAACTAATCCTAATGGACGGTGCCACACTCATGCCAGCTACTTTCCCTTTGTTGGAGTAAATTCCCTCCCAGGAGATCTGTTAGTCTTCAGTGCAAAGAGACTTCTGATGGGGTCTTCCCCACTGATATTCCTGACATGTCCAGGCACATCTGAATCTGCTTAGAATCAAACTGGAACTCTTACCACAAGCAAAGGGCTTGGCACATAGACTATATTCATCACGTTGTATCTATTCTTAGAATACATGGTCTGGCATGGTTCCAGGCACACAGGGTTCAGTAAAAATTAGTGCTCTGTCCTTCCTTTATATACACAGGGGGTCAACTCCTTCCACCTGTTAGGTCTGGACTGAAACAAAGGGGGCTGAGCCAGGGTGGGGAAAATTCTACATAAGTAGTTATGAACAGATTTGTACCTAGAGGTCATTTTCCGGAATGCTGATAAGAAGAGACCCAAAAAAAGTGCATTTCCCAGGCAAGTTGGTGCCTTTGAAGCTGAGTACATTTACACACCCAATAAACTCCATGTTTCATCTCTAAGGAAGAAGGGAGAGGAGGTACTGGCCTCTGCTTTGTTGAGTTCTAGGTGGGCCATGAACTGAACAGGGACCAGGGCTAATCTGAACACCTCAGGAACCCACAGAACATCTCGTTAGGGAGGTGTTGTGGGATAATGTGCACTGAAGATTCAAACTCCCAGGAGAAAGAGAGCCTTTCCCAAAGGGACAGACAACAAGCTCAGAAGCATTTTCCTTGAGAATGTCGGCTTGGGGAACTTCCCTGAGCCTCCTCTGGGCTTTACTGTCCACACCTCGGCCTCCCTCTTCTGCTGTCTCAGGGCCTCTCCAGAGGCCTTAACTTGAAATTCCAGGAAGGAAGGAGGGCTATAGACTCTGGCCAGCCCACCACTCACTGGCTCACCTGATTGTGTCTGACCCCCAGATTCCTCAGGCGTCTTTGGTGGCAAATAAAATCCAGACTCCTCAGCCCAGCCTGAAGTGAGGAGGGAGGAGGGAGTGGGGGAGCACGGGTGATGGCGACTCCCCAGGCCCTCAATCTCAAGCCAGGAGAAGCCCACTTCTAACATTTTGCAGAGATGTGGAAGGAAGCCATCTCTTGACTTGGCCCATTCCTTCTATTTGTTTGGGAATGTTTTTTATTCTCCTTTGCCTCCGTTCAATTCATTTAACAAGCTGAATCCCTACAACTGGCTGAGATTTGATTTCCTGTTTAAAAAAAAATCAAAACAACAAAAGTCATTCTAACTATCCATGAGTCTAATAATAATGAGAACCTTTGCATCAGCAGTTGCCCGGATTCAGGTCAGCATAGGGTGGAGGTGGGGAGTAGGTAACCCAGGAAACCCGGGGACTATTTGGGACAATCAGACCTCAGAGGGCCATAATGGATTGTTGGAACAGATGGTTCGAGCTGGCATGGTGGCCCTGAGATCTCCCAGTCTCAACGCAAATCACTGGGTGTATTTAGTCCCCACTGGGTAGATGCCTCTGCTGTATCATCTTCCTTTGGGGACTGCCCCCCACACGAAGCAGGATAGATTGATGGCAGCTGATCCTCTGAGCTCGGGGTCTTGCCCAGCAGGGTCCTAAGGAAGAACAAATTTCTTAGTCAACCTTACTTTCTCCTCTCTTCAATTTCAGCTCTAAAGTCAATTTCCTTTGTGTTCTCTTCCATGTCATGGCTCACAGTGGTTGTGAGGGGAGGCTGTGGAGCTAGGCTCCACCACCTGCCGGATGTATGACTTCAAGCAAGTCACTTGCCCTCTCTGACTTCAGTTTCCATATCTGTAAAGTTGGGCTTATTACGGTTCCTCCTTATAGGGCTGTTGTGAGGATTACATGGAATAGTCCATTTGAAGCTCTTAAGAATGTGTCTGGAATACAGTAGGCGCTCAGTAAATGCTAGCTGGGATGATCACTGGTGATGGGAGTGAGAGACAGCAACAAGCCCATGCTGGGAGCAGATGCTGGTCATGGACAGGTGTACTGGCTGTCCAAATCCCCGTGTCCAAATTCCTGTCCCAGCTAAAGGGCGGATCATTGCGTGTTCAACCTTTAGGGTTCTCACGAGTAGAGTACACACGATGGGCCAACCCTACTGACCCCTTTCTGCTGCTGCACAGGGAGCACCAAGAGCCTAGAATCCCCCCTTCTCTGGGGATTCAGGTTCCTCATCGGGAACCAGGACTGACATGTGGGTGTGTGTGGGGGGGGCTGTTAGCCCTTGAACAACATGGCCCCGGATGCGACCATGTCTTGAATGTGTAGGTTTGCATTCTGTGGTTTTCGGCCTCCTTTTTTACAAGCAGCTGTAGCTTGCTGTTGTTGCCAGTGTGTTCGCTTCCAACAGCTCCATTCCTTCTCCTTCTAACGTCCTGCTTCCATGAGCTGGGAAAACAGGAGAGCGAAGTTCATTAGAATTTTCTGCACAAGACAAGGCTTTGAACGCGGGCCTGGGGGCTGCGCCCCGAGCAGAGCCTCGAGCTGGTTCAGGCTGTGTATTGTGGTAGAGCCAGCAATGGACAAGGAGTTGAACTGGTCTACAAGCCATGGATTCTTTAAAAAGTTTTATTTAAAAAATGATCAGACAGTAACATTTGGCTCTTTTTCCTTCCAGTGTACAGTGCTCTAAATGTTAACACACGTATACATTTCAAGGATTGCTATCATAATTGGGGGACAGAACAGGGCCCCAGGAGACCCCTTTTTATGGCCATCCCTCTCCTCCACCCAGAGGCCCCGGCAGACACTGACCTGATGGCCACGCATTACAGTTTTGCCTATTTGATAACATCAGGTACATGAAATCATACAGTCGGTAACTGTTTGAGACTGGCTTCCCTCATTCAGCATGCTGTTTTCGAGATTCATCCAAGTCATCATCGTCAACAGCTCCTTCTTTTTTTTTTTTTTTTTTTTACGGCTGAGTAGTATTCCATAGCCTTGATTCTTCACCCCGTGAGGGCCATCTGGGTGTTTCTGGGTTGGGGCTTTCACAAATGAAACGGCTATTAGCATTTGTGTACAGGTTTTCCTGTGAGCCTAATTTTCACTTCTCTAATGTAAATATCCCGGAGTGAGATAGCTGGGTCCTATGGAATGTATATATCTAGCTTTATAAGCAACTGCTAAACCATTTTCCAGAGCAGCTATACTATTTTTGCATCCCCACCAGAAATGTCGCAGTTGCTCTGCATCCTTGGGAGCACTTGGTATAGTCTGTCTCTTTCACTGTAGCCGTCCTAGTGGGTGTGCATTGGTATTTGTGGTTTTGATTTGCATTTTCCTCATGGCTAATGATGTTGAACCATCTTTTGATGCACGTATTTGCTATTCTTACGGCCTCTTTGGTGAAGTGTCCACTCAAGTTCTTTGTCATTTTTAAAAGTTGGTTGTTGTGGGCGCCTGGGTGGCTCAGTTGGTTAAGCGACTGCCTTCGGCTCAGGTCATGATCCTAGAGTCCCTGGATCGAGTCCCGCATCGGGCTCCCTGCTGGGTGGGGAGTCTGCTTCTCCCTCTGACCCTCCCCACTCTCATGTGCTCTCTCTCATTCTCTCTCTCTCTCAAATAAATAAAAAAAAATCTTTAAAAGTTGGTTGTTGCTTTTCTTACTGTTGAGCTTTAAGAGTTCTTTTGTATTTTGTATTCAAGTCCTTTGTTAGATCTGAAGTCCACCAGTGCTTAAGCAAATTACTTAAGCACCTAAGCCTCGCCCCTTATTAAATGGGGATAATACAGTTTTCTCTACCTGCTTCCCAGTGTTGTTCTGAGGCTCAAATGATAAAGGCCAGCGAAACATTGGAAATTGGACAGGGACTGCCATTGCTCTTTTCGTCACCCAGGTTCTTGTATGAACAGTCTGTGGCTAATGGGTGTTTCTTTATTTGCATACTATTATACTCCTTCCACGCAGGTACTTCAGATAAAAAGGTACAAGATAAAGGGCACTTGAGTGAGGAAATGGCCTCTGCTCTGCCATTGTGGGAGCTCCTCTGTCCACAATCTGCCCAGACTTCAGAAAGCAGCTCCTGCTGGCCATGGGCAGAGCCCAGCGCTCCTGCTGAGGGTCACACGTCACAACTGAGGATTGAAGAATTTCGCACTAGAGAGGCTGTACCTCATTCCCAAGTGAAAGGAGGATTACTGGACCCCATTCTCCAGTTCCCATTGCCTTTTGAGGTAGGTGCTTTGTGATTGAGCCCAAGCTTGGGGTGGTTACGTTGAGACAGTGGTGGCAGAATGTATAGTACCCATATTTTAGTAGTGCTTACCCATGTCCTAGTAATGCTAACTCATAGGCTTGTGGAGCTGACCCGTATCCTAGTAAGCAGACATAGTGGTGGCGTCCCCACTGTCCATCTCACCCCTCCCACGGAGCATAGTAGAACTTCAGTTTGAAAAATTAACTTCGGCTCACAGGGTGATCCCGAGGCATTTGGGAATAATCCCATTTACTCTGCTGCTTACTGGGTCTGGAATGGACATGACCTGATTCTGCCAATGAGACACAAGAAGTGATTTGCTGAAGGTCTCTGGGAAAATGTTCTACCTTTTGTGGAGGGATGAGAAGCCAGATCCATTTTCTCTGTCTCTCTGCACGTCAGTCTGTCTGTCTCTCTCCTCCCCCTTTGCTGAGTGCTAGTAGCCATGACCGCAGGGGTGCAGACTTGGAATGAGTTCAGAGCTCGGGATGGGTGAACAGAGATCTGGAAAGAATCTGAGTCCTTGATTCTGTCCTTGAGCACAAAATGGAACAGCCTGAAGCCCACCCTGTCTGGATGTCTTTGTATGCCCTTGCCAATCTTCTCTGGTTCGATTTGGTTTGACTTGGCTCCCCAATTATTTGCAGCCCTAAACACAGTAACTGTTCAAAGCTGTCTCCCTCACCATGCTTAGCAGCCATCCTCAGTTGGTTAGTTAGACTTCAGAGGTGCAGGGAAGTTCTGGGGTGGAGGACAAAGGAAGATGGGAAAGACAATGACCTCTTTTCTCCTCAATGCCCTGACATCAAGAAGAGTTTGTGGACTGAATCTCAGTGTGTGTTCTGTTTTAACATGGAAGCATTAAAAAGCACCTAAACCATATTAACTCGGGTTAAACCAGGGGGGTGGGGAAGGAGGGTCTGAAATATGGCATGCATTCAAAGGAATGGTTTTATTCTATCCTGAAGTGCACAGTAACTGGACCAACACTGGGTGGAGGTCCTGCTGGCCTGCTTTAGGGAAGACACAATTAGCATATTGTTGCTATGCCAACACTAATAATTTCTTCGGGGATTTTTCTTCACACATATAGGCATTGTGGCTGAGTCAATAGTATAAGCGAGGTAACAGAAGCAGTGGAGGGGATTTTAACCTATTTCAGGGAACAGATTGTTTTCAAGGACTTGAACACTGGCCATTAGCAGAACAAGGCAGCGCTAATTATGCATTCATTAAAGCAGGCTCGGCCACACCGACCCCGGCGCTGCCCAAATGCTCACAAAGTTTCAACCCCAGGAATCCTGATGGATGGTGCTCCATGGTCCCTGCACTTGGAGTCCGTGCACGGCTTGGACACACGTGTGCACAGGCGGTTCTGGAGCAAGGCACACGAGATGCTTCGGAAGAAACTTGCTTGTGCCCCGTGTATTATCAGAGGATTTCTCATTGTGGGGAATGTGGCTGCATTGGGGCTTTTTTAAGTAACCATTGGTTACCAAGGCTGTGTGTGTGTGTGTGTGTGTGTGGTTGGGGGGTTGTGATCCAATGCCAGCTGGAAAGAATACCGCTTTGTGGAGCGATGGAGATTTCTCACAAGCCCTCAGACCCTGGAAAGGAGACTGGGAGTCCTTACTCTTGACCCTATTCCACTTCTCCTCACTGACCTCTCAGGTTGTTAACCTGAAGCCTCGAGGACAGGAGCAAATGAGGCTGTTTTCCAGAGCAGATAAAGACTCACGCATTTTCAAGAAGACATCCAAAAGGCCAACAGACACGTGAAAAAGTGCTCAACATCACTCAGCATCAGGGAAATACAAATGAAAGCCACAATGAGATACCACCTCACAGGGGTCAGAAAGGCTAAAGTTAACAAGTGAGGAAATGACAGATGTTGGCGGGGATGTGGAGAAAGGGGAACCCTCCTACACTGTTGGTGGGAATGCAAGCTGGTGCAGCCACTCTGGAAAACAGTGTGGAGGTTCCTCAAAAAGTTAAAAATAGAGCTACCCTACGACCCA
>NC_138377.1:10239182-10255425 GCF_054177405.1 Leptonychotes weddellii | reverse complement strand
CCTAGATGTCCATCAACAGATGAATGGATGAAGAAGATGTGGTATATCTACACAATGGAATATTATGCAGCCATCAAAAAAAAAATGAAATCTTGCCATTTGCAATGACGTGGATGGAACTAGAAGGTATTGTGCTAAGCGAAATAAGTCAATCAGAGAAAGACAAGTATCATATGAGCTCACTGATATGAGGAATTTGAGAAACAAGACAGAGGATCATAGGGGAAGGGAGGGAAAAATGAAACAAGATGAAACCAGAGAGGCAGACAAACCATAAGAGACTCTTAATCTCAGGAAACAAACTGAGGGTTGCTGGAGTAGACAAGGGTGGGAGGGCTGGGGTGGCTGAGTGATGGACATTGGGGAGGGTATGTGCTATGGTGAGCGCTGTGAATTGTGTAAAAACTGATGAATCACAGACCTGTACCCCTGAACCAAATAATACATTATATGTTAATAAAAATTTTTTTAAAAATAGAATTGCAAAATAGATAGGAGATAAAGTGAAAAAAAAAAAAAGACACGCGTTTTAAGAGAAACGCCCGTCTAATGTTGGTGCATATTTAAGATGTGGGTTGGGGGGTAGCCCCATTTAATAAATAGGAAATGAGTGTGGGGGAGGGGTGATCCCTCAGCTTGTGCCAAGTGTTAGAAGCGTTTCCTTGAGCTACCTGAGATCCAGGGTGCCCTCTTCCTTCCTTCATCAAGTCTGACTTGAGTACCTGCTATTTGCCAGACAGTGTGCAGGATGAATGAAATGCAGAATCTGTCCTGGAGGGGCTCGCAGTGTAATGGGACACACACACACACACACACACGCACGCACACATGCACATGACTCTAATGTGTTTTGAGATGTACAAGGAGCAAGGAGCACAGAGGAGGAGTGTTCAAGCTGGAACTGGAAAGTCAAGGAGGTGTCCCAAGCAAAGGAGGACTAGCAGGCAGCAGGTGCAGAGGCATGGCTGGGGGAGCGGGAGTGGTTTGTCTGGGGACATGGGACCACCCAGCCTGGCTGCGTGGTGTGGGGATGAAGAGCATGGCTCTGCGGGTTACATCTGGCAGGATCGTGGGCACTTACCCTCTCTAACTCTGTTTTCTCAGCTGTAAAACAGGCATGATGATCATACTTACTGAGGGTTGGGATGACCGGAGTGAGATCCTGCAGGGGGAGTGCGATCCTGCAGGGGGAGTGCTCAGAACGGTGCCCGGCACGCAGGAAGCATGTCTTTGGGGCATGATGTTTCTGAGGCATGGCTTCTGCTTTAGTTCCTTCTGAAGCCAACACTCCCCTGCCTCTTCCTCAAGGCACTTTGGTCCAGCTGGGTCAGTGAGAAATCTTGGTCATGGACAATACGCTATTTCTAAAAGGTGAGGTTCCACAAGACATTGTGTTGAATCGGAACTATCAAGATAAACTCATAATCTCAGAAAGACATGTTCCCAGGTTGGTCACTATCAAGAGTCAACTCCTCGTAGCCAGATTTTGCTCTTCAATGCTTGTTCTTTGCTCACGGAGTCGGGACTTTTTGGAAGGTGGCTGATTCCATGTCTGGGGGTGGGGAAGATGGAAAGTTTTGGATCATCTTTCTGTTGCCAGAAAAGAAGAATGCTTTCAAGGATGCCAAGGGCATTCCAGAAGTGCTCACCCGAACAGGGTGACAATTTGACCATTTAATAAGGCGATTAATTGGAGCACTCATGAAAGGCCAGGAATTCATAATGATATGCAAATTAGAAAAATTCATCTAACGTACAAAAGGTAGTTGAGTGATTTGAGGAGGATGACTAGTAAGATACAGTTACTTTTTCTTCTAGTCAACAGGGGAGTGTTAATGCATAGAGTACTTTGTTTCTTCCGTAAGGCGGGTGGCTGGTTCTAATGACAGGAGACCTGTGTGTGAGCCTCAGATTCACTCCTGACCCTTCTCTGTTCTGCATGACGCAGAGACCACTTCCTACAGGCTGCATTTCTGGGCTTCTGGCAGGGCCTGGCCAGTGGGATGGAGGCTGAGGGCAAGGGGAGAGGAGCCGGGGGATCTCTCCCTACTCTTCTCTGTCTCCTGCAGTGTCTAGCCGTGGTTACATCCCCTCCCTACATCACCTCTGTAGCTACAGCTGCTGGACCCACCAGCTTCTTCTGGGGCCCCTAGTCCTCTGGCTACAGTAGCACTTTTTCCTTTTTTTTTTTTTTTTTTAAATTTTATTTATT
The DNA here is from genome assembly GCF_054177405.1 of Leptonychotes weddellii. Taxonomy (NCBI): domain Eukaryota; kingdom Metazoa; phylum Chordata; class Mammalia; order Carnivora; family Phocidae; genus Leptonychotes; species Leptonychotes weddellii. Next base: position 10,253,213 of record NC_138377.1, on the reverse strand, counting down.
TATTTGACAGAGAGAGAGAGAGCACAAGCAGGGGGAGTGGGAGGGGGAGAAGCAGGCTCCCCGCTAAGCAGGGAGCCCGATGCGTGGCTCGATCCCAGGACCCTGGGATCATGACCTGAGCCGAAAGCAGACGCCTAACGACTGAGCCCTCCAGGTGCCCCTGCACTTTCTCCTTTTTTGTCCCATCACCCCAAAGGTGCCAGCAATTCTTTCTTGCTGCTAATCTCGGTTACCTCACCATCCTCTGTTGGCTTCTTAGCTATAGAACCAATTCCCTTTGATAAATTCCCTCCGTGGAAACTATTGAAATGACCTCTGTTTTCCTGGTTGGTATCCGACAGATTATGTCATTGTTTCTATGTGCATAAGCAGGGAAGAACAAACACCAGAAACTGCGGGTAAACCAAATAATCTCAGAATCAACAGACACAGTAGCAAGGGCAAGAAGGGTTGATGAGCACTGTGGTCACATAAAACCCAGGCAGAGGGGACCCACAGCTGACCGGCATGGGCGGGCACACGCAAGAAGCAGGGAGAAAGAGAGCTCGACAGGATATTCATCAGATGCTCTCAGGAGAGGAGCTCACTTTGCTGATTCAAACCCTCACCAAGTAGGAGATGAAAGTTTTAGGTGGCCTTATGTTAATTATAATAAAATTTGAATAAAGAACTGTGTAAGTTTCAAATAATATTGTTGCACCAGATCAACACATCCTAATAGGGTAATGGGCTAGATGTCTTAGCCCAGAAACATTTAAAGATAGAAGCAGTTCTGGGAAAAAAAAGCCGAGTATGGCAGATGCCATCTGTGTCCTGTCTGTCTCCCCCAGGGGGGACACATCATTCCCTCACCGGTCTGACTCCAAGCCCTGCAGCTCTTTACCCGAGAGCTGTCTGTGGCCATGGGAGCCTGCTTGGCTCCCCCAGGGTAGCCTGGAGGTGTCCAGCTCCAGGACAGCCCTCAACCAATAACTGCAGGAAACACTGGTTAGATATTCTAGCTCCCCTGCTTCCCACTTGGGGGAACTCTGGGCTATGATCTACACTGTCTCCCATATTTCTGGGCAGGACTGTCCCAGTTGGCTCAGAGTGGGAACCTCCTTGCCAGCACGGCTGCTCTGGATCATTCCCTTTCCAGTCTCACGTCCCCACCTCCTGCCTGCCAGGCGATTCCTAGAATCACCTTCCTAAGAAACTACTTCCGCTCATATCCTTGTCTCTGAGTCTGCTTCTCGGGGAGCCCTGGCTAAGGCACTAGTTTTAAAAATAAACTCATCTGGGATAAGTTTAGATTTTGAGAAAGGTCACAAAGATAATCTGTCAGATACTGAGGCTCTGAGATCCAACCAGTCACAGAGACTTCTCGTACTCAGTTCTAATTGTCGACTTCTTTTTTCTAAAAAGCTTTAAAGAAGGTATAATTGATTACAAAGTACTGTATATATTTAGTGTGTACAATGTGGTGGGTTTAGAAATATGCCAACAGTTGTGAAACCAATACCACGATCAAGGTAACACACATATCCAACACTCCCCAGAGTGTCTTTATATACCCCCCTTTTGTGTTGTTTGTTTGTTTGTTAAAACATTTAACATAAGATCTACCCTCTTAATACATTTTGAAGAGTGCAATACATATTGTTGACTATAGGCACAATCTCCAGAACTTAGTCATCTTCCACAACGGAAACTTTATGCCCAGACACTACCTGATCACTTACCATATGTCAAAACTAAGAGACTGACATTGGTATACTACCAGTAAGTAGACTCCAGACCTTACTCAGATTGTATAAGTTTTTCTACTAATGTCCTTGTCCTGTTCTTGAACTCATCCTGGCGGCCATGTTCCACTCAGCCGTCGTGTCTCCTTAGCCTCCCCTGGTCTGCGGCAGCTTTTCTGACTTTCCCTGTTTTGCATCACCTGACATCGTGAGGAGTGCGGTCAGGTATTTTGTGAAATGTCCCTGGGTTTGGATTTGTCAGATGTTTTTCTTGTGGTCAGATGACAATGATGGGTTTGGCGGCAGAATATCTCTCAGGTGAAGTATTCTTCTCATTACATCATCTCAGGGAAGATACCACATTTGAAAACTTAAAAAAAAAAAATCCATAAAAAAACATATACTTAAAATTCCCAAGTCATCACAAGTAAAAGTTTTTGTTTGGTTGGCTTTTCTTCTTCTTCTTCTTCTTTTTTTTTTTAATAAAAAGAGACCCAACCTAGAAGCCTGGGACTCCTGTTGAATCACCTTAAATTGTGTACGCGGGTCCATGTGCCAGCCAAGAATCAATGGGCCAATAGCCCAATTCTGTGTCCTCAGCTTGTCCGAGAAAGTGTTCTCTGTTTTTTGGCAAGTCTTTGGTAAGATGAATGACCCCCCTTGGAAGGGAAAAAGTATTACTGAAACCCTAGGATGATATAAAAGTGCAATAAAGAATAAATAAATGTAGCAATAATCCTGGCAAGGTAATATATCAAGGATAGAATAACGAGTTAAGGCCATGGCTTGTCTGTTTGAGAATGAGCGTCAAGTATGAGCATCGTAGGAAGTTGTACAACCACTGTGCTTCTGAATGTTCTGTCTGCCATGTGAGGGATCTGAGTATCCAAAAGATTCAGATGCACTGTCTGCGACTGCATTTTAAATTGTTTACAGACGTTGAATTCATCATATTTATAATTGAGAAAAAGGGATTTTCTGTGTTCTGTTGATTAGATGTAAGTGAACAAATCAAGCATTAAGGAAAGTCCACACAATTGTGGGGGCTTCTTCCCCGCCCATAGAAAAGCCCCTTGGGTGTTAAATCATCCATCCATCAGTGGATTTGGGGGGGGGGACCAACAACAACGCCCTTCCCTCCACACACACCTTTAAAGCTTCTAGCTTCTGGGCCACTGAAGGAAGCAGGCACTCTTGGAGGCTTTGGGCATTTTCACATCTTTCATCTTATTTTATCCTCACAAGAACCTGGTGGTATTATCTTCATTTGACAAATGTGGACACTAACTGTGTAATTTAGAATGCATTTGACTGCAAGAAAGAGAGTGCTGGACCAAAAAGGACTTCAACAGCAATAGGTTCATTATCTCCTTGAAAAGTAGTCCTGCTAGCTGCAGGGCTGGTTAATTCAGGGGCTCCCTAACACCAGTTCCTGGTTTCTCTGTGATTCTTTCCACTATTCTTCATGGTCACAAAGTGCTTAGGGTGAGGTCATCCTTTAAGTGGTCTACGACCTGGAAGGATCCTCTAGGGACTTCCCATCCCCCTCTGACCACCAGGCAAAGATGAGTTTAAACTACTCAGAACAGAAAGTTGGGTTGCTCCTTCCTGAAGACTGTCATGGGTCCTGAGGCTCTGAGATCCAACTAGTCACACCTTTTATTGCACGGATGGGAACACTGTGGGTGGGAGGAATTGGGCTCAGGGTCACAAAGTGAGGAGACTGGAATTAGGGCCTCTAGCTCCTGGTTCTTGATATGCTATCTTGTTTACTCTACCTGGTCGTTTTGCATGTGGACACTGACGAAAGTGAGTGTGTACAGAGGCACTTTATTTATTTTTTTAAAGATTTATTTGTTTTAGAGAGAGAGAGTGTGTGCGCAGGGCAGAGGGAGAGGGAGAGAGAGTCTCAAGCAGATTCTGCACCAAGTGCAGAGCCTGACACGGGACTTGATCTCATGACCCTGAGATCAGGAACTGAGCCAAAACCAAGAGTCGGTCGCTTAACCTACTGAGCCACCCAGTCACCCCTAGAGAGGCACTTTAGAAGCGCGTTTGGAAACATGGACTGTGGAGCTAGGCTGCTGGGTTTGTATCCTGGCTCAGCTACCCATCGGGTACGTGACCTTGGGCAAGTTACATAATCTCTCTGTCCTCATCTGAAAAGTAACCGGACTGCTTCTTTGGATTGTTGTAAGGAGTAAATGAGTGAGTGTGCATAAAGGCTTTGGAGCACTTAGCAAACTTTTAAATTATCATTGCACTCCTTACGTGCCCAGCACTGTGCTATATGTTCACATCCATCTAGTCTTTACGACATCTCTATTGTTAACCGACTTAGTTTATAGATGAGGAAATTAAAGCATAGGAATGTCAAGTGCCTTACACGGGGTCCTGCAGCTGAGGCCATGCTGAGCGTCACACCGACGTCTGGCTGGCTCCAGAAGCCTCAGTGCTCAATCACCTTTCTGTTCTGTCCCCTCCGATCAGTGTTCTGCCTCTTGGTTCCTCTATTTCTGATAAAAGAGGCCAGCGAGGTCAAGGCCCAAGTTCATGGTCACTTAGCTGGTCAGCAAAACAGGAGCCAGGATGCAGGGATGCTCTCTCCACCCCACGCTTCCCCTGCAGGGCAGAGGCTCCCGGGTTCCGACAGCAGGCCTTGTCCCAGCCACCCAGACACATGCTTGTCTTTCCTGGGTCAGACCAGAATCTGTCCTGCTTTAATTCATGCCCATCTTCTTTCGCTGACTTCTCTTCTTTTTCTAGTCTATGGGACTCATTAGCTTATGAATCAATGAGCCCTCCCAGCTGCCACCCACCACGGCCTTGTTTGTCTCCATCTGTCCATTTCAGTACCTCTCCTTGAGGATGTGGCCAATGCTTACCTGTGCCACCTTCGTGGACAAGTGGGCCAGGGTTTCTAGGGAATGTCCACTCCTGCACGGTCTCAGCTAAACTTCAGCAGGACCTGGCTTCTCCCTGGGCTCAGCAATGAAGCATCTCCTTCCTGACATCTTCTTTCCTTGTACCTCTCAGACAACTCACGTGCCACTGGACTGGGGAATCCTGTGACCATTGCCAATATGTGAGCTAGGAGTGGAGACACTGTCCTCTGGACCTGCGCTGTCCATTGGGGCAGCAAGTGGTCACGCGTGGCTATTTAAATTGATTGAAAGTAAATAAAACTTAGAATCCAGTTCCTCAGCTGCACCAGCCAAGTTTCCCATGCTCGGTACCCGGAAGCAGCTAGTGCCTTCTATATGGGACTTATTAGTTGAACTTGGGGCAAGCTCAACAATGCCCACACTGCCCCTCTAACGTTCACTTTTTAAAAAGCTCGTCTCAGGCTCCTTCTGGAAGCTCAGCTAAGGGAGCTGTGTCTACCCATCACTCTCTCCCATCAGCAGCTCAGATAGAGAACATATTCATCATTGCAAAAAGTTCTACTGGACAGGACTATCTGTGGTTCTCACGCTCAGAATCGTCTGGAGGACTTGTTAAAACACATAAAGCTGGCCTCACCCCCAGTTTCTGCCTTATAGCTCTGGGGCGGCTTGGAGGATTTTCATTTCTAAGAATTTCCTAGGTGATGTCACAACGACATCCACGCTTTGGTCCAGGTGCCCACTTTGAGAACTTCTGTATTCACCCGCCACTGGGAGAGCCTGCTTCAAAGACTCCATGTGCTGATCCTGAGCTGCTGATGGGAGAGAGTGATGGGTAGACACATCTCCCTCAGCTGAGCTTCCAGAAGGAGCCTGAGACGAGCTTTTTAAAAAGTGAACATTAGAGGGGCAGCGTGGGCATTGCTGAACTTGCCCCAAACCCCCCAACCCAAGGGAGTAATCCTGCGCCCCCATCGATTGCCTGGGCTTCATTTCCACTTGTCTGTAACTTCTGAGAAGGAGCGAGCTCGATTCCAAGCCTGACCACTGTCCTTCTCCAACGACCAATACAAAGTGAGGAACCAGTCCAACGTGACCTAAGATGTTGCTCCTTGGTTGCAGCTTTCCCTCCACCTTGAACCTTCCAAGACCTGCTGGCACCCAGTGCCTCCTCTTTCAAAGAGGCGAGGTTGGGTACAGGAAAGAACACTGGATTTGGAGTTAAAAGATTTGGATTCGAGGGGCACCCGCGTGGCTCAGTTGGTTAAGTGGCCGATTCTTCATTTCGGCTCACGTCATGATCTCAGGGTCGTGGGATCGAGTCCCATGTCAGGCTCCATGCTCAGTGTGGAGTCTGCTCGAGATTCTCTCTCTCCTTCTGCCCCTGCCCCGCTCGTGCGCACGCACTCTCTTTCTGTCTAAAATAAATAAGTAAAATCTTTTTTTTTTTAAAGAAAAGATTTGAATTTGAGTCCCTGTGTGACCTTGAGCATTGCCCCCTCTGAGCTCAGTCATGGTGACATAATGGCCATCGTAGTTTATAAAGCTGCTTTATGCTCAAGTAATCTACTATATGGATTTTGTTTGTAAATCACGGGGTACTGTCCAAACCTCAGGCCCCACAGCTTGGTGTAAACATTAGAGCACAGGTTATATTCCATCACTTATTGGTTTATATGTACATCTCACAACAGCCTGAGAGTTCCTTGAGGCAGGGCTCCTGTTCATCTATTAATCTTTGGGCCCCCTAGTGCTTGACTTGAGGTCCAGCAAATAGTTTCACTAATAATGATTATTATACTCAAACACACAGTACTTATTATGTGTCAAGCACTGTTCTAATATATTAATTCATTTAATTCTTACTGCATTCCCACAAGGTATATATTACTATTAGGAAATCACACATAATAGATGCTTACTAGGTATTTATCGCATCTAGGGTGGGACTTCTTCAACTTGAACTCGCTTAGGAATTATCGGGGAATCTTGACCTTGTTAAAATGCACCTTCTGATTCAGCATGGCTGGGGTGGGGCCTGGGATTCTGCATTTCCAATAGGCTCTCAGGTGATGCTGCCAGTCAGCAGACCACACTGTGGGTATCAAAGATCTAGATCATTTAATAGGCTGTCAAACAGGAAACATCCAGTCCTTTGCTGGAGTGGAGGCAGGGGCAGGACACCCTCTAGAAAAAAAAATAACATGTCTTACTTGGGTTGCAAGAGGATTACAGATCGTCAGGCTAGACATTGTTTGAGAGGATGATGAAGTCAGTCAGCCAAAGCAGCTTTTAAAGTCTCATTGGAACAGTCTGTTCTCGCGGTTTCCAGGAGAGGAGCACTTTCCAACATTAGCCATGGAGTGTTCAGGGGCTGGGGCCACACGTCTGACTTTAACAGGGAGCCTGGCAGCCGCCGTCAGATCTCCTGGAGTCTGCCATCCAGGGAGGGCCGTGAGACCTTCCCAACGCAGCCACGGGAACAGGTGGGACCGAGGCCAGTGCTCCCAGGGGGTGGAGGGATGTTCAAGGGCCGTGGGAGGAAGTGTGTGAATGAAACGTGGCCTCAGAGTCAAAAGTGGGTTCAAAGCCAGTGTCTTCACTTAGAAGCCGTTCAACCCGTGACAAGTTACTTCTCCGTGGTTCTGTTTTCTTACCGTGCCACAGAGATCCTACTGGGTTTGGCGGGGCAGCTGAAGCTCCTGGAGGATTTAAAAACAGAGCGACTTTAGAGCCAGGCACTTGTTACATGGGAGATTGCAGCGCTGGGAAGCCAAAGGGGTAAGGTGAGGCAGCGCAGAGATTAGCAGGAAGGCAGCCACGGGCTGGCAGGCCCCAGGGAAGTGACAGTGTTCCTGCTGCCCAGGGGCCGGGTCACCGGGCTGAGGCTGGAACCACAGAGAAATACCCTTGCTTCTCCCTTTCGCCCCACCTTCTGATCTCCCACCACTGTCTCCCTTGGCCCAACCCTCGGCTGGAAGCTTGCTGGGAAAAGCAGCCCACAGGGGTCAGCCTGCGTGGCAAATCTGGGAGAGAGCAGGAAAGGGGAGGCGTGGCTCTGAGGGCCAACGGGCTCAGGACCCCAGGCCACAGGTTCGAGGACTCGGTGGAAAGGTCTGCGTGGATGCCCGGAACACAGGGCCACCGCATTAATAAAGCATGGGCCCTTCCCCTCCCCTGGAGACAGCCAGCTTCCGTGGGGTTAACCATGTCTTCCGGGATGACGTTCTGGCTATCAGCAACCTCTCTCTTCCCATCCCTATGTGTGCGGGGTCTCCAGGCTCTGCAATTTAAGCAAATTCTCCGCTGACCTCTCAGGATCCTGCGACATGTAGGAAGGGGTTTCTCAGACCAAAGGACCACGTGGCGCGGGGCAAGCGGCTGAAGCTGATTGCAGGCACGTTAGCAAGGCAGGGCGGGGAGGAGGGCCTGGACAGGCCTGTCTCTGAGTCGTCCATTCGCACATTCACTCCCGCACAAGCAGTTACTGAGCCAGAATCACGCTAGGGGCTAGAAATGCAGGGGGTGTCCTAGTCTGGTGGGTGAAACAGGCCTGCAAATTAAGGTTTTAGTCAGGGCTATCTTGGTTATAAGAAACAGAAACCCATCTAAAAAACTCAAGTGTAAAGGGGTTTTACCGAAAGGGGTGAGGCAATCTGATGGAATGGAAGTTGCGCAAGTGTGGCGGGACCTCATGGCAACTGTCCCCATCTTTTCTCTGCCTCTCCCCTCTGTCCTCCCTGAGCTCCCACAAACCAGACCCCACATTGTCCCCGCTCCCCCAAAACTTCTGCTCCTGGGTGACTTCTGGCTTCCTTGGATGGCAGCGGACTCAGGCCTTGAGCCCTGATGATGGTACAAATCCAGCTCACTCTCACCGGCAGACCGAGATCGCCGGTCTCTGGGTCACATGACTGAGAGAGGCCCTGGCCCTGCCCGGCTGTCTCGAGTCAGACTCCCCAGGTCCCCGGGGAATGGGAGGAGAGTGAGGGCCTTGCAGGCTGCCTTGGGAAGGGCAGCTTCCCTGCACCAAAGTAGCTCCTGTCTCCTGCAAGAAATAATTACAGACCTGGCCTGGGAAGATCAGATACAGAAAAGCATTTAAAATGACAATAGTGACTGTATTATTACATCACACAGTAAAAGCTCTTTTCATACGTTGACCTCTTTGAGGCCTCAAGCCAGCCTCAGAAGTCAGCAGTATCATTATGTCCATCTCCCCATTTTACAGATGAGGAAACTGAGGTGTAAGAGGTTGAATCCGTGGCCTGAGGTCAGACGGGTTGGAGGGGACAGCTGCCCTGTCTCTGGGCCCCGTGCCCGAGGCCTGTGTTTCACTGTTTCCACCCAGACGAGAAGCCCTTTGGTAAGGTCATGTCCAACCCTCAACCTCCAGGAATGCTCTCTCCAAACAAAACCTTCCTTGTGTTAAAGGTTTTCTGGGGTACCACCATCCATCTTCACAATGTTTTCATCTTCCCAAATAGAAATTTTGTGCTCATTAAACATTGCCTTCTCTTAAAAAAAAAAAAGGCTTTATTTTCTAAGAGCAGTTTTAGGTTCATAGCAAAATTGAGGAGAAGGTACAGAGATTTTTGACCCCCTGCCCCCACTCATGCATAGTCTCCCCGTTATCAACATCCTCACCAGAGTATTACATTTGTTAGAATTAAATGGGCCAAAGACCTTAAGAGATACCTTAGCAAAGAAGATATACAGATGGCAAATCAGCACATAAGAAGATGCTCCACACCATATGTCATCAGGGAAATGCAAATAAAAATGATAATGAAGCCAAAACCTGAGCACTGACAACACCAAATGCTGCTGAGTATATGGAGCAACAGGGACTCTCATTCATGGCTGGTGGGAAGGCAAAAGGACACAGCCACTTTGAAGGGTAGGGTGGTAGTTTCTTACAAAACTAAACATATTCTTATCACACAAGCAGCAGTCATGCTCCTTGGTATTCAACCCAAAAGAGTTGAAAAATGTGTCCACACCAAAACCTGCATACAGATGTTTATGGCAGCTTTATTCATAATTGCTAAGACTTGGAAGCAACCAAGATGTCCTCCAACAGGTGAACAAAGAAACTGGTCCATCCAGACAATAGAACATTATTCAGCACTAAAAATAAATGAGCTATCAAGCCATGAAAAGACATGGAGGAAACTTAGACACATTCAACTAAGTGAACAAAGCCAGTCTTAAAAGGCTACATAAATACGGTCTGACTCCAACTACATGACATTCTGGAAAAGGCAAAACTATGGAGACAGTAATAAGATCAGTGGTTGTGGGGTGGAGGACAGGGGAGATGAATAGGAAAAGCACAGAGGATTTTTAGGGCAGTGAGAATTCTCTGTATAAGACTATAACAACTATGTTGTTGACAGAGATTGGTCTGTAGTTTCATTGTAATGTCTTTGTCTGGTTTGGGGTAATGCTGGCCTCATAGAATGAATTGGGAAGTATTCTCTGCTTCTGTCTTCTGGAAGAAACTGTAGAAAATTGGTATAATTTCTTCCTTAAATATTTGGTGGAATTCACCAGTGAACCCATCTGGGCCTGGTGCTTTTTGATGTGGAAGGTTATTAATTATTGATTTGATTTTGTTAATAGATATAGGCCTATTTAGATTGTCTATTTCTTCTTGTGTGAGTTTTAGCAGATTGTGTCTTCCAAGGAATTGGTCTGTTTCATCTGGGTTATCATATTTATGGGCATAGAGTTGGGGTTTTTTTTTTGGTATTTATTTATTACCATTTTAATGTTCATGGGATCTGCAGTGGTGTCTTTTCATTTCTGACATTAGTAATTTGTGTCCTCTCTCTTTATTTCTTAGTTAACCTGGATAGAACTTATGATTTTTTTATTTTTATTTTTTTAAAGATTTTATTTATTTATTTGACAGAGACACAGCAAGAGAGGGAACACAAACAGGGGGTTTGGGAGAGGGAGAAGCAGGCTTCCTGTGGAGCAGGGAGCCCGATGCAAGGCTCGATCCCAGGACCCTGGGATCATGACCTGAGCCGAAGGCAGGAGCTTAACGACTGAGCCACCCAGGTGCCCCTAGAACTTATTGACTTTATAGATCTTTTCAAAGAACCAGCTTTTGTTTTCATTGATTTTTTTCTCTACTGACTTCCTATTTTCAACTTCATTGATTTCTGCTCTAATATTTATTATTTCTTTTCTTCTGCTTACTTTGAATTTAATTTGTTCTCTTTTTTTCTAGTTTCCTAAGGTGGAAGCTTAGCAAATAGATTTTACATATTTCTTCTTTTTCTAGTATATTCATTCAATGCTATCTATAAGTTTCCCTCAAAGCCCCACTTTTGCTGTAATCCACAAATTTGTAAGTTGTGTTTCCATTTTATGCATTAAAATATTCAGTTCAAATTATTTTAAAATTTCTCTTTGAGATTTTTTTTCTTTCACACATGTGCTATTTAGAAGTATGTTGGTTTGATCTCCAAAATCTCCAGCTATCTTTGCTATTAATTTTTGGTAACAGAAATTAATTAGAATTAGTTTAATTCCATTGTGGTCTGAGAATAGACTGTATGATTCCTATTCTTTTAAATTTGTTAATGTGTATTTTATGGCCCAGTATGTGGTTTACCTTGGTCAATATTCCATGTGTATTTTGCTGTTGTTGGAAGAAGTAGTCCATAGATGTCCATTATATTCTGTTGATTGATGGTGTTATCAAGTTCAACAATGTCCTTACCGATTTTCTGCCTGCTGAATATTTCTGGCAGAGCAGTATTGAAGTCTCCAACTATGATAGTGGATTCATTGATTTTCCCTTGCAGTTTTATCAGTTTTCATCCTCTGCATTTTGATCCTCTGTTGTTCTGTACATATACATTAAGGATCAAAATGTCTTTTTCTAGAATTGACTCCTTTAACATTACATAATGCCCCTCTTTATCCCTGATAACTTTCCTTGCTTTGAAGTTTTCTCTGTCTGAAATTAATATAGTTACTCCTGCTTTCTTTTGATTAGTGTTAGCAGTGTATATCTTTCGCCATCCATTTACTTTTTTGTTTTGTTTTTATTGTTATTATATTATTTTAGCTTTACACTTTGTCATCCATTTACTTTTAATATATATGTGTCTTTATATTTAAAGTGAGTCTCTTGTAGACAACTCTAGTTGGGTTTGTTTTTTGATCCACTCTGATAATCTCTGTCTTTTGATTGAAGTATTTAGACTATTGACATTCAAAGTGATTACAGATATATATGTTACTATTTTCTGTTTGTTGTCTTTGTTCTTTGTTCATATTTTTGTCTTCCACTCTTTTTCTGCCATCTGTGGTTTTAATTGAGCATTTCCTATGATTATTCCTATTATTATGTTTCCTCTCCTTTTAAAGCCTATCAGTTGTACTTTTTTTTTTTTTTTACTTTTTGTAGTGGGTTGCCCTATACATTTACAACTAATCTCTCTGCTCGTCAGTCTCCACATCTCTCCATGATTCTCCCCACCTTACCCCAGTTATAGCAGGAGGGTCTTGAAGCAGATATAAGTTAAAAATTCTTAAAATGCATTTACAAAGACAAAGCAAAAAGGTCTACCAAAGCTAAATAAACTAAGCAAGAAAACCCCATTAATTTGCCATTTGCTGACTTGACTTTTTTTAAATTGGACAATATTCACATTCCAAGTGCATTCAAAGTGATTACAGATATAGTTGTATTAATCCAAGTTCACATTTCTATAACACTGTACTGCTTCATGGGTAGGGAAAATACAGTATAGTAACAAAATAATCCTAAATTCTCCCTCTTGTCTTTTGTATCATTGCTGTCATTCATTTCACTTATACATAAGCATGCGTAAACATATATATATACATATATATTTATATGCATACATAATTGAATACATTATTGCTATATAATAACTATTGCTAATAATATTTTGAACAAAGTCATCTGTTAGATCAATTAAGAATATGAAATATACAAGATTTTATTTTACCTTCGATTATTCCTTCTGCAAGGTCTTCCTTTCTTTAGGTAGATACTAATTTCTGACTTACATCATTTTCCTTCTCTCTAAATAACTTCTTTTAACATTTCTTGCAAGGCAAGTCTACTGGCAACAAATTCCCTCAATTTTTGTTTGTCTGGGAAAGTCTTTATTTCTCCTTCACTTTTGGAGGATAATTTCTCAGGGTACAGAATTCTAGGTTGGTGGTTTTTTTCTTAATACTTAATATTTCACTTCACTCTCTTCTTACTTGCATGGTTTCTGGGGAGAAAGTCAGGTGTAATGCTCATCTTTTTTCTTCTATGGGTAAGATGCTTTTTTCCTCTGGCTTCTTCCAGGATTTTTTCTTTTTCTTTGATTTTCTGTAGCTTGATGATGATATGCCTAGGTGTAGTTTTTTGGATGTTTATTCTGCCTGGTGCTCTCTGAGCTGTGGTTTTGTGAGTTTTGGGGGAATTTTCATTAATTTGGGGAGATTTTCAGTCATTATTTTTTCAAATATTTCTTCGATTCCCTTCTCTCTTCTCCTTCTTGTCTTCCCATCACATGTATGTTACACCTTTTGTAATTGTCCTACGGTCCATGGGTCTTTGTTCTGTTTTCTTCAGTCTTTGTTCTCTTTGCTTTTCAGTTTGGGAGCTTTATATTGCATCTTCAAGCTCAGCCACATTCTTTCTTTCCTCAGCCATGTCCAGGCTATTAATGCACCCAGCCAGAGCATTCTTCATTTGTTACAGTGTTTTTGATCTCTAGCACTTCTTTTTGTTTCTTTCTTAGAGTTCCTTTCTCTTTGCTTACATTGTCCATCTGTGCTTGCATGCTAGGTCTACTTTATCCTTTGGAGTCTTAGCATATTAATGATAGATATTTTATATTCCTGCTCTGATAATTCCAACATCCTTGCCATATCTGAATCTGGTTTTAGTGCTTGCTCACTCTCTTCAAACTGCATATTTTGCCTTTTAGCATGTCTTGTAATTTTTCTTGATAGCTGGATATAATATACAGGGTAAAAGGAACTGGTGTGAATAGGCTGTTGGTAATGTGTTGATGAGGAGGGTGTGTGTGTGTGTGAGTGTGTGTGTGTGTGTATAAGCATTCTATAGTCCTATGATTAGGTCTCAGTCTTAGCAAGTCCATATCTCTGAATTGTCCACTTAACACATGATTCTCAGGCTTTTTTCTCCTCCTTAAGTGGAAGAGAATGGCTAAAGGGGGCTGGAGTTGGGTATTTCCCTTCTCCCACATGAAGGCTAGAGCTACACAAAAGTGTAGGGGCCTCCCTGTGACTGGGTGGCCCTGGAGTTTTGAGCTCTCAGACTTGTCTGCACTGAGCCTCTAGTTAATTACAGTTCAGGTTTTCCTATCTCAGCAATGGCTCCCTCCCAAGTTGCTGCTTGTGGGTTTCTATTT
>NC_138377.1:10221536-10238682 GCF_054177405.1 Leptonychotes weddellii | reverse complement strand
GCAGCAGAGGTCAGGTCCAGGTCCCGGGCTCCTGGAAACCACCTGGAGCCCACCCTTGTGCGCACCTGGCCAGCCTGCCTTTATAAAGACACAACGGGGGCTCCGAACGCTATAGAACCCAGACTTGAAGCAGAATGAAGGACACGAACGTCTGGGGCGGGCCGACTTCCTTCCCAGAAAACCGACCCAAAAAGATTGTATTTTACCTTCATTTATCCCTTCTCTGATGTTCTCCCTTTCTTTATGTAAATTAAGTTTCTGACCTTTATCATATTCTTTCTGCCTGTAGAACTTCTTTTATCATTTTTTTTTTTTTCAGGGCAAGTCTGCTGGTGATGAATTCCCCCCATTTTCATTTATTTGAGAAAAGCTTTCTATCTTTTTCACCTGTGAACAATAATTTCACTGGATGTGGAATTCTGGGTTGCTGAGTTTTTTCTTTGAACATTTTAAATATTTCACTGCATTCTCTTCCTGCTTGCTTTCTTTATGTTGAGAATTCTGCTGTAATTCTTATCTTTGTTCCTCTATAGGCAAGGTATGTTCCCTCCTCTGGCTTCTTTCAATATTCTTCTTCTATTTGGGTTTTCTGTAGTCTGAATATGATGAGCCCAGGTGTGAGGTTATTTTGTTTGTTTTGGTATTTATTCTGCGTGGTGTTCTCTGAGCTTCCTAGATCTGTGCTTTGGAAACTTTTGGCCATTGATACTTCAAATGTTCCTTCTCCATTTTCTCTTTCTTGTCCTCTGGTATTCCAGTTATGCATATGCTACACCTTTTCATGTGGTCCCACAGTGCTTGGATGTTCTGTTCTGTTTTTGTCATGCTTTTTCCCCTGTGCATTTCAGCTGGGATATTTCTATTGACCTATCTCCGTGCTCACTGATTCTATCCTTGGCCATGGTTAGTCTTCAGATAAGCTCATAGAAGGCATTCTTCATTCTGTTATAATGTTTCTGATTTCCCACCTTTCCTTTTTATTCCTTTTTAGAGTTTCCATTTCTCTGCTCACATTATCCATATGTTCTTGTATATTGTCTACTCTTCCCACTAGAGTCCTCAACATATCAATCATATTAGTTTTAATTCTCTGCCTGATATCCAACATGGGTGTCATATCTGAGTCTGGTTCTAATGATCGCTTTGTCTCTTCGATTTTCTTTTGCCTTTTGTCATGCTTTGTAATTTCCTGTTGAAAGTCAGATACGTGTTGAGTAATAGGAACCCATAAATGAAAATACTGAGCCACACACCTGATCTAGACTAGATTCTTGGTTGAATCAATGGGTCTATTTGGCTCTAAATCATTAATTGCTACTGGTTTAGTTGGGTGGTGACCCAAAGAGTTTGGCTTTGCCTCTCTCAAACATAGAGTTAGAATCACAATTTAGCTCTCCTCACCCCAGCGGCTCAGCTATGAATGTTGCAATAGGTAAATTTCTTAAAAATAAATGAAGGGTACCTTCCAGGTACCCCAGATGCTTTAAGTAGCACCCAATGACATATTTAAGTATAGGGTCTGCTGGAACCACCACCCTCTCTTGAGAAAATAACTTCCCTAATTGCACGCTGACCCAAGATACATTCTCCCAAGTAAATAATACTCTGTTCAGAAGCATCCTACTGAGGTATTTACCTCAGAGATTGCAATGGCTTCACACTTCTCTCCAGGGAAAGTATTAAGCATATCAGGGCCAACAGGACTGAAAAACAAACCAGCGTCAAGAAAATAAACCCTATTAATGATTTTCCATGAGATGGCAGAGGGCCAGGGCTCTGGGGAGGAAGCTGCTGGCCAACCGTGGAGTCAGGCAGCCTCCCTGCCTGAATGGAGGCAGCCCCTTTGGAGACAGCTCGGGGGGGAGGGCGCTGAGAGGCAGCCCGTCCTTGTCCTGCCTCCCCAGAGTCAGGAGTTGGGGCTGTGCAGGGAAGGCCTTCTGTCCACTCACAGACTGCTGAAACAAGAGCCGGCGTGTGAGCTGGGGCTCAGTCATTAGGAATCGTGTGTTAGGTGAGACAGAAAGGGGTCCTCCTCTCTGTTCCCTTCTCTTGCTTCTCATGTTCCTGGGTCACCTGCAACCCCTGGGGGAGCCAGGGTGCCTCTGACAGCCTTGTCTGCCCACTCTCCTTCTGCCTTGTCCCTCTTGCTTCCTCTGTCTTTCACTTCTCCTGAACTCATCTCATGCTCCCTGCCTCTCCCTCCTTCCCTTTCCTTTCTTCCTTTCCATCTCAACAACTCCCTTCTCTGTTTTCCTTTTCTCTTCCTTCTTCCCTCTTCTTCCTCCCTCTTTTCCATCTCCCTGTGCCTCCTCCGGAACTCTAGGAAGTCTGACCGGTCCTCACCAACCCCCCAGCAGATATGCCCTGGCTGTGGTGCTCCCAGGGCAGGCCCTCTGGTGCTTAGAACACCAACCTCAGCCTCCCACCAGGACCTGACAGGAGATACCCTCCAACCTCATTCTCTTCTTGCAGGCACCACCCACTGGGCCTCAGGATCGTAAAGTCTCATGGGCTGAAGTGCTGACACACTGTGAGGAATGCAGAGCCTGCCCTGGAGAGCCCTGGGGGGATTTCTCAGCACGTTGGATCCAACCACAGTCAGTGAAGAAGGCCCAGAGCACTTGGGGCCTCTTCTCGTCCGGGCTTCTTCTCAGTGGCCCAAAGGTTATGCCCTTTTGTGTTCATCCTCAGAGCCCTTGTCTTCCAGCACCGAGGGGCTTCATCAGCATGGGCAGATTCAAAGGCACCTCAGAGACTGTCCATTCTGGAATTTGTAACTTGGGGTTTATGACTGGGAGGCTTGTATTAGTCAGCTGGGGCTGCCAGAGCAGAGCACTGAAGCCAACAGACATCTATTTTCTCACAGTCCTGGAGGCCGGAAGTCCAAGATCAAGGTGTCACCAGGGTTGGCTTCCTCAGAGGCCCCTCTCCTTGGCTTGCAGATGGCCGTCTTCTCCCTGGGTCTTTACATGGTCTTCCTTCGGGGTGGGGGTGGGTCCTACTCTCTTCTCATAAGGACACCAGCCATATTGGATTAGGGCCCACCCCAGTGACCTCATTTTAACTTCCTCTTTAAAGACCCTGACTCCAAATGCAATCACTTTCTGAGGTACCAGGAGTTAGGACTTAAACATACGAATCTGGGGGGACACAACTCAGCCTGTAATAAAGTTTGTGGATAAAATCAGGGGGAAATAGAAAGGGAAAAACTGCATTTTTATTTTTACTAACTTACTGAAATGTAGCGTTTCCTTCCTACATCACAAATGTGCGCAATAAACCACACATGCATTAACAGCACCTGTGATGTTGTGACTGATAAAAATCACAAATATTTTTGCATCAAATTATGGTTCTCACAGATACCCTGAAATACTGTCTGTGCTCATAACCACTTTGAAATTACAGTTGTTATGCCTACCGCTGGGGGACTTACTCTTTACTGTACCTATTAAGAGGTACATACGGTACCACATAACAAAATTGGTTTTCTCAATATGTTGATAATTTTATGACAATATAATTGGTTTCCCTTGTATATTTGATTTTATTTTATACACTTCAAACATTATTCTTACAGATGTCTATAAGCCTCACCAACTACCAAAGGGACCGATTTCAAAACTTCACTTTTACATGGGAGGAAAATGGAGCTCAGAGAGGACAATTCACTTGTCCATAGTCACACAGCAAGTTAGTGGAAGGGCTGTGGCTAGAGCACAGGTCTCATGATCCCTGGTGCATTGCTTGGTCCACTCTGCCCTATTTGCTAGCTGTTCTCCCCTGATGGAAGACCGGTATAAAATCCTTAGCCATAATAAGAATTTTCCAAACACTTGCAGATTATGAGTATATGCCATATATTCCTCAGATGTGTGACCTTCAGGGGCACCCTTCCCTTTAATAGCCAACTAGCCTCATCCCCTTTCTGAGGGATGGAAGGAAGGCCAGCTTTAACTGCTTCCCCTATCAACGTATTAGGGAGGTCTCAGGGATGCATGTGGTTTCCACAAATGGGTACCTGTTTTCTCTGATCGCACCATCTAGGAGGGCACCCAACTCATCCTGGTTTGTCTGGAACTTTCCCAGTGCTAGCACCGAAAGTCCCATGACCTGGGATGCACCCCCCCACCCCGCGCTAGCAGGGGTGTTTGGCGACCCCACCCCACAGCCAGTTACTCCATCCCTTGGGGCATCTCTCACCATCTCATTTATTGGCCTGTCCAGGCTGCTCTTTGCCCAGCCTGTGTGGTTCTCCAAAGTTCAGCAAAAACCAGGCTATCTCCTGCTCTTCTGTTTCTCTGAAAGACTTAGGAATTATATTGTAGGAAAGAGAGTAACCTAATATCTGAGAGGGGATCTCAGGACCCCAGCCCACAGGCTCGTTCTCTTTCCTTGGCCCCCAACCTGCTGCTGCTTGGTGTGGGTCAATGTGTGACCTGTGGTGCTGAGGGTCACCCCCCTTTCCCCATCAGGAGCCCCTGACCATGACCTTTTGCCCTCTGCTCTCTTGGGGATCAGACAGCTAACGTCCTTCCCACTTCCCAATCAATATCCTGATCTTTCTCAAAGGTGCTTCTCTGGTGTGAGGACCAGTTCCAACACTATTACACAGCACAGCTCAGCTTCTAATTCTCACTCTCCCCAGCTTGGCTTCACCTCTGCACAGTGAGAACATTCATTGATGTGGTTTTCTCAAAATGATCAAAGCTTCCTTCCCTCCATTCCTGGAGCAAGGCAGCATTAAAAGAGCAATTTGCCCTGGTCCCGACCCCTGGGGCAGTAGAAGATATATTTGCGTTATTGCTGCAAGCATTCTTTTATTCATTCAAGATGGATTTATTGAGACCTACAATGTGCTGGGCACCGAGCTGGGATGTGTAGACACAAAGAGGAACAAGATCTTAAGACTGGTTTTCTGCTAGTAAACGAGGTAGACCATTACTAGCGATCATCCTATGACATGGCCAGGGTTATGTGGTGCAATCTAGCAGGTGTTGGGTGAACCAACCGAGGATGAGGTAGGTTCCATCCTGGTGATGGGGTGGAGGGCGGGGAAGAGAAGGTGCAGTGTCCTGACTCTCAGAAGGTGGGTCTATCAGCAGCATCACCTGGGAATTTGTTGGAAATGCAAATTGGCAGCCCAACCCCCACCTCCTGAATCAGAATCTCTGGGGCTGGGGCTCAGGCACCTGCATGCTAAGTAGGCCTGCAGAGAAGTTTAGAACCACTGAAGTTCTCCAGCCAGTGGCACAGTGGATGCTGGGGTGCCCTCTCCAATACCCTTTACAGGTCAGCGCAAGCATCCCCGAGCTGCCCCCTTCTCTGGAGAATTGCCCTCTGCCAGGAAGTCGCCTCAACCAGGAGGTTACCTCCATCCCCACCCCCACAGATTGCAGCCAATGACTGATGGAGCCACAGAGAGCTGCTGTCTTTGTCTCAGGTCTGTGCGTGTAGCAAGCTCCGGGGTGGGGGGTGGGCGGGGTGCGGGGCATGATGCACAGCTTTGCATATGTTCAGACTGAAGCTTGTCCCCAGCTAAATCCACACTCTTGCTCAGCTTGGACCCTCCCTTATCCTTCTTTCCTCATGCCCTTTCCCGTAAATCACTTGAACAAGAAACCCCGTCTCAGGCTCTGCTTCTAGGCACCAAAGTCAAAGGCTTCACTGAGGAAGGAAGCTTGAAGGAGGAACATCCAGGCGGAGGGAACAGAATGTGCAAAGGCATGGAGATGTAACCCAGCTCCACAGGGTTGCCTACCCACCAGTTATTTCATATGGGTGGAATGCGGGGTACCTGGGAGGCAAAATCTGAAAACTTTCCAAGTCCTGCAAGGGAGTATCTGTATCCCGGGGCAGCGAGATGCCCCTGAGAGGTAAGGTAGGATGGGGTGCGAGTTGATTTGCATTTTGGACAAATCACTCTGGCAACAGTGGAGAGATGGCTTGGAGACCAGACCATTTAGGTGGAGATTTCAGCAGTCCCATCCTAAATGGTGAGGGCCACACCTAAGGAGCTGAGGGAGGAGGGTCAAGAGGAGATCCACTGGTAAGAGGTACAGAAGGTAGAGGCACATCTGCTGGGTGTGGTCATCAGCCACTGTGGTCCTTTCAGTGCCATGGGCAGAAAGGTGCAGGGGACACCAGTGGCTGGGAGGTGGGGGATGGGGTGAGGAAGGGTAGAAGGGCATATAGAAACAGCTCTGTGAAGCCTGGCTGAGGTGGGACAGAGACAGGCAGGCACAGGCGCCCCTCTGGAGCATGTCATGGTCAGATAGGACAGCTGGCCATAGCTGGCTTCAGGCTGGGCTTCCAAGCGAAGCAGAACCACCTGGGCGCAGGAGATTCTAAAGGTGACCTTAACCTCATGCACCTCGCTTGAACTGTCTGAGTTACCTGCCGGAGCAGAGGGTGAAGACACAGAGAAGTTACGTGTATTATCACACATTCTCAACCTCACACCTCAGCCAGGCATCAGCAGATCAGTTTGTATGTACCTGTACAGAAGGGCGCTAATTTAATACAGGTGACATTATTTGAACATGCATTTTTCACTGGTGGAGATGCAAGTACATTCTCCAAGGTAGTTTTTAGCAATGCTTTAAAGAGATGATCTAATCAATCACTTCAGATTCCCCTGCTGCTTATTGGAGCCATCGATCATGATGAATTCTCTTGGTGTTAATGGGCGTCATCAGTGCTTCTATAGGATTCTCCCTGCACCTCAGCTTTAAATAACAAGACTGTTATTTTTGACATGTTATTCAGGCTTGGATTCCCCCCTCCCCCTACTGCTTCATGTCTGGGAGACCCTCACCTTGAAAGCACTTCTCCCTCTGGTTCACCCAAAGAAAGTCAATTTGCCCCAGATTTGGGGACTGGAACTAAGCCAAGATGCCTTTACACAGACGATTTAGGGGTTGGGCTTAATTGTAGATGTTCTGATGTCTTTGCAAAGGTTGCAACACGTCCCTCCTGGTGTTAAATATCTATCTTCTTCCCAAGGCCAGAATTAGCTATGTGCTTGGGCTTCCCCGGGGATCTGGCAAGTTGCTGGGGCTCCCAAGGAGCTCCATGTGGCTGTAGTGCTGGGAAGCCTGGTGATCTGTGAGGTGGTCCTCCTTCAGTTGTGAAGACGATATAAAATAGTACCCAGCTATTACCTCCCAGTGATTATTCTATTTGACCAAGAAAATTTGAATCAGAAGAGCATGTGTCCCATATTGGTTCCCTGAGGACCAGTGAGATTAACGGGCTCAAGAGAATGGCAAGGACTGAAGGAGTGAATGAATGAGTGGAGGAGATCACACGGGCCATAGGATGGGGTGCAGGATGCACACTCTCAGCCTGGCAGAGTCTAGTTTCAGCCTCCAGCACCATAGTTTTGTCTAGCCAGCCTTGACTCTGATCTTGGGTTCAAAAACTTCTCCCCAACGACCCTCCCTGTCAGCCCATCTTTATTGCTAGCCTGGTCTCTGACGTTTCTGGTTTTGGCTCATCCCCCAACCCCAGGAGTAATGGGGTGCAGCATGTCTGTGTAGGGGGGCAGGGAGAATGGGACCCAGGGCTCATATGGACCCCTCGCATCATCTTTGGATCAAGAGAAGAAAGAAGCCATAATGTGGACAAGAGGGCTTTGGGATGACAGTATTTGTCAAGTTCCCTCATTTGTGTGATCCCCAACCCTCACTGCCACTTCCAAGGGAAGAGTGTGGGCTGAGTGAGTGAAAGAGTGAGAGAATGAATGGACCTTAACTGCACCTTTCTTCTTCTCCATGTCATCGGACCATCACTCTCTTGGCTTGGAATGCTCTCTGCGTGCCTCATTCTCCATCTCCTCCCTCACCATCTTGGAGACTAGCTCAAATGTCACTTGTACATGTCCCTCTTTTGATCTTTCTGAAAGACAAACATGACACTGTCACCTCTGAATTTAGAACCTTTAAATGCCTCCTCAAATCCATTCAGCAAGTACTGAACTGGTACAAACATTGCAATATGTTTCCCAGTACTTGGGACGTAGCTGGGTACCAGGCAAGACTGCGGCTAAAGTTGGTCTCCTCATGGAATGTGCATTCTAGTACAGGAGAGAGCCCTTGGACAAGAAAAAATAAACCAGAAGTTTCCAGATGGTAGTGTTCGGAGCAGATAATCTTGGGATGGCAGATGGGAGGCCCACATTAAGTGCTCTTTGTAGCCACACTCATCCTCTTCACCTTTGCTGCCTGTTTCTGTCTCTGAATCTCTCTCTCTCCCTGACATACACAGCTCCAGCTTTCTCAGGTCACAGGAAGCTAGAAGAAGCATCTGGGTCATTGGTTTATGACAACATGAAATGGAACTTCCATGGGGCATGCCAGAGATGTTGGTTTAGGGGAGAGGAAAGGCCTTGATCAAGGGAACTCAGGAAGGGAATATTTGTCCAGGGTCTACTGAAGAAAGGCAATAGGGTCCAGGGGTAACCTTGCCTCCCCTTCAGCCTCTGTCTTCCCCTCCACTCCTTTCAGATCAGAGTCTGTACAGAGATGGCAGTTGGTGAGCCTTGGGGGAAAAAAATTTTTTTTTCCTGTTCTATGAGCCAGAAGAGCTGGGTTCTAGTCCTACCTCTGCCCAGGCAATCTCAGGAAAATTCCTTTGCAGGCCCCGATTTCCTCATCCCTGAGATGACAAGGTGGTCCCTTCCAGCTCTGAGTTTGAGCAGGCATCTCACTTCCCTGAAGCTCAGTCACTGCTCCTCAGCAGCTCCCTCACAGGGGTCAGCACCAAAAAGTAGCTTGTGATTTGAAAAACCTTGGCAGGGGGCATTTGTTCAGTTAAGACTTTCAGAGGCTCTGTTACATCTTGTGACACCTGCCTTCTCCATCGACTTTCTTCTGTTCCTGGTAATCAAGAGGAGGGTAGAATTCCAAAATAAGAAAAGCAGAGATGCAGAACAAACCTGCAGGTCTCTGCTGGGATGGTCATTAGGGTGAACGCTAGGTATTTCCACCAGGATTGTATCTCCTGCCCCTTGGGTGGTTGGATGGGGCCATGTGATCACTGATGGCCAGTAAGTTGTGAGTGGAAGTGATGCACCTCACTTGCAGGCCAGAGCATTTAGGTCACAGTTGAAACCCTTCAGAGCTCTTGACAGTATTGGAGAAAGAATCTGCTCTGTCAGTCTGGGTCTCTGAATGACCAAGTTCAGCAGAGCCTCCAGCTGACCCTAGATAGATGAACAACATAAGAGAGAAATAGCCATTGTTACCTTAGGTCACTGAGATTTGAGGGTTCTTTGTTACTACGTCATAACACCCTGTGTCCTGACTATTACACAAACCCAGATTCTGTTAAGATCAGTGGAGAACATGGTTGCTTTGCCCTGAGCAACTTTCATTTCCCTTCCCTAGTCAGCCCTTTCTTAGTCAGCTGGACATGAAAGCAGCCAAGGAAGGAACAAAAAGAGCTTGATCTCTTGGGGATGAGTGTGAAGGCTTTCCCCAACTTGTTCTTTTACCTGCCAGGAAAAAAAAAGAAAATATCCATTAGGAAATTATCTTCAAGAGCCCCATGTGAGGGCAGAGAACTTTCCTCATTGTTTGTGGTAATGTTGGTAGATGACATGCTTTACTATGAATACTATCAAGAGGGGTTATTATCGTAGTCCAACTCACTGTTTGCCTCAGACTTTTATTACCAGGGAAAGCTAAGTACATGCGTAGGAATTTTAATGTCTAACCAAGACCCCACAGATGATTTAAAAACAAAACAAAACAAAACCAATTGTATGGACTTAGGAAGAAATTTTAGCAGAAAATTTCCCGATAAGAAGACTCTACTACTAGAAAATTTTCATATACCATCGTAGTGGCTCATTATCCCTAAAGCAGAATTTGGGGTGTGTTCAGTATAGGACCCACTGGTACTTCACTTGGCAAGCAGTGTCAAGACAGTCATAATTTCAATTTCAATTTCAATTTATATTAATTAAGATTAAATACAATGAAAAGTTTAGTTGCTCAGTTGTGCTAGCCACATTTCAAATGCTGCTCAGATATAGAACATTTCCCTAGCTGCAGAAAGTTCTATGGACAGCACTAGATAGCAGTAGTTTTCAAATTCCTTGCTAAAAGGAAATCTTGTGAGAAGGTCCCCTGTGTGAAACAGATTCAGAGAGATGTTCTGAGTCCCACCTGTCCTCCATCTCTCCTGACAGTCTCTCAGGAGGCTATAAGGAACCCCGCAGAGCAGTTTGAGAACCACTCAGCCTATATGCGCTCTTCCCCACCCGCAAATGGCCTCCCCGTCCCCAACACAGTGAGTTTCCTCTCCCTAACATGCCCTTCCCTCTGCTCTGCCTGTTTAATCATGTTAACCATCCTCTAAGACCCAGTTGGTAGGCCATGAAGCAGATCCCACTCAAAAGTGGGGTTAGTCACTCTCTGTATTCTTTACCGGTGCATCAGCTGCCTTGAATTGGGCCTGTCTCCCCAACTACGAGGACAGGGACCAGATCCTGGCATTGTTGTTTCCATGGCACACGGCAATCCTTGGGGAATGTTAGTGGAGTGGATGAACACAAGTGTGGCGGGACCTTGCAATGGGCCTGTCTCCCCAAATGGACTGTGGGGCCGGGGTGCCATCTCGTTTTCTCAAGAAAGCAAACTCACATTGACCCACTGTGTAAGCACAATTGGGTCCTGTTTCTCAGATCTGTCTCCAGTGCTGGTGGGCAAGGATACTGTGGCTGGGCAGGGCCTGGAGCTTAGCAGGAGCTCAGCTCATTCTTCCCTCTTACATATACTTGTCAGGCGCCTACTGCATGCATGGGAGCAGTGAGAACTGGGGACAGAGCCCTGGTAAAGCCACATAATCCTTTGCCCTCATAAAGTTCAAGCCCTAACTCTCAGCATGACTATATGTGGAAATGGAGCTTTTAGGAAATAATGAAGGTCACATGAGGTCATACAGATGAGGTCCTCATTTGATAAAATTGGTGGCCTTATAAGAAGAGGGGGAGAGAGGGAGAGATCGCACGGATAAGCACACAGCAAGAAGACGGCCATCTGCAAGCCAAGACGGTTCTCACCAGAACCCAACCAGGGTGGCACCCTGATCTCAGACGTCCAGCCGCTGGAACTGTGAGAAATAAATGTCTGTTCCTTGAGCCCCCATCTGTGGCATTTGCTATGGCAGTCTGAGTAGACTAAGACACCTCTGTAGGGACTTTGGCTTTTACTCTGAGATGGGGGCCATGGAGGTTTTCAGTAAGTGGTGTGGGCTGACCTCTGCTCTAGAGGGATTCATCTGGTTTCTGTGCTCAGAACAGAGGGGATGAGGGGACAGGTGGAAACAGAGAGACCTGAGGGAGGGCTATTGCAAACATCAGGCAAAATCCATATGGCAGGATACCATTCAGCAGTAAAAAATACTGCTGATACCTGCCACAACATGGAAGAACCTCAAAAACATTCTTCCCTCCCACAAACATGCATTAGGCACCTACTGCGTGCATGGCCGTAGTTAGTACTGGGGACGGAGCCCTGGCAATGAGAAAGAAAACCAGCCACAAAGACCACATGTTGTATGATTCCATTTATATGAAATGTCCAGAAAAGACATGACGAAAATGTCCCCAAACAAAATTATGGTGATGGTTGCATAACCATAAATTTACTGAAAATCATTGGTTTGGACCAGGGCAGTAGTGGGGGGTGGGGTGGTGAGAAGCAATCAGATGCTCTTCTGTGGGTGCGGCAAATGGGATTTGCTGACATATTGGACATGGGATGGGAGAGAAAGGGGAGCCCAAGATTGATCTCCATGCTAATACTCATAGCACTTACCTGTTGCAGACCCAGGTCCAAGCCTGTTGCAAATATTAACTCCTTTAATCCCCATAAAAATCCTATGAATTAAAAACTATTTTCCTCATCTTTTTTTTTAAAGATTTTATTTATTTATTTATGTGAGAGAGAGAGAGGGCGCATGAGCAGGGGGGAGGGACAGAGGGAGAGGGAGAAGCAGACTCCCTGCTGAGCAGGGAGCCTAACTCAGGACTCCATCCAAGGACCCCAGTACCATGACTTGAGCCGAAGGCAGATGCTTAACTGACTGAGCCATCCAGGAGCGTCCCTATTTTCCCCATCTTACAAATGAAAAGACTGAGTCACAGGAAGGTAAAGCACCTTGCCCACGGTCACATATTTAGGGCGACTCCGAGGATCTAGATGAGCGGAGTTGACATGTACTAAGATGAGACAAAGCGGTTAGAGCAGCTGATTTGTGGGATAAAAGATCGGAAGGGCAGCGTGGACACGTCAAAGCTGAGAGGCCCCCCTGGCTGTGTGCAGTGAGCCATGGCATGATCAGCTCCAGAGTTTACAGGAGGGGTCTGGGGTACAGACATAAATTTAGAGTCGTCAGTGCATCCATGGTATTTAAAGCCCTGAGTCTCAGCCGAGGAGTGAGTGTAGACAAAGAGGAGAAGGGGTCCCGGAGTCCCCTACCATTTAGAGGTTGTTGAGATGAGAAATGAACAAGAGGTTGGGGGACCAAGTGGCCGGTGGGGCGGGAGGAAACCCAGCAGAGGGTGGTGCCTGGGCAGCAGGGGGTGAGTGTCTCGAGGGACCGGGAGGTGGCCGTGGTAAAGGCTGCTGACAGGTCACACCAGGTGAGATCAAAAAGCCGGAGCACTAGGAGGCCGAAGCCCTGGCTCCTGCCGGCACAGAGCTGAGCAGAGCCCCTACACCAGTGTTCCTGGTCATTGCATGAGCTGACACAGGGAGGCTAGGTGGCCTCCGAGACAGAGGGACCCGAGCACTCTGAACCCTACGGAGGTTTAGGCCCAGGCAAACATGAGATATGCCAGGGTGGCCCCTCTCCAAGGTCATATTTAGGGGACACCACCTATCCTAGGAGCACTCTTCTTCCTTCCAAACCAACAGAGGAAAGCAAGGACTCCGAACTTGCCTGCGACCTTGGCACCGAGGTGACAAGGTCAGAGGGGAAGGATCAGTGAAGCGGCTGGTCAAGGAGCCAGATGAAGACCATCTCCCGAACTGTGCTGTGGGAGAAAGTGCCTGTGGATGTATGAGGATGAAAGAAGCTGGAACATCGGGGCTCAGCTTGCTTTGCTGCAGGACTCCCTTGCCTAATCATAAAACAAAAGGCGTTTTTTACTTAGAAAGGCAATTCCGAGCTGTCCCAGCCCGATGGGATCCCGTGGGTTGGGTCAGAGCCCTATGCGGTGAGGAACGAGATACCAGGGGTGGTGGTGGGCTCTCTGTGGGGAGTCCGCCCATCACAGGGCACCGGGTTTTCTGCCCCACCCTCGGGACAAACAAGAGGTGAGGACAGAAATTCCAGTTTCCAGACATGAGTCAGCACACCTGGTGATTCTAAGAACTCCAGGCGATGACGAAGTCTCCCTTTAGCCAGGCAGATGGAGCCTCAACACGGAGATTTGGGTAATTAGTGTAATTTGGGTAATTAATTGGCCTGATTTGGTCTCATCTGGACTCCACAGTTCTCCCTAACATTGGAGATACAATTAGAGGTTGTACATGTTTCCCTATTGACCCGCTTGACGGAGACTCCTTCTGAGTTTCCCTGACAGGGTGCGAATGACTTCATCCGGCTGATAGAGTGAAATGCAGCGTCTGTCCTTTCCGCCCTGTGGTTGGTGTGTGGAGAACGGCTGACCGGAGACCGGCTCCTGGCAATCCCAAGGCAATTTACATGGGGGCCGGCAGTCAGGCTAGACAGTCTTCAAGATCCCATCTGTATGAGTCGGCCAGGGCCGCCAAAACAAAGAGCCACAGACTGGGTGGCTCACACAACAAAGATGGATTGTGTCATGGTCCTGGAGACCAGAAATCTGAGATCAAGGTGTTGGCAGGGCTGCTTTTTTTGTGGGGCCCTTCTTCTTGGCTTCTAGATGGCCTCCTTCCCCCTGTGTCCTCACATGGTCATCCCTCTGCACCTATGTCCTAATCTCCTCTTCTTAGGACTATATGACAACAGTCATATCAGATCAGGGCCTACCCTAATGACCTCATTTAACTTAATTCCCACTCTAAAGACCCTGTCTCCAAATACAACCACGTTTTCTGAGGCCCTGGGAGTCAGGAGTTCAACACAAATCAGTCTACCACCTCATCCAATCCCGAGATTCAAAGATTCTGGGTCCCCCTCTTTTGCTAACTCCCCACGAATTGAGGTGCAACATTCCCTCTCCGGGCCTGTTTTCGCCTCTGCTCTGCCTCCCTCAATCGGGAGGCACAAATCAGTTCATGGACAAGAAAGTGCTTTGTCAAGTCCACAGCACTGGTCCTCGGAGGGACAGCACCACCCCTAGGGAGCACTTTGGAAATCTGTGGCTGTGTGCTTTGGGTTGTCACAATAGTTAGGGGACCTCATTGCATATAGTGGGCAGGATCCAGGGAGAAGTCCTGCTTCATGAGGGACGGTCCCATAGCATGAACTCTCCTCTGTGCCTTCATGTACGTGAAAAACAACCACCCATCATCGTCCAAACCTAGCACCGAATTCTATGGTACATATAAACACAAAGTATTGCTTTTTTTTTTTTTCTCAAAGTTTAAATGTATGCTTTTTATGGGAATGCATTGCCAGGCAAAGTGAGGGAGGGTTGTGCCTTATTTGGTTCAGAACTTTATCAAAAATTATTCTCGGGTGGACGAACCATGAGAGACGATGGACTCTGAAAAACAAATTGAGGGTTCTAGAGGGGAGGGGGTGGGAGGATGGGTTAGCCTGGTGGTGGGTATTGAGGAGGGCACATTCTGCATGGAGCACTGGGTGTTATGCACAATGAATCATGGAACACTTCATCTAGAACTAATGATGTAATGTATGGGGATTAACATAAGAATAAAAAAAAATTATTCTCCACTTCAGAAAACTCACATTTTCTACAACACGCATTTAGCCAACGAATCTCTAACGCAACTCTATTCGTGGTGCTTGAGTCATTGATACAATGTCCCTATGCCAGGTTTTGCATATGCGTCGCTGTCTCATCTGTTCTAGTTAGAGACGCAGGTGTCTACCTCATTATGTCTCCTAGGATAGCCGTGAAATATATTATCCTAATTTACTGTTCTTCTATCCTGTGTATCACAGACAGGGCATTATGTATTTTCTGGAAGTTATGAGTTGAGTGGTTATCTTACCTCCAAAATTCACTTAAAGATTTTAAAGGGAGTACAAAATATTCTTAAATGGGGGGCTATTACACAGGGGTTGAGAAATTCTGCTTTAAAGCACGGCGTGGGTGCTAACTTTAGCTGGGCTGGTCAGCAGTGACAGCCTTGGGGGTTTTGCATTTCTTTTTATTTTTTTATTTATTTTTTATTTTTTTTAAAGATTTTATTTATTCATTTGAGAGAGAATGAGATAGAGAGAGCATGAGAGGGGGGAGGGTCAGAGGGAGAAGCAGACTCCCCGCCGAGCAGGGAGCCCGATGCGGGACTCGATCCCGGGACTCCAGGATCATGACCTGAGCCGAAGGCAGTCGCTTAACCAACTGAGCCACCCAGGCGCCCCGTTTTGCATTTCTTTTTTAAGATTTTATTTATTTATTTGAGAGAGAGCAGGAGCGGGGTGAAGGTGCGGGGAGGGGCAGAGGGAGAAGGAGAAGCCGACTCCCCGCTGAACAGGGAGCCCCACACAGGGCTCGATCCCAGGACCCCAAGATCATGACCTGAGCCGAATTCAAGAGTCAGACGCTTAACCGAATGAGCCACCCAGGCGCCCCGGGATGGGGGGTTCCCCATTTCTTCAGCCTCCTGGCATAGCTGCACCTGACACGATGACTCCCCCAGGGTGACCCCATGTCAGTGGGGCACCCTCAGAAGGAAGGTGCTTCTTTGCTTTTCTCATTTCTCCTGCCTCCAACACCAGCAAGGCACTGGTGCCTGTGTTGACCACCACTCCTTACTTTTGACAACAGGGCTGGTCCCCCCAAGGCCCCTGGATGTCTGTCACCCTGGCACGGGGGGCCTGGGCGAGAGACAGAGCACGGCCGGAAGAGCAGCTCCTCTGAGCCGGCGACCTGTGCCGAGCAGCGGGCAGCAGTCAGAGAAGCCGGGTCACCTGGAGGCCCCGGGCTGGGGCCAAACCGTGGAGCTGTGTCGTCACCGGCGACGTCACTGGGCGGAGTGGGGCCCCCCACACGGTCGGCGCCCTGGGGCAGGCCAGGTGCTGCCCTCTGCCACTTGTTTGTGTTCCAGCTTTGCTCCCGGCCTGGGTGCCAGTCCCTCCCCAGGCTTGGGGCCTCGGGCTGCATTAGTGGAACAGCACACACGTGAGGTCTGTCTCCCCTGGGACAGCCACGGTCCCCCGGGCGCTGCCGATGAGCAGGCAGCTTCTGCCCCTGCCTCTCCCCCCGGCCCCGCTTGCTTTTCCTGGCCTCACTGCTGCAGGTGGCACGGCAGGTCCACCAGAGGGAGGCTTCCTGGGCGCCACACCGGAGGCGGTCCTGCGGGCACCCCCGCCCCCCCCCCCTGGAGCGCCCGCTCTGAATTTCTTGGGCCTCTGTGACAATCCGTTCTCCGCCCCCTCCTCTTCCAGGTCATTCCCCACAGGCCTCCAGCTGAGAATCGCCAAGCAGAAGCCGTGCCCCTTCCTGGACGTGCACCCCGTCCGCTCAGCAGGGTCTCAGCTCTTACTGAGACACACTCCTTGACTGTGTCCACCACCTGCATTGGTGCTCATCAAAATGCAGGTTTCCGGGCCGCCTTGGCCCTAGAAAAAGCCCAATTTCTGCGCCTGTGGCCCCGGAATCTGTATTTGAATATGAGCTCCCTTGGTGACTCCCCTGTCCCTTAAATTTGGGCAACCCTGACCTACAGAATAAAGCCTAAATGTCTTTATGGCCCCGGCAGCTTTCACAACTGGGCTCTGGCCTACCTATGTAGCCTCATTTTCCACAGCTGGACTCACATCGAACTGTGACTATGCAATAAATATCTATGGGACGGGTACAAGGATGGATGGATAAATAGTTGGATGGATAGGTGAATAGGGGAATAAATAGGTAAGTGGATGAGTGGATGGAGGAATGAATGACTCAGTAAGTAGAGGGAGCCAACTTAGAAATACTTAGATCAATCCATCAATCAACCTCTATGGAACCTCTTCT
>NC_138377.1:10209196-10221036 GCF_054177405.1 Leptonychotes weddellii | reverse complement strand
AAGAAGGATAAGTTTTGCATGAGGCTTGATCCAGCCTAAGGACCATCTCTCTACTCTACCATCCATAGCTCTGACTTCATCCAAAGGTAGCACCACTTGTGGACACAAGGTGGCTGCCAGCAACTCCCAAAGTCAAAACCTACCTCCCTCCTGTCCAAAGGGGGATAGAAGACCTTTGTCTTAGCATTTTCAGTGCAAGTCTTGAGATCCACTCTGCTTGGACTAACCTAGGCCATAGGCCATCTCTGCTCCCGAACCAATCACTATGGCCAAGGACACAGAAAGCATTAACTGGCTCCATGCCATGGTCCATCTTTGGAGCCCAAATCATTTGGGATAAGATTGTCCTGACTCACAAGGGTCCTCAGGCAGGGATTGGAAGCTGTAGGGAAGAGAGAAGGGGAACATGGATGCAGAGAAGGGGAGACACCTGCAGATGTGTGATAGAAGAGGGAAAGCATGATTTTAGAAGGAGATTGAAAAGTGGAGTTTACATTGAATTACCATTCTTTTCAAGTTTTAGAATCAGGACATAGGTACTTGGGGTTGACTGGAGGGAAGGAGGAGGACCATACTTCTTTCATGTGACTCACTGTTGACCCGGGATAGAACAGCATACCTTCTATCCTGTGTGTTTCTTTCTTTCTTTTTTTTTTTTAAAAAGACTTTATTTATTTATTTGAGAGAGAGAGCGAGCACGAGCAGGGAAGGGCAGAAGGTAGAGGGACAAGCAGACTTCCTGATGAGCAGGGAGCCCAAAGCAGGGCTCAACCCCAGGACCCTGGGATCATGACTTGAGCTGAAGGCAGACGCTTAACCGACTGAGCCACCCAAGCACCCCCATCCTGTGTGTTTCTTAAGGAGAGTTTTTACTTTGCAGCTGCAGAAATGATGATGTTTTCTGGGAGGGGTCAGAAGATTAGAAAATGGGGTTGTTTTTTCAAAGCCCAAAACACAGTGGGGAGAATATGTATTGTCCATTTACTGTGATGTATTTTTTTTTTCTCAAGAAGGGAAAAAATACAAAAAATGAGGCGAGGGGCTAGAAGCAGACCGAGATAACACAAGTGAATACAGTACCATACATCTCCTTTCAGACTGGCCAAAGGTAAAACTGCTTCTTTAATGGCACAAGAAATTAATATGTGTCCAAACTAGAATAGGCAGCTTTTCTATAATTTTGACATTGCTTTATTTGTTTGCCAGGGATCCATATCACCTGTAAGGAAGGCAAAATGTTCTTGAAAGTTTGGGCAGAATTGTACTTCATTTCATGGAACAGAAGTTAATAAAGTCATGCCTTTCCAGCAAGTGTGAGTTAAGACGCAAACTGCTTTCTCATAACTACATATAAGTAACATCTTAAGTGTGGACTGACAGCAGTCACACAAACTCCATTAACACTTTATTCAGGGAGCCTTATAAACCCCCTCTAACTTCAAGTATATTGCCACACCTGGAGGATCTCCAATGGAAGGTTTTCACTTTTGTTTAAGTAATGTGGTACTGGAAAAAAATGTGACCAGAGCATGTTGAAATTCCCTTCTTGCACAAGTGCAGAAAAATATTTTTTTCCTGACTTAAGGTTTTTTTTTTTCCCTCTTGCTTAAGGTTGTTTTTTTTTCAAAGCCAAAGCACTTGAAATGTGTCCACTGTGGGAAGCCCTCCTGATAATTATTTATGAAACTCAGAGGTGGTGGATGAGGGGGCAGCCACCTGCTATGGGTTCCATTGTGTTCCCCCCAAAAGATATGTTGAAGCCCAAAACCCAGTACCTGGGAGTGGGACATTATTTGTAAATAAGACCTTTGCAGATGGCAAGTTGAGATGAGGTCATACCAACTTGTGGTCGGTCGTAACCCAAAGACTGGTGTCTTTATGAAGAAGAGATCATTTGGACACAGAGACAGAGACAGAGAAAAAAACATATGATGGCAGAGGCCGAGATGCAGGGGGTGCAGGGCAAGCTGAGGAAGGCCAAGGATTGTCTGTAAGTCTCTGGAAGCTATGAGAAGGCAAGGCAGGATTCTTCCCTAGACCCTTCAGATGGCACATGGCCCTGCCAACACTTAGATCTTGGACTTGTGGCCTCCAAAACCACAAGTGAAAGAATACATTTTTGTTGTTTTAAGCCACCCGGTTTGTGGTACTTTGTTGTGGCAGTCCAAGCAAACTCATCCAGCCACCATGAGAAAAGGCCTCAGAGCAACACCCAGATCCTTTCCCTCCCTGGCTGGTTAGAGAAACACAGGTCCTAAGTTGCCACACTGACTCAGAGCAACTCACCAATGTCCCACATTCCTGCTAAGACACCTGCCAGAGTCACTGTGACACTTTTCTGTTCCTCAACCTTGAAAACCCCCTAACCTTCCGAGTTACATCTCCCCAGCCCCACAGCACAACTTAGAAAAGGGGAGAGATCTAAATGGAAGAGCAATACAGGAAGAGCAAAATCTGGTTTTCTGGGTGTGAATTAACTCCTGAGCCCAAGAAATTTCGCATGCTCTGGCCGAAGAGCCACGAGACCTGCTTCTGAACTTCTAATTACTAGGGCATTGGATGAGGCACTTAAGCCCAGTAAACCTTAGGCCCCTCATCTGTAAAATGGGTCTATAATTCTCACCCTGCCAACTTCTAGGGTTTTTTGGGAATCGGATGAGAGTGAATGTGAGTGAACCAGTCTGAAATGGAAATTGCATACCCATCTAAGGCCTTGATATGCCCCGGCGGGGGGGGGGGGGCGCAAAAAACCCAGTTTCTTAGCGAGGGAGGAGGTGGGTGTGGGAGGCTCCTGAGAGTTAATACCAGTGGGGTTCTAGAGCGGAGCTCAAACCCAAGGGATCTGCTCAAGAGCAAGTGGCAAAGCCAAAGAGCTATAATCAGGGTTTGGGTTTCTAAAACCAAATGTTCTGTCTTCTCTCTGAAACACCTCCTCCCACTCCAATGGGCCCAGTGCATTTTCTTCTCTAAATTATTTTTATAATTTAGGAAATGTCTGTCTCACTTCTCCCCCTCTTAATTCTGGTCCCCCTCTCTGTCTTCCTTTTTTTCCTCATCCTCTTTCTCTCTCTCTCAAACCACATCTTTCTTTTGAAAAGTTTCAAGTAGAGTGAATACAGTGTTCTCAGCTATCTGGGTATAAAGAGCTCACTATGCACTTCAACAGGAATTATCTCCTTTGAAGAATCCCTTCTTTAATCTCCTCCAAGGCAGGTTTTTGTGGTGTTAGAACAAAATGACACAATACTCCTCAAACTAAAAGCCTTATTAAGTAGCATTCAGAAAATCTTGCAACTTCCTCTTCTTACCTTCCTTATAATTGGAGACTTAATGAATTGGGTGAGCTTAAATGATTTTTTGATAGCATTTGGTTATTAGGACTAATAGAATATTCCAGAACAACTGTCTCGACTTTTGGGAGGGGCAATTATTATCTTTAACATTACGATGTTGAAAAAAAATACATCTCGGTTGACTTAAAACATTGGTCTATATAATGCGTGTCTCAGTGGGGTTGGAACCTACATGAACCTGAGCCAACAGCCGTTCATGGCAGATAAGGTCACAGCAGGTGACCCCAACCCGGGAGAGCATCTCTTTCCTCTGAGGTTTCTTGTGATGCAATGAAAAGCTTGATTGTTTCAGGGGGACCTGTTTCAAGACCTGATTATAGGTGTGGAGGAGAGACAACTGGATTAGATCTTGTTGTGTCATCTTACCATGGAGATAATAACCACCATCCCGGACTGGAAACCCTTCCATCCCTCACTACCTGTGGGACTTCAGAAAAGCGGTGAGGGGGGTCACTGGGTTCTCAGCTGGGGAAGTAAGCACAGTAATTCCTGCCTTCACCTGCATCATCCACTTGCAGTCCAAGCCATGGCTGCCTACCGTGCTGTGATTTCTCAGACCAGAAAGGTGAGAACAAAACAAAGCTTGGCCTGATGAGCACACATCTTACTCCTGTCCAATTGTGCTTCTTTTCTAAGGGCAGAGGAAACAGGGGGCCCTGTGCCTGGCTCTGCAAAGTTTCAGGGCATTTGTCCCCGGCAACTGAGATTCCTGCTCTGGGGTTTTGACCTGACCTTCCCTGCAGGGGTGGGAGGAACATTCCTGCAGCCGTCGCTCTCCTTCATTGGCACCCTGATCCGTGGAGCCAGCGGGGGCAGAAGCAGCGGGGACACAGTGGCCCTGGGAAGATTTAGGGGGACTATTTTGTAGGCAGCCTTCAGAAGGAGAATGAGGCATCTTCACTCCTGCCAACTCCTGCCTCCACCCATACCCCTGAGGGCAACCTTCCAGCAAAAGGAAAAACCCTTTTCCTCCATGGGCAGCTCTTGGTCCAGCCTCCTGGGGCACGTGCAAATCACCTGTGCCCATCCCCTTCCCCACGCAGTTCTAGACGGTGGGTTCCATTGCAAAATTCCTACATACAAGACAAGGCATATCTCTCGGTCACAGTGGAACCTGTTCAAGGAGCAAGAACTGAGCCTGGGCTTCAGCATCCGGGAAATAGGTTTCCTGAGAGCTCCTCAGTCAGAGGATGTAGCTGGTTCTTCCAGATGTCCAAAACATGGGCAGCGCTGGAGGTATAGTGGTGAGCAGAGCTGCCTTCCAGATGCCCAAGACCGGAGCCTGGGAGTCGTCCCAACACCGCTCTCCTCCGCCTCTGCTCTGGGCCTCGCAATCAGCCAGCAACCCTGCTCACTTCATCTCTGAAATTTCTTCCAAGTCCACACACCGGCGTCCGGCCCCATTGTCAGGCCTCAGTCCATACCCACCTCCTTGGTCTGACATTCCTTCCTGGAATCTGCCCCTCTTCAGTCCCTCTCTCCATGCAGTCCACCCGGTGGTCCCTTTAAAAGCCGGATCTGACCATGTCACTGGCCTCCTCATGCAGAGTCCCCCGGGAGCCTGTTATTGTCTCCAGGACAACAGTCGAATGTCATGGTCTAACCCCCAAACCCTCGAGGCCCTGGCCGCAGCTGGCTTCGCCAGGAGCCCATTAGTCATTATCCCTCACCTTCTCTGGCCCTGATCCTGTCGGTCCTCAATTCAGGGGTGCGCCTTATTTTTAACATGTGGAATGTTTCCGAAATTCTGATGGGTTTGAAATTGACATATATACTTACTGTTTTGGTCACCTCCCCAGAGAACTTGTTGATAAATCAATGGTGTTTTATATAACCAATAATGTATTGGATCAGAGGAGTCACCGTGGCAAGTGGCGGAATCAAAAATCAGTTTGGTGAGTGAGGCAAGAAAGACGTAGTCTGGAATTTGGACTTTATCTAGTGCAGCCCCCTGAGAAGGATGGGAAAAGTCAAATTGATGTTTTGATGTTAGGATAGGAGAGAGAACCAGCCCTTAGAAATAGAAGTCTCTAGGGACGTCTATGTTGCTCAGTCAGTTCAGCATCCAACTCTTGATTTCAGCTCAGGTCATGATCCCAGGGTCATGATCTCAGGGTCTTGAGATCGAGACCCGCCTTGAACTGTGCTTCGGGATCTGCATTGGACATGGAGCCTGCTTAAGATTCTCTCCCTCTCCCTCTGCCCCTCCCTCCCCTCCATGTGCGTGCTCTCTCTCTAAAAAAAAAAAAAGCAGAACTCTCTAAAAGACATTTTGCAGATGGATGTTAAAGTAATTGTCTATTAATGTACAGTTAGTGCAAAGCAAGGAGAGGGGGCAAACTTTTTCTGTAAAGGGCCAGATGTAAATGCTTCAGGCTGTGCAGGCCACTCTGTCTGTCACAACTACGCAATACAGCCAATTAGTGGTATGGAGGCAGCCATGGACAATCTGTAAATGAATGGGTGTGGCTGTGTTCTAATAAAACTTTATTTATAAAAACAAGTGGCTTTCCAATAAATTTAAAAGTATTTTGATAACCCTTTATTTATAAAAGATATGGCCTCTGGGTTGCTCTTTGCCAGCCCCTGGGTACGGCAAAGTGATACCCAACATTTTTGTAACCAGAATTCTGGAGAAGCTAGAATCTCGGACTTGTACAGTGGGTCTCAGTCAAGGTTTTCAACTGAAGTATTGAAGCCAAAGAGCCCATTCATAAAGGAATGAGTGAGATGAGGGAACTAACCGGGGATATTGAGCCCCCCCGCCCGCCCAGGGACACACAACAGTTGGAAGCCATCACCACCCCAGCGCCTGAAGGGACAAGGGGAGAGAATGGTGTTCCTGGAGCCCAGATGTGAACAGTGGCCTTGGGGTAGGAGCCACCTGGCCAAAGCGGTGGCCATGGCCACCATGGAGACTGCACCCAAATCAAGAAGAGAGGGAGGAGGGGAAAAATACCCTGACCGTTCTCTTTCTCCCTATGGTTTGTTTTTTCCAGAGTTGATATTTACCCAATTGCCATCCTCACTGCCGTTTTGCTTTTGGTGGTTCTTCTGCCTCCAAGTACTTATGTATCTCAAATTAATGAATATCTTTAAGCTACTCCTGAAAGGTTGTTTCATAACCCTGCCTTAATAATCAAGTGCAATGTCCAGTCTTTTCTACCCAGCTAGCAGTCCCCCAACCTAAACCTCACATTTAATTCGTACTTATATCCTCTTGCTTTAACATTCATGGATGCCAGACACACTTTTGGGTACATAGTGGATCACTTGAAGGTAATTAAGACCCAAGGAACTCAAAATCTAGAAGAGATAGACCGCTAACTAGCCAGAAGAGGGATTCACACATGCTACATGTGAGGTCTGAGCCAAGGGCCATGAGAATACAGAGGAAGGAAGGCTTAGTTCCATCTGGTCCAAGGGAAGGCTTTGCCTTGGGGGTCACATTTGAATTGGATCTTGAAGGATGGAGTAGGGGTTTTCTAGGAAGGGGAAACAGCTTGAGCAGAGGCACAGAGCAGAAAGTGGTATGTTCTGGAAGACGGGACTCGGGGGGGCGGAGCAGAGATGATGGAGTGAGCTCAGTGCCTGGTGAGATTAGCAAGGCAGGTGGCACTGGGCCCTGAAGGGCCCCCGCATACCCTGCTGAGACAATTGAGTCTGAGTCTGAAGACACAGCAGACTGACTACAGACAAATGACAATCGGTCTCCAGACCTTGAATACTCAACTTTCACCTTAAAATTAAAAAAATATATATTTTTCTCTAGAACCCAGTTCTCTTCCCTTCTCTGCTCTGACATTTACCTCAACTGTCAGCTTCAGCTTTGTCTCAGAAATAGACCTTGCCCTCACCAGTCCCCTGTTCTGTTCATCTGCTTTTTTTCAACAAAAACTGTTCTTCCAAACAGTTAAATGTGAATTTTGGATCTCATTTATCAATTTCCATTTATTACCAACTGTGGTTGAAAGATTTGCATGATGAGAAGTGGGAAGACGAAATTTTCTTCCCCTTGGAGAAATAATTTGTGCACCTGCCATTTAGAAATTATTCCAAGTTCATGCTTCATGAGAAAAGTTACAAATTGCTCCCTGGAATGGAGCTAATGCACCCATCCACAAGCGACCTCACTTGCGTCTGGGTGTGTTATTAACTGGAACACCTTCTCGGTGTGGCCTCAGGGAAGCGAATGAGGAGTCATGGATCAAGGCCACTGTTAGGGCATTTATTCATTCACTTATTAAATATTTATCCACAACTGATTAGGTACGCAGCCCTGGGCAAGATGTGCTAGGAGGTACACTCAACTGTATCGAAAACTCAAGTCTTCTCATACTGGAAGGTAAGCTCCCTGGAGCAGGAACTTGGCCCACCTGATTCACTGATCTGTTGCCAGCCCAAAGTGGTGGCTGATCAATATTTAGTGAGTGAATGAATAAAGGAACGAAAGCATGCATGTTCTTACGGAAAGAATACTAGATGCCTGGGTCTGAATCCTAGAACCTGATTACGAGCAAGCCAGTTTCTTTATCTATAAAAATGACTTGTTTGACCTATGAAAAGTGACAGCATTGATCCTAATGCTATTGAATACATATCATGTCCCCACCTACCCTTCTGACTGGGAGAAGCCAATCGAACAAAATATTACAAACATCATGGTTTCTAAAAAGCCATCATCCACTCTATGGACCCCAGATAATACTAACTGATCCTGGAAACAGAAAACTGAGAATCCAGCAGAATAGAGACAGTAAAATATAGAATGAGTAACTGCTTCCCCCCACCCTTGTTGGCATGGTTTTCAAGAGCCAGGGGAAGAACAGATTCCAGCTCTGCCACAGATGTACGATGCCCGCTGATGGAACTTTCTCTAGCCCCCTCGTTACACAATCAGCAAAGTGAGGTGATCAGCAGAGAGCCGGCCTCACCACCCCCACTCCCCTTTGCTTTTTGGTCAAGTGAGTCCTGATGGTCAGCAAGCCTGCTCTTCCCGGGCAGTTATAACAG
The DNA here is from genome assembly GCF_054177405.1 of Leptonychotes weddellii. NCBI lineage: Eukaryota > Metazoa > Chordata > Mammalia > Carnivora > Phocidae > Leptonychotes > Leptonychotes weddellii. The sequence continues at coordinate 10,212,670 of NC_138377.1, read as the reverse complement.
TTCAGATAATAGGCCCACAGACGTCAGCCCTGCATTTATCCGCTCACAATGGCTCAGTTCTGCACTGCAGCAGTATTCGAAGCCCACTTTGAAACAAACGCGCCTTGAAACACAGGCGACGGTGCCCCTCCACCCCCACCTCTACTGGGGACTTGAAAAGACACCTCAGCGAAACCAAGCCCAGCTGTAATGCGAAGGGGGTTTTCCTGAGCACAAGCCGGAAGCCCGCAGAATCTGAATCCATCAACTCAAACGCCAGGTGAGTTTCGGATTCAGGGGCAGAGCGTGGATGCCCCGTCCTGCCTGTCCGAGGAGCTCCAGCCGATGCGGCTTCTCCCCGACTTGGTCACAAATGGGAGGCGGACGAGGTGACGCGGCCTGAGATGTTTCCCGCTCTCCTGTTCAGAATCCTCTTCCTGACCATCTTCCTTCATGCCTCAAGGGTCCCACTCCCAGGAGGCACTGGGTTCCCATACCTTCGACCTCGATAATAGAAGTAGTATCGTGCCCAGCATCCTATCAGCATCGTCATCGGCTGTGCCTTTGACGAGTATGTGCAGTTCCAAGGGGCTTTCGCGGGGCGCCTGGGTGGCTCAGTTCGTTGAGCAGCTGACTTTTGATTTTGGCTCAGGTTGTGAGATCGAGCCCCGCGTCAGGATCTGCACTCGAGGAGTCTGCTTGAGATTCTCTCCTTCTGCCCTTCCCCCCTCCAAAAAAAGTGAATAAAATCTTAAAGCACAAACAAGGGGCTTTTGCTATTTTGTTATTTGACCCTAGTGATACCCAAGAATTGCAGTGATTTCTCACAGGTAAGGCTGCTCTGAACCACACCTGAAGAATGGTGAGGCAGGAAGATGAACGTGGTCTCTGATGCGTTTTTGGAGCAGGGCTGCCCCACCAGACTAGACCGGTCATACGACGAAAGAAGAGAGAAATAAATCTCTGTCTTACGGTTGCCAGGTTTAGCAAGTTAAAATATAGACTTCTCAGTTAAATTTGAATTTCAGAGAATCAACAAATAATTTCAAATACAGCATGAGATATATTTACATGACAACACAATTTGTTGTTTATCTCAAATCCAAATTTAACTGGGTGTCCTGTATTTTATTGGGCAAGCTGGCTCTTCGTTCTAAATGTTAGGTCAGTGTAGTTTGGAGGTTTCTTTGGCCCTGCAGATTAGCCTTCCCCGTCGCTCACACGACACCATGGACAGGGGCTGAGTACTGGCTCTCACGGGGGAGGGGGTTCCCCGAGCATTGCACCTGCTCTGGGGTCCCCATTGTGGTCGTGCTTCTTGTTCTTGTCTGTCCTGGGCCCCACTTCTTATCATTGGGCTTGTGCTTTCCTCTCTGTACCCACATCTTGCTCTGGGAACTGCCTGGAAGTTCAGTCTCTGACAGAACTGGGGCCATGGTCGTCCCTTAGCACCCGTTCCCGGGGTGTTGAGGACCTCGCCCAAGCTCCGATTCTTTCTCCTTGTTATTGCTTACACCGTTATCTCCCTTCAGTCAGTGAACATCCTGAGGGCAGAAACTGTGTTTTTTTAGTCTCTGGCTCTTCAGGGCCAGCCAAGGCCTAGAATAGAATGAGTAGACAGCATTTGTTTAAGCGCAAAAGACTGGATTTTGTGCCTCCCACACCCGCAAATTCATACATTGAAACCTAATCCCCAATGTGAGGGGACTGGGAGGTGATTAAGTTATGAGGGAGGAGGCTTCACGGATGGAATTAGCGCCCTTATAAAAGGGACCCCAGAGAGCTCCCTTGCCCCTTCCACTGTGTGAGGACACGGCAGTTAGATGGACATCTCACCAGACACCGCATCTGTCGGCACCCTGACCTTGCACTTCCCAGCCTCCAAACATGACAAATAAATTCTGTTGTTCAGAAGCCACTTAGTGTATGGTCATTCTTTTAAGTTTTATTTATTTATTTTTTAAGTCATCTCTACACCCAACACGGGGCTCAAACTCACGACCCCGAGATCAAGAGTCCCTGGCTCTTCCAATGGAGGCCACCAGGCACCCCAGTGTGCAGTGTTTTTATTAGAGCTGCTCAAATGGACTAAGACATTAAGTCGGCAGATGCCACCCAGGGCCAAATAGGTCTCCTGCTGGCACGCTGAGCTCCCGGTTTACCAGGACAGGGGACCTGACCCGGGCTTGTGTTCAGACTCCAGGAGCAGGTGGGATTACACTGTCATGCCCCCGACACAGCCAGCTTATGCCGAGCTGGGAGGTTGCCAGGGAGAACGGGGCAAGGAGCAAGGAGCCCCCTTTGAGGAAAAGAACCCAAACCCCTGACCCTCCCTTTTGGGGGGGTGACTCTGCTCAGGTGGCCGGAGTGGTAGGTAGCCTCTGCCATCGAATTCTCCAGGAGGGTGGGTGAGGACAGTATCAACAGGTTGACCCTTGACAAGGGCCAGAGGCCGGAGGGTAACAGAAGTTCAAGCTCTACAAGACAACCGTCCCAGTCAAATTGTAGAGGGTTGGTGCCCAAGGCGAGTGGTTGTCGAGGTGGCTTTGCAGGACCAGAACACTGGGAGCTGCGGCCGGGTCTGCGGTAACTCAGCAGGCAGAGCATCCCTCCTGACTCCCTGAGGAGCTACGGTGAGCTGGGTGGCACTTGCCACAGCCTGGCGGCAGGCAGAAAGCCCTCAGTGGCCCCAGCAGCGCTGTGGGCTCTGTCTGCCTTGAGGGGCTGCCTGGGTTTATGGGCATCAGATGAGGACAGCTAGGGCTGGGTCTCAGGCTTGGGTACCTAGAGGCACCTCTGAGGGATTCCTGAGCCTAGCAGGGCAGGGGCCCAGGGCAAAAGCCTGGGCATGTTGTCAAGTTGGCATGTTGGCACGTCTTCCCAAGTTGGCATGGAGAGGTATGAGCTGCGCTCTGGCCGTTGCTGTGCACGGATGCTTTCTTGCATCCCGGAGCCTGCCTGTGACCCGATTTTTTCTTTTCAGTTCTCTGAAGTTGGGTTCTGCTCATCTGATGGGACCTCGGGGAACCTCACCTCGGACGTGGGGGGCCGGCCACCGTGACCTGGGAGGGGGAGCTGCTCTTCTTCTTCCAACCAGCAGAACGTCTGCCATCAGTCTCTCTTCTGTCCACCCGGGGTGTCTGTGGCTCGCCTGGCCACAAGTCCCCCATGCTGGCCGGCTGGGGCACCTGTTGGCACCAGCCAGGAGCAGGGGCCCCGCTGCCCGCCTCCTCTGCCCCCTGGCATCGTGCCAAATGTTCTCTGTACCTCCTCCCATTTCCATCCTGTTGTTTATTCTATTCATGTGGTTACATGGATTTGCCTCAAAAAGATTTTCAGGTAAATTTGTTTTCCAGCCCTTACCAAAACCCTGTGAGGTACTGAGTATTCATTCTGTTTTAAAGACGGTGAACTGCAGCTTAGAGAGGGGCCATCACGCGGCTAGTGGGAGCAGCTAATAGCCGGACTGATGACAACACAGGTCGTTCTGACTCC
>NC_138377.1:10196259-10209096 GCF_054177405.1 Leptonychotes weddellii | reverse complement strand
GAGCCCAGAGCTTTCCAGGCTTCTGTCCTGTGACTCTCACTGCCCCTGGGGGCGCGGGGGCGGGCCCTACCTCCTTGGTGTACAGATGGAGAAACTGAGGTGCTGGGGCTTTTCCAACTAGGCCCAGGCCCCCTGCCAGGATAGAGCCCAGGCTTCCACACCTGGCTGCTTGTCACACCCTCTGGGGACATTTTTAAATGTAGGTCCCTGAGCTTTATCCCTGACCTTGTAGTTCGGAATTTCCAGAGCGGTGGCCCAGGAAGGCATTTTTTCCCCCCAAGTCTCCAGGCGCCTCTGATGCAGCTGGCCCACAGCCCGGGCTGGGGGACTAACGTTCTCCAGCACCTTGGTCGGGAGTGGGGGACCGAGCCGCAGAGCTGCAGACACACCTGCTTGGCTTTGCCTGCTCAGGATGCTCAGTGACCTGCAGCCCATGGGAGGGCCTCGGGGACCCTCCTGAAACGAACACGCAAACCTTTGCCCCAGACAAAGGGCACTCTTTCCCGAAGCCTTTCCTTGTCACAGACCATCTAGGTTACTAATAAATGAGCATGGAGGGTTCCTAATGTTTGGTGTTTATAAGGTAAAAGGAGCCCATCGCTAGCATTTACTGAGGCCTCTAATTCCTCATTCTACTAAGGAGTCTGGCTGTCACCCAGCTCTTGGCAACAGAAATGGCTGGGAATCCTGCAACTTCAGGGGAGGCTACCCACTGCCACCGTCCTGTCGGTGCTGCCTCGAGTTGGCCGTGCTTTCCAGCTTCACCAGTATCCATGGAGCTGGGGGTAGGCTGTGTGGTTAACCCTGCAGTGTGTAGCGATGCCCATTTGCAGCACCCGTTTGGGGAGCCTACAGCTGTCCAATAACTAGATGTTAATATTTCAGATGTTATCATTCATTTGCAAATCCCCCACATCCCCGGTGCGAAGGCAGGTGTGTGTGTGCCCCTCTGGCTCCCTCCCATGTGCTTGGATGGTGGTGTGGCCTGTTAGCACACGGTTCCTTTCCCATTGGAAATCAGGACGGGCCATGGCAGGTGGACCACGGTATCTTTTATCCAAGAGGGTCCCCCGTCGACGAAGTTTGAAAGCCACTGGCTTAGAGGCACCAGCTCTTAGGGCTGAAAGGAATCCTGGCCCCCGAATCAGGGAGCCTCAGAATTGGCTACGGTTTCTTTAACAAACTAGACCCAAGAGGTAGTTTCTTCCAATTTCAAAGACTAAAGCTGGGCACACGGACAGTGGCTGCCTGCCCGCGAACATGGTATTTAATTTACAGCAGCCCAAGAGCGTAGCTTGTGCGTGTTAATATTGGATTATTTCTCTTCATAGTTAGCTGCCTCCTCACTTCACCATTTCCATGGCAACCCTTCTCAAACACCACTTCGTACTCTGAATACACAATGTAAACAATCTGCAGTTGAACATTTCCCGATTTAGGGGTTTGGAGCTAAAGCCAGCAGGCCTGCCATTAGGGATAAAGGTGAGACTCCCTCTGATCCCAGGAAGCCACGAGGAGCTGGCCGGGACTCATCCATCACTTAGAGCTGAGGGACTGGAGGCTCACTGCAAGTGCTCCCCCGCATGCTCATGGCAGACACCGTTGGTCCATCCTGGGCTTCTTCCCCTCAAGCCTACTCTTGCTCTGCTCCTTTGCAGCACGACGCTCTGGGAAGTCACCACCAGTTGATCAGAAATGGCGTGTAAGACCAAGTTCAGTTGCCATTCCAGCAGAACCGATACTTGACCCGGTATCGCAAAAGGAATGGCATGAGTGTGGGTCACTCGTGGGTTCCAGAAGCCAGGAGATCCAAGCACTAAGAAGACAAAGCTGGAGGAAGGCGACTCGGTGAGCATCATCCGCATGCCAGACACGACGGAGGTTAGTGCTCCCATATGCATGACCTTGTCGCACCTTCGACACCTCACCAAATCCCCATAGAGGGGGGAGTCAGGGGTGGGCTCAAGTCCAGACAAAAATCAAACCAAGGGGCAGAGCCAGATGGAGAATGTTAGAGAGACACTAAGGGTGGACAGAGCCAGAGGCATCAGTCAGAGCAAGTCCATAAGGTGCTCCAGGGAATGGATGGGGGGAAGCAAGATCCAGGGATGAACCTAAATGACAACAGTGGAGCCCAAGCCCCATGCTGGGAGCTGAGTGCGGCAGCGGGGGGGAATGCAAGTTTGGGAGAACGGCTGGTGCACCCCAGGGCTATGTTGGGAGTGCGGGTGGTGTCCGCAGCTCACTCTCGAGGGCTTTGGGGCATGTGGCATAAGAGAGGGGCTCCTACAAGATGTTCAGAGCTCAGTGGATGGCGACAGAGCTTTAAGGAAAGACCAGCCCCATTGTTCACAGCCAGGAAACTGAGGCACGAAGAGATGAAGTGACACTTTCAGAGCCACCCAACCTGTGAGGCCCATGTGAGACTGGGGTACAGGTCTGCAGACCCCCAAACCCTGCTCATTGTCTTATGGATCACTGCCTCATCGCAGATCTTCCTCTTCCGGTTCAGTCATAAAAACTAGGCGGGAGGGGACAGCACGGAGAGTAACTGGGGTGTAGAGTCTGAGGAGAAGTACAGTGGGCAGGCAGAAGTGGGGGGGGTAGTGGAGGGACCCTGAGGAGGCAGGAGCCTGGCCAGGAAGCCGTCTTTTCTCCAGGGATCTCGTGACAGGGCCAGAGTGATTGTCCAGAGCTGCCTGACCTGGGACTTCTGCAGTTGGTCGCGACAGTCTCTGTGCCTCTCGTTTTGAGAATTGCCTCCTCTTGGCTTGCTGGCTGCAAGGGTGGTCCCTGAGGCAGCCCAAACTGACACCTCTGCCTCAGGGAAAGTCACTGATCCATCCAGGCGGGGGTGCCTGGAGTAAAGGGACACCTCCCAGAGGGCCACCATCGACAGGTGCTTCTGGGGCCTCCATGGGCTCCATGTTCAGGCAGCTCCATTGGAGGAGTTGTCTTTACTCAAGAAAACAGGGACGCAACCTGCTGTCCATCGAACAGCCCAGAACCCCAGGGAAGCCATTGATATTTTCTTTTTATCAAAGGAGTTATTTTTATTTCCAGTCTCTGCCCACACATAGTAATGCATACATTTTCTACATAGTTATAAGCATGACAAGGAGGATTATTGGTTTGTTTGTTTGTTTTTTTAAATAGAAAAATCGCAGACCTTTTTCTGTCAACTTCGTAGCAACCCTTAGCATCTTTTGATTTCTGAGCGAATGAATCACATGATTGCTGTGTCTTTAGCAATGAACCAGAGGACGATCCTGACGTCAGGAAGATGAAGAGAGGCTCAGATGGCATGTTTGGGAAAATGCCACCGGTGGGTGTCCTATGGGGGTAGGCTGCTAAGGGTCAGGATTTTGGGAAGTGATAGGGGAGGGCTCCCCATTTAGCTGCCAAGCAGGCTTTGGAGAAGTGGGGGGCAGAGGGGGGATGCAGTCCATCATTTGTAGGTTTTAAACAAGCAAACAGAAAGGGAGGCTCATTCCTAGCACAGTCGGTGCAGAGTTTCTGCCTTTCCAGCCACATCCCAGGGGCCCAGAGCAGCTCCACTCAGCCATCGGAGCCCTGGCTCTTCCTTTGAATTTGCTTTCACTGGTTACCAAGGTGTGCTCTGGGGGTGGGGGGTTGCCTGCTGTCTGTTCTCCTAGGGATGGCCCATCAGGTTCCCCTGGTGACGCTAGAAGGGTCACCAGATCTGTAAGAGTGCCCCTGAGAGCCAGGGCTGGCCTCCAGGTCCCATTCTGCAGCCTGTGCTGAGCTTGTCCTGCTTGGGGCCCTTGTAGCAGGCTCTCAGAATATTACCATGGAGCAAATCCACACACACTTCTGGGCTCTGGGCTATAAACCTGGGGCCCTGACAATGCCCATCTCTGTGACCCCCTCTCCTCCCCACCCCCAGTGACTTGGACATCGTTGTTCTGCCTCCTGCTGCAGTCTTCTCAGAGGAAAGAGGGGGCTGAGAACCGTACCATGCCTCCTGTCCTTAGAGGAGTCCTCTTTACTACGGCAATTTGCCACATGGAAAGAGCCACAAGCCAGGAGACCAAGGCCTGGCTCCACTGACTCACTGTGACCCTGGGAAGGTCATGCCCCTTTTCTGGGCCTCAGTCTCCCCATCTGTAAAATGCAGGGATTAGGCTACATCAGTATTCCTCAAAACACCAGTTCTATGGGAACGTACCCAGGGATAGGAGCAAAAAGGGTTCCAGGGCCACATAAGTTTGGGAAATGTTGGATTCGGCAAAATGAAAGATGCCCCATTGTTGCAGATCTTCTCAGAGCCTTTAAAATACCTTGTAGATTTCCAAAAGGGGATTGTAGCATAAGGAATTTTTGAAATTTATTTGAATGTCAAACATCTCAATCTTTTTAGCGTGAGCATTAGAATTCTCTTTCTCTCCTTGGAGAGGCAAGGAGAAATTGATCTTCACTTCTTTGAGCATCCACGGCTGTTTGGTCTTTCAGTTTTTTTCTAAACTACAAATAGTCCTGGTAAGGTCTTGGGAGTAGGATGAGGATCACCTTAAGAGTTCTTGAGAGTCCTTAGAAGAAGGGTTTGGGGGAAGGGTTCCAGTCCTCCAGAATTTGTATTCAAATTCCCATGTGTATAGTTTGTACACTTTCCCAGGGGGGCAGGTGGGGGACATAGGGTCTGTAGCATTCTGTGAATTTTCAAAGGCATCTGTACCCCAAAGATGGTGACTCACTGCCTTTAGAATCTTACCTTGGTAGAAAGGAAGTTGGACTATGTAGGAGTTTGGATGTGAAACAAACTAGGTGGGACTTGGCTATCTTACTGGGAGTCAGGGCAGTGGGAACAGGGAACAGAAATGACAGGGAAGTGGGTAGAGGATGGGGACAAGGAGAGAGATAAGCAGCATCTCCATCCTCGGCAGGCCCTGGCACCCCCAACTTCTTCCCTGGTCCCTCTGTGAGTGCTCCTGAAACTCATCCCCTGGTTCTTAGGTATGCAACTTGGCTGCTGAATATTCATGTTTGTGGCAGGGAGAAAATTACTGCTGTCTCAGAAAACTCCATCTCTTACAGGTCAACAGGGCTCCATTTATAAAATTGTTGCTTGAGGGCACCAATGTCCTGAGAGTATGTGTGTCTTCAAGGCCAGACACTTTCTCTCACTTCCTGAGACACTAGGGCCTCTATCTTGGACTCTTTCCACGCAAACCCGAGGGGGATGTGAGAAGCTCAGAAATGGTTGCAGGAAACCACCTCCTCATTACAGAAGTGCAGCCTGCACAGACGTATGTGCCAAGGCAGTGGGGCATTCTTGAGGTGACCAAGAGAATGTTCTGGTCCTGGAACCAAGACCCAGAGGCGTGAAGTCTGGATCCACAGAGGGAGCCTGTGAAGAGTTCATTCAGAAGCTGAGTTCTAAAGTTCACCATTCTGGCCCGCTGTTGTCTTTTGATCACTGGCCTTTGAAACAGAATACTAATCATAAGTTTATACATTATTATTTACAGGCAGCCTGAGGGATTAGAATTCTCTAGGCTCGAAGGGCCCCATGACCGCTCACATGCATGACCCAGTGGAAGGTGGTTTCGGTGGTTGTCAGAGGGGAGAGCAGAACTGTGTGTTGGTCACAAAAGCTCTTTTCTTTCCTTTCTTGGATATCTTCTGAAGTATCTGCATGTCCCTACCCAAAATATCTCCACCCTGCAGGTAAGAATTTGCTAGAGCGTTTGCTTTCAGAACCTGGTTAAAAGGGGGAAGGAGAATGGAGAGGCCCCAAAGCTAGCTAACAACATTCTTCAGAAATCCTTTAAATTAATTTAAAACGCTGAGTCATACAGACCCATCAGCATTGCATAACAGCCATTAAAGTATTAGTATTACTTTGGGGGGCCCTTTATTATGCAACACAGTGATAAATCTCCTCTGGGCCTTTTTTTTTTTTTTTTTTTTAATTCCCCAAAAGACTTGCAGAATTTATTTTCAAATGGGTTGAGTCTGTTGTTCCGGCCTCCTATTCAGCCTTTTGCCTCAAAGTAAGGGTCGTGGTCCATGTGAAAGTTAGTATCTAACATTAAAACCCTGCTTGATAGTTTAAAAACATTTTGAACCATGTACAAAAAGAGAACCACCAACCCATTCACTTAACGAGTGTTTACTGACGGCTTATACATGCGGGAGAGTAAGCTCTGCACCTGAAACTCAGTTTCGGCCTTTGTCTTTTCTGGGTCTCCGTTTCCTCACGTGAAAAAGGGGGCCTGGGATAGGAAGGCTCATTCTTGAGGCAGGACGGTTAAGAGCAGGGATCCTGGACCCTGACTGCCTGCCTCTGAATCCCAGCTTTGTCAATTAGGAGCTGTGTGACTCTGGCAAGTTACTTAACCACTCAGAACCCTTGGACTCCTTCACCTGAAAACAGAAGAGGATAATGGTATTTACCTCCCAGAGTTGTTGGCAGGATTAAATGAGTCAATAGATACAATGTACTTGGAACACTGCCTGGCCCAGACCAAGGGTATGTGAATATGATACATTGTTAGGATTGTGTTTGTTGAGTCCCCGACCAGATGACTGCTTGTGCATGGCCCAGACTATTTGCCACGTCACTTCCTCTTCTCCCTGGGCACACAGTTGGACTTCATGTCCAGCCTCCCTTGCAGCCGTGGCCACGTGGCTGAGTTCTAACCCATAGGATGTGGGGGCAGTTGGGAGTTGCCACATCCAGGTCTGACCTATGAAAACCTTCCACTTGGGACTCTCTATGTCTTTCCCCCACTGCTGTCTCAGTGCAGACCAGCTTGCCGCCCACCAACCCCCTCCCTGCCCCCCGGAAGCCATGTGCTGAAGATGGCACAGCCACGAGATGGAAGGGACCGTGATTCCTGGCCAACCACATGGAGAAGGGCTGCCTGGCCCCATACCCAATTTAGATGTCATTTGAGTGAAAAATAAACTTCAGAAGTGCTAAGCCAGTGCGATCTAGGGGAAGCTGAGTTACTATAGCAAGGCCCTGGGCTGGGTTTGGAATGTGATGAAGACCTAGATGTCTTTCCTGAGGGGCTGAGCCTCATTGTGACTATTCAGTTGTTTGACTCCGAGTTTCTGATGTTATCTGGGTAACCGAACCAAAGGACGTCCAGTTCTCTGGCTGGGGACAAGAGCTTGCATGTCCAGCAAGTCCTGGCCTTGTATCTGGCAAGTTCCCTGCAGACAGCTGCCCTGGCTGGCCGCCTGGGCTCACTACTCTTGCTTTCTGGACCATGCATTTCTGCTCAGACGCCACAGGGAGCTCCTCCCATCCGCCGGGTGGTACACCATTTCGGTCCTTGGATCTTGGTCTTCTCCCGTCTTTCCAGCCGTGGGAATTAGCAGGAATGTTTGTACAGGAGCCCCCAAAGTGGGCAAAGTGAAACTTTCCCTCATTAAAGCCCCAAAGCACAGGCTAGAAGGATGCTCACCATGCGAAATTGGCATCTGGTTCGGGGGGGGGGGGTGGCTTGCGGAAATGCACCTGGATAGGAGATGCACCTGTCCCAGTGGCATTTAGTGATTCCCCGTGTGGCAGATCTGCACTCCCTTGGATGAAAATCTCTGGCACTCTATCTGTCCTTCTCTCTCAGCACTTGTCGTCTTACTTCTGGCATAATTATCATTTCTTCCCGTGTATTCAGGCCCTTCCAGAGATGCAGAGAGGCTCGAGCCATTAGAGAGAAATGAAAAAATGTGAAAATAGGGCACATTCCCAGGAAAACAAAAACCCACGCTGCTCTCGCCTTTGGCTGTGCAGTACGCTGATTATAAAGGAAAATCTGGCTTTTGTGCAATGTCATGGCTCCTACCGAGCATGGAGAGACGAATCCAACAGCAGAAAATTAGCAACGGTCTAAACTGGAGGCACCTTTTGAGCCATGACCCTTGCCAAATAGCCCTTCCCACTGCCCCTCGTGGCGAGCCCTTCCCCCTCTACTCTCAGACTGACAAGAGCTGAGTGACCATAGGGGCAATGAGTAGAGGGCACTCAGTAATCCACACCCTGGGGAGGAGGCTTGGATCTGTGACTTACTACCTGGGGCATCTTGGACAAGTCCCTTATTCTCCTGAGTCCCCATTCCCCATCGGTGGTGGAGGCCTGTAGCTGTCCACTGAAACCCCCCTCTACTCCCACCATCACAGAATTGTCCCGGGCACATGCTGCCCAGACAAGCATTTTCTAGCCTCCCTGGGTTAGGTGTGGTGCTACGACTAAGCTTCCACCAACAGAATATGAGAAGTGAGTGATACAGCCTGGGGCTTACAACACTGGGCTCTCCTCCTCCTTCCTGTTGGCTGCAGCCAGGACCGGTGGTGAATCAGCTTCAACCATGTAGCTGACGATCATGCCCTAGGGGATGGCTGAGCCACAAGGTGGCAAGAGCCTGGGTGGTGATGAGGTGCCGAGCCACCTTACCAACCTGGACTGCTCTATGTGGACTCTTGTTTAAAGAAACACTTGTCCTTTAAGTCATGCTAGTGCTGGATTTCCTTGACACAGTAGCTTACCTTGCACTCAAACTGATGTATTGTTTGGAGGCTTGTGGCGTGGTAAGATATTTAAGTCTGAAGTGATATACAGTTAGGTGCTCAGTAAACGTTTTCTGAGTGGTAAACAAAGCAATTTGGTTATTTTCATATTTAAATCCAAGGACTCTGGGCACCTTGGTTTGGGTCATGATCCCAGGGTCCTGGGATTGAGCCCCGTGTCGGGCTCCCTGCTCAGTTGGGAACCTGCTTCTCCTTCTCCTCCCTGCTTATGCTCTCTCTCTCTCTCTCGATCTCTGTCTCTCTCTCAAATAAATAAATAAAATCTTAAAAAAAAATAAATCCAAGGACTCTGAGAAGCAGGCTTGCAAAGCATGGAGCAGCTACATGGGTTGATTTTAGGAGACCCCGGGTCTGGTCTAGGTAAGCGTCTTTCCTCCTCCAATCAGCCTGCACTGGGAGTCCCCCCACCATTAGTCAGTAACCGGGAGATGACCCAGGCAGAACACAGTGCCACGACACGTAGCCTTCTGTCTCTACTTATAACTAAATTATCCAACAGGCTAGTTAGCATGCCCATCAGGATGAGTCGCTGTGGCATGCTGTCATGGGTGAAGGGTCTGGCTAACGGGCAGAAGACCCGATTCAGATCCTGGCTGTACCTCTAACTCCTTGTGCGAGCTTGAGCAGGCCGATTCAGTGTGAGGGACTCTAAAAATGGGGATGTTAATTCTTGTTCTGCCTCCTCCTTGGGGCTATTATGGGGGTCAAAAGATGCAGCAATGGTGAAAACACCACATATGACAGATGCCGGTAGGAGCAACACAATGGGCTGAGTCACACATGCCAAGTGTGGGCCAGGTATGTGCTCCCTTCCTTCCATGAGCATTTATTGAGCACCTACTACATCCAGGTCGTGAGCATGGTAGATGTGGTTCCTGTCCCCACAGAGCTTAGAGCCTGGGGGAAACTATACACAAGGAAATAGGTCATCATAATATGGCCTGATGAGTTATTTGATAGAAATACAAGGCACCATAAAAACACAGAAGAGGGGGGTGCTTAACTCAGACTTCAGTGGTCCTGCAAGTCTTCTCAGAAGTAATGATATCTTCCTCAAGATTGGAAGCAAAAGAGTTAACCAGGTGTCTTAGTTCAGGCTGCTCTAACAACAATACCATAGAACGAGTGCTTTATAAACAACAGACATTTATTTCTCACAGTTCTGGAGGCTGGAATGTCCAGGATCCTGGTGCTGGCAGATTTTGTGTCTGGTGAGGTCCACTGCCAAGTTCCTAGACAGCCATCTTCTTGTTGTGTCCCCCACATGGCAGAAGACGAGAGGGAGCTCACTGAGCCCCTTTTATAAGGGCACTGATCCTACCAGTAAGGCCCCACCCTCATGATCACCTCTCAAAGGTCCCACCTCCAAATGGTATCACATATGCATTTTGGGGGAACACAAACATTCATTCCACAGTGCCAGGTGAAGGGGGCTTTGGAGGTAGGAGGGCATGTTCCAGAAAGATGGGACAAGGGTCACCCCTGAAGAACAAGAAAGGAATTCTGAATGGCTGGAGCCTGGAGTGAAAAGAAAGGAATGATGAAGGATGGGGTGCAAGGGGCCATGAGGGTCTGGAGCAGGGTTCACCACACTGGCTGTCACTTGGATAAAATACCAATGTCCAGTGCCCACCCCCCAGGGGCTGAAAAGTTCCCCAGGTGAATCAAATGTGTAGCCAATGTGGAAAGCCCTGATTAGATCATGCAGGATCCTATGTCAAGCTAAAGAGCTGGAAGTCTGTGCTGAGAGCAACGGGGAGTCTCTGAGGGTTTCATGGAAGAAAGGGACATAATCGGATTTTCCTTCTTTGGCAAGATTACTCTAGCTGCCCAGTGGAGACAGGAATGTGATGGACAGGCTGGCCTTCGAAATATGGTTAAGAAGTCCGCTGTAGGGATCAAGAGAGTCACAGAGCCCGTGGTGTCCACTGCGATGGCAAGAAGTAGACCCATCTGAGGTCCTAGTGGTGACAGACCGGGGCGGGAGAGGAAGAGGTAGGAGGACCAGGATGAAGCCCAGATTTTTGATTTGACCAATCTGAACACACAAGCCTACATTCCTGAGAAGGCTCCAGCTCCGGACTTCTAAGTCAGCAGCAGAGGGCAAATGGTGCCATCCAGAGAACTGATGAGCTCTCCGGGGGAAGAGAGGAAAGAGTGAGAAAGACAAGCCCAGCACAGAAGCCCAGAGGGCTGGGGGAAGAGCTGGTCAGAGAAGGAAGAGAAAACCCAAAAGCACATGCCATCCAGAAAGTTACGGATGTGACTACTGGTAGAAAGGTGCATTCAAGCATGTCAAGTCCTACTGAGATGTAGCCACATGTCGCTGGTGACCTTGACAATGAAGATGAATGGAAACTTAGGGTGGTGCGAAAGGGATCATGAGAGCAGGCGCCACCCAACAGGGGCAACGACTATTCTTTATCTTCTTCACATTGTAGCCAAAATGTGTTGATTTATTCATTCCCTAAATATTTATGAAGCACCTAATGTGCTGGGCACTGTGTTCAGAGCTGCGGATAAGACAGCAAGTCCTTGAGGCCCTTGCTCGCCTGCAGGAGATGGATACTCTCACTCATATCACAGGCTGTGTCATGGAGATGCACGTCAGCGGCTTTGCAACACTCGGAGCCCATTCTACCAGGGAGTGGGGAGGGGCGGGTAGGAAAGTTCCTAACAAGCCTGGGAGAGGAACGTGAGTTCTGCCTTGGGGTTGTCACTGGGGCCATCCACTGAAGAAGTTCAGATCTCAGCCAGCAGGGGAAGAATGGCACTCCAGGACCTCCTGGTGGTTTGGTGGGACCCTGGGACTGGCTTTGGCCAATGAGTGGTAGGTAGCAGTGAGCATGTCCCTTCCAGGCCAGCGTGCATACTCCCTTGCCAGTGCCAGTGTCAGATCCTCCAGAGGTCTCCCTCTGGCATGGCAAGCGGCCAGGTTTCAGACTGCGGCTGCTCCCAGGTACCTGAGTAGCTGCCCCCAAGACAGCATTCAGGGGAAGAAAAACTGTTTTCCCTTTGTCCATCTTAGGTTCCTTGGCTGGAGGTCTATAAATTAGATCAACGAAAGACAGATTAACAAGAGAAAGACAAACAGAAATTTATGAACATGTGCATCGTGTGTACACACAGGAGCCCTCAGTAATGAGTAACTCAAAGGAGTGATTAGAACTTCGGCTTGTATCGCATCTGAACAAAAGAACAATACATTTTTAGCGAAGGGACAAGACAAAGGAAAAAAGACTTTGAGCTTCTAGGGGTGGCAAATTGTGGGAAGGCAAATATATGGGGACCTAGTGGTAGATAAGGGCTAGTTTTAGCAAAATTAGTTAGATAGATCCCTCTGGCGCTGTCTCTGGGCTGATAAGGATCTAGAGCTGTCACCCGTGATTAACGTCTGTCCTTCCTGGTGGGGGTGGGGGTGGGGGGGAACACCTTTAAAAATTTATGTCCTGCTTTTACATAAATAGGGGAAGGGCAGAGGGTTTTTCATGTATCTGCTTCTTCCCATTTGCCTTCAGCTCAAAATAATCCTTATGCCAAAGTGGCATATTTGGGGATTGCGTATTTTGCCACCCAGAAGCAAACTTTTTGTGGTTTGTTATAGTCACCATGGCATAACCTAGCCCAGTGGTTCTCAAAGTGGGGTCCCTGCCAGCAGCCTGAGTTTCACCTGGGAACTTGATGGAAATACAAATTATTGAGCACCACCTCGAACTTACTGAACCTCACTCCCTGGGGTGGGGCTCAGACCTGTGAGTTTTAATACACCTTCCAGGAGATTCTGAGGCATGCTCAGCATTGAGAACCACTGCCCTAGCTGGTGCTGACTGCCTACAGCCATCTGAAAGGCAGAGCAAGAGGAATTAGAATTTATAGAGCAGGTCATTCCAGTAAACTTGAAAAAACCTAGTAAGAAGAATTAAATGGTGAGGTTCTTCCTGTCACAGGAAAAAATTTTTAAGAAAAAAAAAAGATATCGTATCTATCCCCAGACTGAGTCTTCCTACTAAAATGGCCAAAACTATTTGGCCTTGTGGAGAGTCTCCAACTATGTCTCATCAGAAGAAAGCAGCGTCAGGGCGCCTGGGTGGCTCAGTCGTTAAGTGTCTGCCTTCGGCTCAGGTCATGTTCCCAGGGTCCTGGGATCGAGCCCCGCGTCGGGCTCCCTGCTCAGCGGGAAGCCTGCTTCTCCCTCTCCCACTCCCCCTGCTTGTGTTCCCTCTCTGGCTATCTCTCTCTCTGTCAAATAAATAAATAAAATCTTTAAAAAAAAAAAAA
>NC_138377.1:10147547-10195759 GCF_054177405.1 Leptonychotes weddellii | reverse complement strand
TTCTCTCTTCTGCAGGGTGAGTCCTTAGAGATGGAGTGGAGGCTATTTGGTAATGGGCACTATTTAAATGAAGCAAAAAGTACAATTCAAACGAATTGCTTTTTAAACTGTCAAAGAAGAATCCATTTGTGCATGTGAAATTATTCCAAGGGTTCTAACTATTAACTGAAAGCAGGTAGAAGCTGTCAAAGAAAACAAATGTGCTATAAAAGAGCCGGCTAAACGTTTAAAGGCAGACACCTGATGACTCCTTTGGCCTGTTTCGGATTCAAAAATTTGTTTTAAAAAGCCCTAGGTGGGCTCCACGGACGGAAGTTTTAAGAAATTTTTAAATCCTAGTAAGCGGATACCATTTTGTTTCTTGGACTTGTTTTAATCAATGTGACCCGAAGGCTGTCTTATGGATAGGACAACAGCATATTAACATTTTAACTTTTTCTTTTGGCTTCCATTCGATGCCAAAGGCTCTTGGCTGGCTTTCCAAATGATGCATTTCACACATTCTTGGGTTTTCTATTTGCTATTGATAAATGCATCCGTGTACAGCCAAGTCAATGAGAAGAAAATTCTTCAATAGTATGAAAAGTGCCTTTTTATCCCTGGCAGGCATGCTTGGTAACAGTCACCCATATGGAGCAGAAGCCTTAATGGTACGTGAGGCATCTCTGTAGGCCACAGGGAGCCCTGCGCTGTTCTATAGGAGACCAACAGTGGCCTTTTCCATTTCATTTCCTCTAGGGGTTTCCACTGCAATTAGTCTTGTGTTCATGCCTTCAGTGTCTTGTAGGCACTGAAACAGGGCTGCTGAAAAATAGTGAGCCTTCTCCCTTTCCTGGCCCTCTAAGTACCTCTTACTTGTGCTCCTATGCCAGACTAACAAACACAATTATCCGTGCTTAGACCAAGAGGAATCGTGCAGATGGTGACCAGCTCAAGGCATGGGGACAGGCTCAAATGGGCCATGCTTCTCACACTTGGATGTGCACACAAATCTCCAGGAGGTCTTGTGAAAAAACGCACATTCAGACTCAATAGATCTGGGCTGGTGCCTTGGAGCCTACATTTCTTGCAAGTTCTCAGGCAGTGCTCATGCTCTGGTGGACCACATATTGAGTAGTGAGGGAATAATGCAGGTTCTGCATAAGTGACTTTTAGAACTGACCTATTAAATATAGGTGTAGCCGAGGGTCTGGCTCCCCTTTGATTTAGGGTTCCTTGAAAGCAGGGACTAGATCTTACACTTTTTTTTTTTTTGGTTGTTTTGTTTTGTCCTCTGGCTGGCACTTGGCACACGTCCCTGCACACGGTGGGTGTGTATTTATTTAATTAAACAGATCTGGCTTTGTTCCAAAAAGGATTTTAAGTGGATTTAACCCCTAGCGGGTCCTAAGCTAGGTAGGTGCGTGCTGAACTGGCCAGGGAGGGAAGTCAGTTCCGAGGTGCATTCACAAACCCTCTGGGCTGAGGCCCTTCCTCCGCAGGGCCCCACCGCTTGCTTGCACCTCGATGCCACTCCAGCAGCTCTTCTGAAATTCTCCCTCCTGGTTTACACTAGAGAGTCGATCAGAGACAAGGAGGAAAACAAAACCAGACCAAACCAGAGAGCCCTACGAAGCGGTAAGGCTGCAGAACATCAAAAGCTCAACTCCGGGCGGCAAGGCCACGGAACTCTGGGGTTTCTCCCACTGCCTGATCTGGAGCATTTCGCAGGTCGGCACTGCGCCCCAGCAGCCGGCTCCCCCGCCCGCCCCGAGAGCCCTGCAGGAGCGGTCCCGGCGGGCGCGGGCGCCTGTTGGCTTGGTGCAAGCCTGTTTGTTAGCTCCGCTCGAGCAATTAATCTTCTCGTGCATCTCCCACCCCGGGTGGGGTGGGGAGAGCGGGGGGGGGGGGCTCGGGTCGCCTCGGGGGTCGTGGGGAGCCTGCACCGGAGCGGCCGTGCGACAGAAACCCTGTTCCGAGAGTCCCTGCGTTGCCAGAACCCGTTCCTCTCTGCAGCGGCCTCGGAGGGAAAAGAAGGGATGGTTTCGGCTCCAGAGGGGAGGGAGGGGGGCGATTATATTGGTCAGTAGTTGAGCCTCACGGGGGGAAGGGAGGAGCGCACGGGCGAGTGCGCCCTCGGGGAGGAGTACACGTGCTGAGGAGGGGCGTGAGAGGCGGGCGGGAGGGGAGGAGAAGGGAGGCGAGAGCCGCGGGCGGGAGGCGCCACGGCCTTGCAGACGCAGGCGCCGGCAGCCGGAGAGAAAGTTCCCGGGGAGAACTCACCCCCGGGAGGGCTGACGTCGAGGCCGTTCGCCGCGAGGGTCGCAGGTCCCGGGGGGCCCCAGCCTGCCTTCTGCCCGCGCGCGCGCGCGCGCTGGGCCGCCCGGGCTTGGGCTCGCCGGGAAGCAGCGGAGCGGTGCTGTTGGGCGGCCGCCGCCAAACTTGGAGGGGGAGAATGCTGCGAGTGGGAGCGGCGGCGCGGGGCGCGGGGGCGCACTGAGTGCTCCCCGCGGGCGCCCCCCGGGCACTGCTGCCGGGGCTGCGGCCGGGCGAGCGCGCGGAGGCTGAGCGGGCAGGTAGCGGCTCCAGTGCCGGGACTGCGCCAGCCCTACGAGCCAGGGCCGCCAGCGCCACCGTGCCGGCGTCGCCTCCTCGCCCCGGAGCCATGGTGCGCGGAGCGCGCACGCCGCGCGCGGGACTCTGAGCTCCGGCTGCGCCGCGCGCCCTCACCTCCCTTCTCCCGGCCTCCCCGCCGACCTTGCCCGCGGGCCATGAAGCTTTGGCCGGGAGCCTCTCGCCTCTGAGCTTCGCGTCGCTCCGCCACAGATCGCGCTCCGGCCGCCGAAGCTCCCCATCCGCTCCCAGGGACGGCACCCGGGCGCTCCAGGATGGCCCTCCGCGGGTGCCTCCGGCCGCGCAAAGTTCGCAGGAGGCGAGAGATGCTGCCGCAGCAAGTTGGCTTCGTGTGCGCGGTGCTGGCCGTGGTGTGCTGTGCCTCCGGCCTCTTTGGCAGCTTGGGTAGGTGCCGGTGCGGGCCCGCCCCGGGGGTTGAGGGGCTCGGGCTGGGAAGCCGCCGGGTAGCTCCGAGATGTCTCCCCTTCCTTCCCCGTCAGCTTGGTCCCTAGGGTTCATCCAGCCCCGTCCCCTCCCCACCGGGCAGGTAGAGCGCACCCAGGAGGGCTGACATCGACGCTTTGAGCTGTGGCGCTCGTTTCCCTGAGCTGCGCGCGGCCCCTGGGGGCTCAGGACGCGGCTGCAGGTCTGTGTTACCAAGATGAAAGCCTGAACATCGGGCCCGTCCGTGCCAGAGTTCTGTCCCCAGAGTGCGTGGGGGAACGCGCGGCGCAGAGGCGGGGTGCAGGTGTGAATTCTCTTAGCCTGGGGCGGACCAAGCTGAGTGGTCCGCTTTCCAATTTTGCGGAGCCAAGACGGTTGTGCTCCGCGTTTCTCGAAAACCCAGATACGGAGGCTGGGAACTGAGTCTCAGCGCTCCCCTCGCCCCTTGCCGAAGGAGTGCCCTGGGTGTCCTGGCGCATCCTCTCCAAACCCTAAAAACGTCGAGGGCAGTCCCCTCAGGAGGTTGCTGCCAGGTTTCAGCATCGCTTAACTCCTCTTAATCCCCACGGCAGGAGAGCCCTGGTGTCTGGAACCACAATTCACACTTCTTCATCCAAGACTGAGGGATTTGGGAGTTGCTTAGGATATGCAGATTTGAGGTGGAGAGAGAAAGAAACTTAGAAAAAAAAATCTGGGGTGGAATGGGGGATGTGAGCCCATGTGGAATTTTCAGAAGCCATTCACTTGGCTAATACTCCCATTTTTAGTTGGACACGGTGGGCCTTTTATTTCTTCACATTTAAAAAAAAACGAAAGAAATGCAGGTGATTTAGCAATCTGGACATGGAGATAAAACGGGGTGCCTTTCTGAGCAATTAGACCATCTAGAGTGGTTTATAGTGGTAGGTAAAAATCAGGTGGGACTTGATTAAACTCTTAAAAAACTGCTTTTCAAGACCCCAACTTGTGATTTGAGGATAGAAGGTCAAAACATGGCTCTTTCCAACAGAAACCCAGAAAGGTTATTTGAACATCTTAACCTGATGCTTTGCAATTGGTCAAGTCAGTGTATTTCCCCTCAGTTACACACCAGAAATAACAAAGTACTTAGAGGCTCTTCGGTGTCAGCATTATAGAAGAGGTATTATTACCCAGCTGAGGCAGTGTGCACATGAGGAGAGGTAAATGAATACTCTGAAGCTCTTAAAGTGAGAATCGTTCGTATTTGCTGGATCAGGAATTACCTTTGGGAGTTTAACTGTGTGGTCACTGGCCTCCACACCACTACTCTCCCTTGTTACTCTGTCGCCCTCGGACCAGTAGAATTAGCATCACCTGGGAGCTTGTTAGTACAGAATCCCAAGGCCCAGCCCAGACCTACTGAAACAGAATCTGTATTTCGACGAGGTCCCCAGGTGATTTCTGTGCACATTCAAGGCTGAGAAGCTCCGGGCCAGACCCCCTCAACCTTCTCCACCTATCTGCTGACCTAATAGCCATTTGCAGTTCCCCTGGGGGCAGGGACACCTGTCTAAATCCTTGTTGCACCTGTGAGGGGCCGAGCCCTCTTGGCCAAGGTCACATCACGGGCTGACGCATCTGGGACTAGAAACAATGGACCAGATCTAGGAAACAGATTACTGTGTGTGAAGCAGGTGATATTGTGCTTGCAATCATTGTATTACTCCCAACAGGTGGCTCTAAATAGTCACACAGGGCTGTTGCTGGTGTAGCCAGAGGCAGACATGTAAGGTCATTGGAAGAATGGAGGCACCATATTGACCTAATGGTGTTTGTGACTTATTTTCCAATACAGGGCATAAAACAGCTGCTGTTAGCAAGCATGTTCTACCAGACACATGGAGACATAGAAGGCTGATGGCACCTGTGAACGGGACTCAGACAGCTAGGAATTGCACAGATCCTGGTAAGAAATCAATCTCCCCCTTGCCTCAAGGCATTTGGCCTGGAGATGGTGCTTCTGCGGACATTACAGCCAGAGCTGAGGAAGGTGGTTTGATGAACCCAGTGGGAAAGGGTAGCTGTAAGGTGTAGACAGGTAACGTGCAGGCATTAATCAGTTGTGCTGCTAAGCAACTCAAGTACTTTCTTTACCCAGCAACGGGAAAGGTCACATTGGAGAGTTTTGAAATTTCCTTTTTTGTTCTCAACAATGCTCCTAAAGGCTCCGTGTTTCCCCCTGCTGTCTTGGTTGTGCTCGCCTGGGTGTCTTTGTTTTCGTTCCCTTTTGCTCACGGTATCCATCTGACGGACCTCAAGGGGCAGCAAGGCTGCTCTGGCAGGTGGCACTTTGGGATGACCCGCCCACCAGGGTCGCAACACGCCAGGGCACCTGCAGGGGTAGGACACTCTGGAGTGCTGGGGTCCTCTCTCTACAGTGGGAGTTCCCAGGGTACGGTGCTGGCTCGGAGGGGATGGATTCTTCTTGCTGTGGGAGGTGGTCTTGCTGTTCCCTTTCAGAATTCTCTAGGGGGTCGGAGGCTGTAGGGACCCAGAGATGACCTCTTATCTGTCCTGCCAGGGGCAGGTTTTCCTTAAATGGGTGAAGAAGATTCTCGGGAGTGTGCCAGCAAGCGGTGAGGCAAATGGAAGCTGCCCAGGCCTCAGGGCAGTCCTGGGCCAGAAATCTGTCTCCAACAGAGTCTTTGTGGGAAAGATCCAGTGGGATGAAGCATTCAAAAGCCCCCTGAGACCTTTGAGGTCTTACTGCAGATGGGTGCCACTTGGCTCTTCCACCGCATTGCCCGGCAAGTCACAGCATCTTTGGGGGTCTGTTTTCCCACCTGTGAAATGGGCAGAATTGTACTTCCTGTTCTGGGGTTGTTGGGGGAAATCTGTTAAGGCCCTGGCTGGGGCTGGGTGTAAATGGGAATGGAAACCCAGGTTTTGATGGCATTCTTCCTCACTTGTGTTCATAGGCAGGTCTTCTCTGCATTCTATAGGTCAGGAGACCTCTAGGGGAAGACATGAGTTGCTCAGAGTCATAAGTCTTGTTAAGTGGTGAAGCATTGGAACCTCAGCTTGTGTGATTAAAATATATGTTTGGTTCTATGGGCATAAGGAGGTCAGGGCTATCCCTCAAAGCCTGTCTGCTACACCATCAACCCCCCTTCCCTCAGGATGCCTTCTGAGAAGGCCTTGTGGGACGTGGAAGGTAGGTGAGTCCAGGCTTGTAGAGAAACTGCCGGGATTCCCTTTGAACTTGGACCATCCATTCCTGAGAGATTCCTGGTGAGTCACTCTGCCTGCGATGGTGCTCATCCCGTCATTTAACCTCCCTCAGACCTCTCTCATTACCAGAAGGAGTGGAGGCATGGACTGGACTGACAGGTGGCCTGTGTAAGGCCAGAGGTTAACACTGGGGTCCATGTCCTCCAGGGACCCGAGACGCGAGGATCGGCACCAGCTGCGGGGGCCGGGGATGCTTTGCTACTCTGGGTAAAGAATCCAGGGTAGTGCAGCTTTGGTTTCTTCCTCGCTGGTGCCCTCACTTTAGGCAGGCTCTGCCCTCCTCCTGTAACTTCTGTCACCTGTAGTCTGGCCACATCGGCGTAGACAGGGCCCTGTTTCTTGGGATAGAGTCTCATGTGCTCCCGCATTGTCCCGTATCTTCAGTGTACTTTCTCATCCAAAATTATCTGACTGACTGTGGAGCAGTCAGTCCTATTTGGCAGGAAGACCTGGCCTTGTCCCCCTTATGGAGAGGGAAATCAGCATTATCTTTAGCAATAATGAACCCTTAGATTATGCTTTTTTTTTTAAATTTTTTAAAGATTATTCATTAGAGATCGTGAGAGAGCATAAGCAGAGGGAAGGGCAGAATCCCCACGAAGCAGGGAACCAGACGAGGGGCTTGATCCCAGGACCCTGAGGTCACGACCTGAGCCGAAGGCAGCCCCTTAACCGACTGAACCACGCAGTCGCCCCTGGGTTATGCTTTTTGTTAATTGTTTCTGGGATAGGGCCCTGCGTGTAGGAAGGACTCCATGAAGTTTGGTCGAATGATGGAATGAAAGTGCATTTCAACTATGAAGCACTTTTATCCTTTCAGTGTTTTTGCAAAGATGAGGAACGGGGCAGGGCTCAGAAGTTTAGTGACTCCCCAAGACCTCTTGGCAGGCAGGTGCATCCCTGGTTCACCTGGGCCCAGATCCCATGGCTTCCCCACTCCATCGCACCTGCCCTAGCTTTCCTTCCCGCCCAGGCGGGGCTGAGACCCGACTTCCCTTCCAGCCACCTGGGCCCCCTTTCCAGTTCACAAGCATGTACACAGCACGCACTTGCTGTTGTCTCTCCTACCCTGTGGTGGGCACGTGGCGGCGGTGGGTTGGGGGGGGGCGTGGTATAAGCAAGCATGAGAGACAGCCCTTGTCATCAAGTAGCTTACGGTTGTGGAGAAGACCAGCTCCTGACACAGGGAAAACTCGGTGAGGAAGAAGGACGGCAGAGGTCCTGTAGTCAGCAGCCCCAGGGGGCCACTTTCAGGGGGCTCAGAGGAGGGTGACTGGGTCTGATGCGGTGTGTGGAGTCTTGCGGTCTAGATGAGGAAGGCCTCGATGGCAAAGACAGGAAACTTCCCCAGACTGGGTTTAGCGGAAAAAGGGAAATTTATTGGGCCAGTCACTGAACGCGTGAGATCAAAGGTTAAGTGTCATGACTCAGTTTCCCTCTGTCTCTGGACTCCGAAGTCCTCCAGTGTGGGAAGGTGGTTACCACGGCCTCAGCTTTCTGGCCTCCCAGACCGCAGCATGTGTGCCCCAATGGCTGCCATCCTTCCGTGGGAGTTCTGAAGTCCTATGGGCTTGGGGCACATGGCCCCCTCAGCTGCTTGCGGGGCCGGGGGAGGGCTGGGTGTGGGCTGGCTTAGACCTGAGTCTCAGGCTCTGCTTCTGGAATGCTGCTTCGGTAAAGGTGGACCAGAGCTTCCTCCCACTTAGAGTTTCGGGGTGTGACAGAGGGTGGCACCCACTGGCTGCCCTCTTCCCTCCACGGGTAAAGGAGTTGCCTGGGAAGAACCATACAGGGGTTTCTTGCATCCTCTGAGGCTTCTGCTCTGCATCCATTCCACCAGTCCTGGTCTACTAGGTGAGGTCTTCTAGGGACGTGGGAAGATGGAGCTTTAAGAATTTCCTGCTGTGTCAGAGTATCCCGAGCTAAAGCACCCGCATCCCCCACCCCAGTCAGCATTCAACAGGTCAGTTCGTGTTTTTGTAAGAACGTCTTTGTTGGGGGGGGGGGGGGGACTGGGTCTTATTTTCTGTAGCCTCTGAGTGTTCCTCCTCCCCTGTGAGAGGAATAGCTTCTCCTGTGGAAAAGCTTCAGGGCACCCTGCTCTAGTCGTTCCTGAAGACTTGGTGTGGAAAATGGGCTCTTGGCTCTGCCTGGGGTCACTTCCCCAGGTCTTGCTGGTGTTCCCATCCCATGGTGTGTGTTGTGCTTAAGTGCCTCCCCCATCACGTTACCCTATATTTTTCTGACCTGTATCACCATCTAAAGTAACTTACTTGTCATCCGTTCCTCTTGAGGGCTCCCTTGCTCACTGCCCTGTGTCCAGAAGAGTGATCCCTAACCCTGCCCTCATCTTGCAGTCAGGGAAGAGCTTCTGAAATGCCCAAGACCCAGCCCTGGAGTGGCTGCCGTCACGGGTCTGGGGATGGGACCCAGGAAGCAATATTTTTTAAGAGCTCCCAGGTGAGTCCGAGAGGAAGGCAGGGGTGGTGCTCTCTGGGCGAGAGTCCTGCTATCCGGGGTGGTTGGCATCACCAGGCAGCTTTCTGGGAATGCAGAGTGTCAGGCCCACCCCAGGCCTTCTGCATCAGAATCTGCATCCTAACCAGATCCTGGGGCAATGTGCGTGCACCCCACAGGCAGAGAAGAACTGGGCTAGGACGCTGCCTGATCCTTCAGAGGAGTCCAGTAAATATTTGGATGTTGAATGAAGGCTAAGACATGGTGTAACACAGAGATTTTCTTGAAAACCAGTTTGGTGTCGTTTTTGAATGTAGAGAAATTATATATAAAAAAAAAAAATCTTCATTTTTGACTACTGAGGTCTGGGGGGAAGTCATTAATTTATCCTCCCCCCCGAGATCTGGGCCTCTAGGACCTAGATTTTTATTTCATGGTCTGTGAAGAGCAAGCACTACAAAAGAGAAGTGGGTCCCTCCACATAAAATGCATGAAATAGTGAGAGGCTGCGACTTTGAGTCTTCTGGACTCTGTCTTAGCTCAGGCTGTCATAACAAAATATCGGAGACGGGGTGCCTTAATTTAATTGACAGACCCGTATTTCTCACAGTTCTGGAGGCTGGGAGGGTCCAGGGATGGTTCC
This sequence comes from Leptonychotes weddellii, assembly GCF_054177405.1. NCBI lineage: Eukaryota > Metazoa > Chordata > Mammalia > Carnivora > Phocidae > Leptonychotes > Leptonychotes weddellii. Next base: position 10,186,371 of record NC_138377.1, on the reverse strand, counting down.
TGGTTTGCAGATGGCCACCCCACGTCACTGTGGGCTCACTGGGTAGAGAGAGAGAATCTGGGCTCTGGTCTCTCTTCCTCTTCTCCCGTCCAAGTACTAACCAGGCCTGATCCTGCTTTCTTCCTCTCCTCATGAGGGCACGAATCCCATCATGGGGAGACCCCATCCTCATGACCCCCTCCAAATTACCTCCCAGAGGCCGCACCTCCAGGTCCCACCACCTTAGGAGAGGAGGGCTTCAACACAGGAATCTGGGGGAGACGCAGACCTTCAGGAACCAAAGAGTTTCTGCACATTTGCTTTTTAAACCCAGCGTCTGCTTCAGTTTTTCCTTCTGAGATAGTAAAGGGGGTGATAATCGCATCCACCTCAGAGGGTTGTTAGAAATAAACGAGTTAATACCCATGAAGCACTTAACACACATGCTCAGATGTGAGCTTCTGTTTTCATTATTTTTTTTTCTTATCTGCTTACCCCAGACATGATACAAGGCCTACGAATCACAGGTACTGGAAAACTATTTGTTACTTGAATTTTATGAGGACAAGGTAAGAAGTAAGCATCTTGCCAAATGTTGTTTTTTGTTTTTTGTTTTTCCTCCTGGAAACAAATTTTTGGTTTTGTTTTTTAATATTTTGAGGATTTGGGATGTTGGAGGATGGCCCACCTTACAGAACATGCCTCTACATCGAAAAACTGTCAGGTTTTTTTTTTTTCTCTCGACAGTGAGGCATTACTTTACAGGTTGGCTGTCAAACTGGGGTGGGTATGCCTCCCCCTCTTCCCACACCTCTTCATTTGGGTTCCCAACATCCTGTGCCCATGTTCAAAAAAGAGAGGGGAGCTTTGCCCCCCTGTTGATGTTGGAGGGATTTGCTTTGTCATGTTTGGTTTTCTGCTTTTCACATACGCCTTTTGAAATGCCCACTGGCTGTATGTCTGTCTTTGCTCAGGCTGCCGTGACAGAATTCCATAGCCCGGGCGGCGTAAACAGCAGAAATACCTCTTCTCACGGTTCTGGAGGCCGGGAGTCTAAGGTCAGAGCGCCTGCCTGATCAGGTTCTGATGAGAACTCTCCCTGGCTTGTGGATTGCCCTCATTTTGCTGTGTCCTCCTGTTCCAGGAGGGAGAACTAGTGAGAGCCAGCTCTCTGGGGTCCCTTCCCGTAAGGCCTCTGATCCCATCAGACCAGAGGGCTCCCCCTGCCCCATGAGCTGGTCTAGCCCAGATCCCCTCCCAAAGGCTCCATCTTGAAATAGCATTTCTTCGGGGCTTAGGGCTTCAGTATAGGCATTTAGGGAGGACACAGACTTTCCATGTCCCTAGAAGGAAGGCTGGGAAGAGAGGGCTGCCGGGGTGAGGGGGTGCTTGAGAGCGATCTGCGGATGGAGGTGGTTCCTAGCCTTTCAGGAGAGCAGAGGAGTGGATGTGGGCGCTAGATGGAGCATCTTCTGTGGCTGGCTCACCTTTCGTTCTGTACCAGGGCTGATGCGCGGCCACAGTGGGAGGGGAGGGGAGGGGAGAGGTGGAGGCAGCCGGGTGGGCCCGCACACAGGAGTTGGTGTGGAGGCTGGGCTGGGAGGAGATGAGGTCACTGAGCAGGTGGGCACCGCGGTGGGTCTCCGTAGGCGCCCCTTTGTGGGGAGCAGAGGTGCAGAAAGCATGAGAAAGTAGGGGTAGGAGGAGCGGACCTAGAGCTGCGAAAAGTACATCAGGATGTGGGTGTGGAGGTGCGGCGCTCCCAGGGACATGAGGCAGCGTCTGGATTCTGAACGGGTGTCTGTTCGAATGCTGCCTCAGCAGGCTCGGGAGATAAGTGGCACATCTCAAGTTTTGAAGTCGTTACGTAAAAGCAAACCCCAACTCGGAGAAGCAAGAATTGAACTCCCTACTGTGGGCAGCGAGCTCACAGCCTAGTTACGGTCCTGGTGGGGGGGGGGGCGGGGAGAGGAGTTCCAGCCCTGGGAGGGCATTTTCTGGGTGGGGCAACCCCAGAGAGCCAGGTGGCTTCTTGAGGAAAGTGTCACCAACCACCTTGGGACGGTGATAGGCTCGCAAAAGGAGGCCAGCCTGATGACAAATGGAGCCCAAGGAAGATGGCAGCCCGTCATCTGTGTGATTGCTCTTTGCTTTTTGGGGGCTTCGGGGCAGGGATGTTCTATGGGGGATTGAGTGGCTTAGGGACCAAAGATCTGGGTTCTGGTATTGGCTCTGTCTCCAGCAGCCAGAAAAGGCTCCTGTCCCAGCAAGCACCAGCCCTTTCTTGGAGAAGACAGTTGGACATGGTGAAGGGAGATGCCTGGGTGTGAGTCCCAGCTCACCCTGCTGGCCAGCTGTGTGACCTTGGGCCAGTTAGAGAAGCTCTCTAAGCTTCAGGTTTTCTCTTTTGTCAATTGAGGATAGCAGCAGTTCCTACCTGCCTCACCTGCAGGACTGAAAGCATATGACGTGTGGAGGTATGAAGTATGTAAGGTGTACCGAGCACACGAGGACTGTCGTCGTCGTCATCATGATCGTGGCTACCACCAGCATACCCCGTACTGGGTGCTATGCTAAGTGCTTTCCCTGCATTAACTTACTTGCTGCTCCTAACAGCCCTTTAGGCGTGTGCTATTAGTATCCTCATTTTGCAGATGAGGACAGGAGACCCAGAGAGATTAAGTAACGAGCCCAAGGTCACCTGGCCAGCAAGAAGCAAGGCCAGGGGTGGGTGGGGGTGTGTGTGTGTGTGTGTGTTTAAGTAACAGACTACATTTTGGGGCAGTTTTAGGTTTACAGAAAAATTGAGTGGAAAATAGAATTCCTATATGAATCCTTCCCCCCGCCCCCAGCTTGCCCTGTCTTATATTAATATGGTACATTTGTTGCAACTGATGAGCCAGTATTGATATTAACTAACGTCCATAGTTTACATCAGAATTCACTCTGTGTTGTACTTTTGATGAGTTTTGATAAATGTACAGTGACCTGTAGCTACCCTTATAATATCCTACAGAATAGTTTCACTGCCCTAAATATTCCCTGTGGAGCCTTTTAATTTGGATGGCCTGAATTGTGAGCCTATAGACTTCTCCAAAATTATCAATGGATGGGTGGAAAGAGACAATTTGGAGATGAGGCCTCCTGTTGTAACTTTTCATCTCTGTCACTGTCTGGGTACCCCACCACCTGGGTACACCTCTGAGAAATGGGACTGCCTGTTCATTGCAATAGCAAACACCTGGGTGGGCCCTGCTTCTTGGTATGTTTCTAATACTGATTTGTTTGCAATCAAAGCTTTCTCCTCCCTACTTTTATTGAGAAATAATTGACATATATCACTGTATAAGTTTAAGGCTTCAGTATGATGGTTTGATTTGCATATATTGTGAAATGATTACCATAGTATGTTCAGCTAGCATCCATTTTCTATAGATAAAAAAAAAAAAAAGTTTCTCCTTAGGATGAGACTGCATAGGATTGACGCTCTTCCCAGCTTTCCCATATATCATGCTGCAGTGTTTGCTATAGTCATCATGTTGTACGTTCCACCCCTAGAACTTAATTCTCTTATAACTGGAAGTTTGTACTTTTTGGTCCCCTGCCTCTGATATTCGCTGCCTCCACCCTCCACTTCTGGTAACCACAAGTCTGGTCTCTTTTTCTGTGAGTTGGGTTGTCTCCTCCCCCCCACCTGTTAGTGAGATCATGCAATATTTGACTATTCGACTTATTTCACTTAGCGCAATGCCTTCAAGGTCCATCGATATTATCACAAATGATAGGATTTCCTCCTTTTTTTGTGGCCGAACAGTATTCTGTTGTATATATTCCATGGATACCTATAGATGCAACTTCTTTATCCATCCAGCCATGGATGGACGCTTAGGTTGTTTCCATGTCTAGGCTATTGTGAATAGCGCTGCTATGAACGTGGGAGTGCAAATATCTTTTCGAGTTAGTGTTTTCATTTCCTTTGGCTCTATTCCCAGAAGTGGGATTGCTGGATCAGACAGTATGGGTCCTCCGTACTGTTTTCCACAGTGGCTGCACCAGTTTGCATTCTCACCAACAATCCCCTGGGTTCCCTTTCTCCACATGCTCGCGGATACTTGTTACCTCTTGTCTTTTGGATACTAGCCATTCTAACAGGTGTGAGATGGTCTCTCACCGTAGTTTTAATTTGTGTTTCCCTAATGACTAGTGATGTTGATCATCTTGTCATGTATTTGTTGGCCTTTCATTTATCTTCTTTGTAGAAATGTCTTTTCAGGTCCTTTGCCCATTTTTTCATTGGATTATTATTATTTTTTTTTGCTGTTTGAGTTCTTTATGTATTTTGGATAGTAACCCATTATTAGCTATATAGTGTGTAAATACTTTTTTTCCATTCTGTAGGTTGTCTTTTCACTTTGTCGATGGCTTCTTTTGTTGTACAGAAGCTGTTTAATTTGATGTAGTCCCTGTCGTTTATATTTGCTTTTGTTGCTTGTGCTTTAGGTGTCGTATCCGAAAAATCATTGCCAAGACCCATGTATAGGAGCTTTACTCCTGTGTTTTTTTCTGGGAATTTCATGGTTTCACATCTTACCTTTTAAGTTCTTAATCCATTCTGAGTTAATTTTTCTGAGTGGTGGAAGATTGAGGTCCAGTTTTATCTGTTTACATACGAATTTCCAATTATTCCAGCACTTATTGAAGTGCTTTTTTTTATTGAAGACACTCTTTTCCCCATCAAGTATTTTTTTTTTAAGATTTTATTTATTTATTAGAGCTCTGTGAGAGAGAGAGAGTACATGCACGAGAGCAGGAGCAGGGGGAGAGGGAGAAGCAGACTCCCTGCTGAACAGGGAGCCTGACGTGGGCTTGATCCCAGCACCCTGAGATCATGACCTGAGCTGAAGGCAGACGCTTAAATGACTGAGCCACCCATCGAGTATTCTTGGCTGCCTTGTCAAAGGCTAGTTGACTGTATATATGTGGTTTGCTTCTGCACTTGCAGTTCTGTTCCATTGGTCTATTTGTTTCTGTGCAGTACCATACTGTTTTGATGACTATAGCTTCATAGTGTAGCTTGAAATCAGAAAGCCGTGCTGCCTCCCACTTTATTCTTCTTTCTCAGGATTTCTTTGGCTATTAAGTTTCCCCCCCCCCCCTTATCCAACTATTGGGGCCATCTGCTAGCAGTCTCTCCTCCCTACTGGGCCATCTGCTACCCACTGACTTCCAGATTCTCCGCTCTTGACGCCATGCGGGCCTCCCGCAATCCAGAGCGCGCCCACTCGGCTTCCTCTTGAACTCTGAGAAACGTTCCTCCTCGAGTTAAAAATGGAAATCATTAAGCATTGCCATGTGTTGCCTTGGGCGGAAGAGAGATAGTCCTTCAACTCAACAGAAAAGGTTTAAAAAAAAATTTTTTTTTTAATTAAACATTGTCTGTTATTGAAGAGGACATTGGAGCATAGCATTTTACTGAAAAAATAAGAGACTGTGCTGGAACAGTTTACAAAAGTATCTCCTGAAAGGACAATGGATGTGTCCCTTGGGAAAGGAACAGAAGTCACTGTGTGGTTGAGAAGCAAAGGTACTCCCTGCTCCGTGGGTCGTCCCCGCCCAGACGGGGCAGCACAACGACTCCGTTTGCGGGCCTGCAGCGCCCTTTGCTCGCTCAGCACAGTGCAGGGCTTCAGCCCTGGGTCTCCTGGTAATCGCCCGAGAAATCCAATGCAACATGCACTTCTGAGTGTCTACACGTTCTGCACCCTGCTGGGCTCTGAAGCTGGGAGGGACCCAGGGCCCTGTTGTCAGGGAGTGTGCAGCAGAATTTGGGGGGGGTGGTCAGGCTGGGGGAGCTTAGATAACACAGAGCCACCTGTGGCAGTTACCTCGGGGCGGGGGGGGGGAAGAGGGGGAAAAAGTGCCCTGGTTCAGGGGAAGGGCGCCCTCCCCGGAGGTGACCTCTGATCCCAGCCTCAAAGGGGAGAAGGTGGCAGTGGGAGGACATTCTAAGCAGAGGCCCGGTGTCTGGGAGATGGCCGATTCGTGTCTGTACCTGGAGCTGTGCTTGCTAGCAACCGCTGCGTCTTGCTCACTGGCTATCTGAGGGGAGAGCACGAACAAACACCTCCCAAGATTACCATGCAGAATAGTAAGTAATTAGGCTTTGGGGATTTAGCAGGAGTCAGTGCTCAGCCAGGGCCAGGGCTGAATCAGATTACTTTTTTTTTTTTTTTAAAGCAGAAGGAGGGGGGCTGGGAAATGTACCGGGGCCCCGGGTGAAGTTGGCAGACTGGTTCCCAGTGGCCCCGCTGAGCCGCAGGTAGGGCAGGCACCCAGTTCCCGGATTGTGCCGGGCTCCGTGATGGCTCAGGACAGACGGCAGCCATACTCATGGAGCTATCTGCCAGTCTTTCCCCGCTAGCCTGTGCGCTGCTAGAGGGCAGGGCTGTGTCCCCGGCATCGTTGGCTCTTGGGCTGAGGCTGGAGTCCGGTGTAATTTCAGCTTGCAGCAAATGATGTCTGGAGGGACAGACTCCCCCCCCCCCCCCCACCTACCTATCGGGGGCCTGTTCCCCACAACAATGGCTGCTGTCTCCCTGGCTATCCCTTCTAGCCTGATGCCGTGGGACAGATCAGAACGTGCAGCCAGGAGGGATTAAGGGTTAAGAACGTGGACTCTGGAGCCAAACTGCCAGGTTTCCAGGCCTGTGTGTGTCCTTCCTAGTTAGGCGACCTTGAACTAGTTTCTTTGCCTTTGTGTTCTAACCTCAGGGAAGGGGCAGGCTTTGTTTTGTTCACTGATGTAGCCCAAGCTCTAGAACAGTGGCCGTGTGTGGGTGTGTGTGTATGTGTGCAAGTGTGTGTGTGCGCTCGTGTGTGCGCGAGGCCATACAATAACACTACGTGTGTTGTTAATCTACGTAAACTGCTCACGAGAGTGCCTGGCACAGAGAAAGTGCTATACAAATTTTTGCTGCTGAAATTACCTCTGAAAAATAACTTGCATTGAACTATAACTTTAACAGGATAGATTTTTAGAACTGACCTGTGACGAAGGATTGAGGGTGAATTTTGTAAATGCAGTACTTGCTTTATTTCTGTTTTTTTTTCTTTTTTTTAATTAAAGATTTTATTTATTTGTCAGAGAGCACAAGCAGGGGGGAGCGGCAGGCAGAGGGAGAAGTAGGCTCCCCACTGAGCAGGGAGCCCGATGCGGGGCTCGATCCCAGGACCCTGGGATCATGACCTGAGCTGAAGGCAGACGCTTAACCGACTGAGCCATGCAGGCGTCCCAGCACTTGCTTTATTTCAAGTTAAAAATGAACATCTGGACTTATGTTTGCTTGTTGTTAATTCTTTGAGGACAAGAAGCTGTTGACTTTGCATGGCTGATGCTGAGAGGCTGCCCAGCCTGTGAAGGCTGCAGTGGGCCTCCCCAAGTGTATTCTAAATCTGGTCCCCCCTGTTGGTGATGGGGAACGTGATGCATGAGGCATTAGGAGACCAGTTTGCGTTCTGGCCCTGATACAACCTGGGCGTGTTTTGCATAAGCCACTTTGCTACGGGAGCCTTCGTGTCCTGCCTGTGAGATGAGCAGCAGGGGCATGCTCTTGATTCCGTCAGCTTTTCAGGATTCGGCTGTGCGAGTATCATTTACCACCATGGGCACAACTGTGCCGGATGCTTGACCCTTTGAAGAGTGTTCCTTCCTTGTGGAATGGAGAACATCAGTTATTCAGGGGTTTTTGGCGTGGATCCATAAAACCACAAATAGGATTTGGTGAAAGTATTGTGTTTGTCTTGGGTGAGGCAAAGGGCCTGTTGGTGGAGGGTCTGGCCGGAATGGGAAGATGGAGATCATTTTGATCGTCCCCATACCTAGCAGCTTGTGGGACGCCACCATCGCTTTCTCTCATTTCACGCTAGAAATGTCTCCCTGGATCCTATTATACATGCTAACTTCAGGGACCAGCTTTTTAGTTGGGCCGATCTCACATCAGCTGGACCAGCTCTTTACCTAAGGCATGTTAAAATAATCACATGTATGAAAAAATTATGTAGGCCTCCTGAGGGCAGTTGCTCAGAGCTCAGGTCAGAAGTCATCCTTGGCTTTAATATCTGGTGGCTGAGTGAGTGATGACCGAGCATCCCTGTGTGCTGGGCTCGTGGGGAAATTAAACCCAACCTAGATGTGCAGCCTGCCTCCAGGGAGCTTCCATTCTCGTTGAGAGGATCAAAATCCGCAAAGCTACCCCATAATACAGGGGGGGAGTGCTGGAATCCGTAAGAACAGAGGAGGGACAGGAAGTCCTGAATGCCAGGATCAAGAACACTGCCACATCAAGGGGTCACTGAGGATGGGCAAGTCGGCTTTTGAAGGATAATCACGGCATTGACATTTGGGTAGCCCTGGTCTCCGTGCCTTCCATGCACTGCCCCCCTTGCTGGCCCTCATAACAGGCCTAGGGGGGTGGGTACCCGTTTTACAGAAGATGTGAGTAGCAGGGATTTGAACTCGGGCAGCCTGGCCCCAGAGCCTGTTACTCTTTAGGGAAAGAAGATGCAGGGTCCCCTGGCTGTGGGACAAGTAGGTGCCGGGTAAGGTTGGGGCACAGGTGTGTGGGCAGCTATGGGAGGCGAGTCATCCTGTAGTGAGTGCGTGTGGGACCACGAGGCTTAACCACTCGAAGGCCCTTCCTTGTGCTCCTGTAAGCAGTGGGGGCCGGTGTTTCTGAGCAGCTGTGTTTTAGGAAGATGATTGCTGGCAACGTGGGGGGCATAGCTTCAACTGAGCTATAGGTTAAGGTTGTTGGCATTACGCTTGATAAGTTTTGGGGACCCCTCCCCTGTGAAGACAGAGAACAATTGGGGGTATTGCTCCAATATTAGGCAAGATGTAGGCAAGAGTATTAGGCTTGTTGGGGAGGTCGAGGAATAGTTGGGGAGGCAGAGTCTACGGATCTCAGCAGATGTTGGGTTTGCAAGCAGAAAGGTGGGAGTCCGCTCTGCTCACAGATGCAGCTGGATGGTCCCCGGTACAGGGGTGCAGATGGGGGCACAGGACGCCCTCCTTCCTTCTTTAGATTCGGACCCCTCTCTTGGGGACCCTCGTCCAAAAACAGCCTTGTACTGAGCACAGTGACTGGTTTGTGTCCTGTATTTGATTATTCCTAAGTACACCTCTGACACTCCTGGGACATCTTTGGGTGGGGCACTGGTTGGATGTTGGCCCTGGGGAGAGAGCTCCTGTCCTCGATGAGCCCCCAGGTTAGGAGGAGAAGGTAGACTTGTAATCGCCACATGTGACCTGGAATGACCTGGGAATGCCCAGCATGGCTGCAAGGCATCACGAAGCATGGAGCATTTGAGCCATGCTTTGACGCAAGTGGGTATTTGCTAGACAGATGGGAGCATTTGACGTTCCTGGTGGTGGATATGGTGATGCAGAAATAGGGTGGTAGGAGAGAATCTGGCCAGAGCAGGGAGGAGGGGGGCATGTTCAGTTGGCCTTAGGTTTGGGTCCTTGAGGGGACATCATGGGCCCTGTGGTGGCATCGTGCCAAGCCAGAGGTGCACGGCTCCGGTGTCTGGACCCCCTCTGACTCATGTAGGGTTTTAGGAGTAGGAAAGCTTAGTAACTGCTCACCCTTCTTTTCACCCAGGCGCAAGGATTCTGGGCACCTGCTGGGCAGGGCACTGAGGGGATGTGAAGGTGTGCCTAATGCCTTCAGGGAGCAGGGCTGAGAGGAGCATGGGCCACTACAGTCCCCATGCTCCTTCTGCACATTGCCTTGATGGGTGTTGGGACACCCAGTTTATGATACTCTATATCAGCGTGGCTCAATCCCAGTAGGACTCCGTGGGGGCTTTTACTGTAAGCAAACAAAACCACAGGGAAGAGTTTATAAAACGCAGAGTGTGGTCCATACCTGTGAAAGGGAAGGCTCTGGGGTCCTCTCTCTTGGGGACAACTGCCACTCAGGGCCTCATCCTGGTTCCCTTTTCTGTCTCTCTCCAACCCCTCTGATGAGCGGGAAGAGGGGAGTTGTGTGCTCGAGCTGAAAGAGGATTTCTGTCACCACGTGGGCACCTGGCCCAGTGGCCGCAGCCCAGCCTCCTGGCACGTCCTGGTGGCCTTTGTGCCTCACCTTATTTGGTGATGAACACTGGGGCCCCGAGGACCACTAACGTGCATGTGCTGTGCCCCCCGTGCTGAGGGAGCCTCCCCATGGTGGCTGATGAGGGCGTGGACGCGGTGCTGGGTCCTGCACGGCAGGAAGGGTGGAAAGAGCCAGAAGTCATCCCCGCGCCAAGCCGAGGGGTGGTCTGCAGCCTACAGAGACCCAGTACCGAAAGGGGTGGAAATGTCCCCAGGGGCCCGAAGGAGTGTTGATAAAGGCGATTAATGGAGTAGATAGAATGATTTACAAGTGAAGATTAGGGAAGCTAAGTGGCTCTGGCCAATTAGCTAAGCCTCCACGAAAGAGCGCTGTGGGAAGGGGCTCCAGGGTGGTTTTGCAGTGATTCACCGGGTGGCAAGAGGCTGCACCTAGGGAATCCGCAGACCAGCGAGGGGAAGAACGGGGGCAGCTCGCCTCCCCTAAGTGCCTCTTAAAGGAAACCTTGGCTCCTCTGACAGCCTCCCCAGGAAAACGCGGGGGGGTGGGGTGGGGGTAATCCCATGGCCTGGAGTATTTAGATTGGGCAGCGGGCTGGAGAGTGAGACCCCCTCACGGCGGCAGGGTGGCCTGACTGTGCTCTTGCGTCTTTTCTCTCTTGTTTCTGGGTAATTCTGTGGGCCACGGAAAGGGCAAGCCCTTGAAAGCATTGCTTTTGAAATCATTTAAATCGTGCTTGTTTTTCCTGAGCTGGCAAAAAGCCCACTGTAGTGTGGTGTGACTAAGTGACTTGTGGGCTTTGGGTGACCCAAATGCATTAGCAGGAAGAAAGGAAAGGGGGAGGGGGTGCAGACCATGTGCCCCAGGAGGGTGTTGCTGCTGCTCCGGCCGCCCCGTCCCCCCAGGCTCCAAGCTCACAATGGATGCTTAGAGTCCCACAGTCCAGTCGGAAGGGATGGAGAGGAAGGGGAAGGCAGCAGGTTTTGAGCTGCGGCTTCTGCATCTCTCCTGTGCCCAGGAGCACCTGGGGGCCTGGTTAGCATGCCAAGGCAGGGGGAGTTCTGCCGTGTGGCCCGAGGCTGTGCATTTCTAACCAGCTTCGGGGTGAGGTCAGTGCTGCTTCCCTGGAGACCACACTCGGAGCAGTGAGAGCCAGGAGTCCGCCCGAGACCCGGCTTTGGGTCCCAGCCCTGCCAGTGAGCCGTGTGACCTCGGGCAGGTCTCTTGGCCTTTCTGAGCCTCTGCTTTCCCCATCAGCGAAATGGGGGTCCAGGACTTACCTGGCAGGGGTCTTGGCAGAAATAAGAAACTGTGCCTGTCGGCCACTTTGCTTGCTGCCATGACAGCTGCATGGCCAGAGCCCGGTGATGCGAGGCTCGTGCTCAGAGCTTGATCCGGCATTCCCCACACGGCTTCGAGGGGCCCTGGTCCGCAGCTGGTCTGCCCCCTCTCTCCGTCTGCTGCTCAAGAAAACTTCCATGACCAAAGAAGTCTGGGGAAGACTTGTAAAGTCTGCCTCTGGTGAGGATGGACTGGGCTGCAGCAGCATGTTCAAGATTCTGGAATATTCTGTAGTAAAGAACCCTTTAGGCTTACAAGCATTCTATGGCGGGAAAATGCACAGAACATAAAAGTTACAGTTTTAACCATTTAAAAGTTAAATGCCACCGTAGTTGGGTGGCACTAAATACATTCACACTGTTATGCAACCTTCACCACCATCCATCTCTAGAACTTTATCTTCCCAAACTGAAATTCCGTACCCATTAAATAATGACTTCCTGTTTTCTCCTCTCCCTAGCCCCTGGCAACCACCCTCCTCCTTTCTGTCTCTGATTCCCACTACCCCAGGTACCTCGTTGTAAGCACAGTCGCATGGCATCTGCTCTGTTGTGACTGGCTTGTTTCACTTAGTGTAATGTCCTCACGGTTCACCTCTGTTGTAGCACGTGTCAGAATTTCATTCCTGTTTAAGGCCAAGTAAAATTTCATTTGATGTATATACCATATCGTGTTTATCCATTCATCAGTGGACACTTGATCGTTTCCACATTTTTACTATAGTAAATAATGTTGCTATGAACATGGGTGTGCGACGATCTGAGTTTTAAATTCTTTAAACCCAGCAGTTCCCAAATATTGGGCGTGGGTGTGTGTGGATGGAGAAATGCTCAACAATCCAGCCCAGTATCCCCACTCTTGCATGTTACAGTACCCCCACCCTTGCATGTTACAGTACCCCCACTCTTGTATGTTACAGTATAAGGAGAACTCTCAGGTCTGTAGCTGAGGGGTTCAGTCCTGGCTGTGCTTTAGATTCACCTGAGGAGTTAAAAAAATTTTTTTACCCTCGGCTGGGCTCCACCCTGGACCAAATTAATCAGATTCGGTAAGGCTGGGACTTATTCTCAAATCTTCAAGGTGATGTTAAGGAGCAGCTGGAGTAGGGAGCCACGCAGGGCTTCACTCCCAGCTGCGGTGCGTCCCCGGGACAAGAACCAAGCCCAGGCAAGCCCCATGACCTCTCTTGCTGCAGCCCTCCAGGAGTCTTCCTCACCCAGATCAGGCTCCTCCACTGGAATTCCTACCATGGGAATAGGGTGGTGAGAACGGTGTGTCCAGGAGCAAGGGCATGACCTTGTGGTTAGCAGCCCCTTGGCCTCAGGCTCCCGTAAATCCAGCCCATGTTGACAAGCGTCCATTGTTCACCTCTGCTCGGTAGCTGACGAAGGTCCTGTCTTCTGGGAGCAAACCCAATCAGGAGGCAGGCCCACACGTGCATGAAATCACCTTCGATGCCCCTGCATGCCCCAAACTCGGACTTGCCTGAGAACGGTATGCAGAATAAAGGCAGATCAGATGGAGCATTTCTGATTTTGAGGTTTTATTTACAGAGGGCATTAAGAGCACCACATTCAAATATTTCTCATCCAGGGAGATCACACCCGTTGATTCTCCTTGTCCCTTGGAGATCGGGAGAGGGAGTTTCTGGCCTTGAGGTTATCAGGCAGATGGCCTGGTTTGTAAACGCTGCGCCTCCCTGAGACTGGGATATGTCTCTGCAGGACTTGACCTCAGGAGCTACTGTTTAGTGGCCTGCTGTCCCTGTTTAATTTCCAGGGCTTGGCCATCTCGATTGCCCAGTCTCACTTGGGTCTGATGTGCAGTCATGTGGAGCAAAGACTTAGAGACATTGACATTATTATTATTTTAGCATATTATGGGCCTGGGAAAACAAGCCACAAGTCCATTTATACTCCAGTTTCAGTCTTCAATCTGGCTTGCTCCTCTCCTTCCAGGAACGTACGATGTGGCGCTTTGCTTGATAGGGTTTGTCGTGGCTCATCTGTTCATTCACCTCTTTCTGTTCTAGAATTATATCTTAGGAGTAGTCTTTGGATGCAATCCCATGTCTTAAATTGTAGTACCCGGCCGTCTTTTTCCGGGGGTAGTTGGCAGACAAGGTAGAAAGCAGTTTGCAGATGTATCAGAAATTCACTGTCACTCCATTTCATCGAGTGATCATGATTCGGAGTTAAGCTAATCCTTGAGGCCAGATTTTTCCCCCAGCTTCCTCCCCCCGCCCCCCAGCCTCTCAGACTGATTGGGTTTTCCACTCCCACCTCCGCTGCCTCCGGGCTTGGAGTCTGCTCTGGCTCTCTGCTCATTCATTTATTTACCCATTTGTTCATTTATCCAAGAAATTGAAGAACCTCTGATGTGGGAAGCACTTTGGCAAGTGTAGACGAATCAAACAGGGCTCACCCTAATACAGTGCGGGAGAAAGGAGGCACCATGAATCCAAATATCAGTGGATTGTCATGAGGAAAGAACTCTTTCTGCCAAAAAAAAACCCCAAAAAACAAAACAAAACCCAAAAAACCAAAAACCCTCTAAAGCCAAACGGGAATCCAGCTCTCCGTAAACTCACTCACTGAGGATACACTGCTTCATGCCTACTCTGTGCAGAACAGCCCGGTTCAAAAGACTGAAGCCACTTCCAAGGATCCTAAATTATCCAACAGGGAAGGTTGTGAACTGTCAAGAACTGAAATGCCCTCTGGGGCTTGAGGGACATTCACATCTCCTTGCATTCAGGGGCTCAGGGCTCAGAGAAGCAACAGGTGTTTCCTTCTGGGTCTTCACAGAGGATTGGCCTTGAAGATATTAACAGCCTTTGACCCCCTGGATGGAGGGACCACATGGACTGAGGCTTCCAGGCAGGGCATTCTGTAATGGCTTATGTGACTGCATTGACCTACCACTAGACCTTCCTGAAGAGGTAGAGGCGGGACTTGCACGATAGGGTGTTCAGTCCATTGGCGTTGGACATGGACACTTGACTTGCTTTGGCCAAGGGCGCACGAGCAGACGTGGCTTAGAGCGTGTCTGAGCAGAAGCATTAAAGCCATGTGTGTTTCTTCCATCTCTTCCCACCCCCCCACTTTCCCATGAGGATGGAGTGTCCTGGATGGGACTTATCCTTCTGCTTGGATTCTAGAATGGGAAGACATGAGAAGCCAACCCGTGGCCACCAATACGCGATGTGAATAAGAGCTGAGGATGTGTCGTGTGCCGCTGATGTTCTGGGCATTGTTCATGACGGTAACATAACAGTTGGCTAGTGAAGGCTGATGGATATAGTCTCAGCAGGAGAATAGTGTGGTTCGCTCCTGAGTTGTGTTCAGTGAAGGAGATTGGGGGAAGGGAGATCATCTCAGAATCAGATGACAGCAGGCTTCTGTCCAGCTAAGAAGTTTGGGTTTCTCACAAGGTGGTGGGAGTTGGGGAAGGCTTCTGAGCGAAGGATTGATCCAGTGAGGCTCGTGCTTTGGGAAGGAGGACTCCAGCCTTGGGGTGGAGGATGGAGTTGGTTCCGGGATGATATTTGACCCTGTTTAGGGTGCGCACACAGGGAGAGGGGGGCAGTGTCCGTGGAGAGAGGGTCCAGTTTCAGAGAGCAGGTCGTGGTCCCGCGAAGACGCACGTGGCTGTTGCCTGAAGGTGAATGAGGGAGGCAGGCAGAGGGGCTGGGTTCTTGCCGGGGAGGGGGCTCTGTCTTGTTAGGCCCTCCACAAGCTAGGAGAACCGGGCTGAGTGAACATGGGTCTAACGTCTGGCCAGTGTCCTGTGCGGTCTGTTTCCAAAATGCTGTGCTTGGCTGTGTCACCGTGAGATTTCCAGCGGGACGTGCCAGGCGTTGGGTGGACTTCGGGTTCTCTCTCCTGGCTTGGAGATGCCCTGAAGTCCCGCGACTACCCACACTGTGGTGCAGACGGGATGTGAAGGTTTGATGGCACCTGACTGAGGAATCAGACATCGTGCTGGGGGCTGGGGTCTAGTCAGGGTGCACTGGACCCCAGGGCAAGCTTCAGGACGGCCCCGTGAGTGGCCCTGCTCCATTCATTGACTCCTTAATCATTCATTCAGCAAAGCAGTTAAGAGGGCAGACTCTGGAGCTGGACTGCCTGGGTTTGAATCCTAGCTCTGCCGCTTCCTGGCAGTGACCTTGGGCAAGTTACTTATTAACGCTCTGTGCCTCAGTTTCCCCATCTGTAGAACGGTGCTGACAACCCTGGGGCGAGTAGTCTTCATGAGCAGTGTGTTAGCAGAAGTCGAGCAGCAGGAACAGGATTTGATACGTAACCAGGGCTGCCGCAGCAGTGGGCATGAAGCACCTGCTACGTACGTGCCCCGCACTGGGCATACGGCAGGGAACAAAAAGGCCCTGCCCTCGCAGAGTTTCCTTTGGTGCAGGAGGCAGAAAATAAATTTGTAAGTGGAGTGTGAGGTAACAAATACCATGAGGAAAAAGAAATGAGGATAGGAGGGTAGTGATCAGGAGAGGTTTGGGGATCCAAGATAGAGCCCAGGGAAGGCCTCTTAGGGGATGAGTCCCGCATGTGGTGAGGGGAGGGCCTGGGGAGCTTTCTGCCAGAGGAGAGGAAGTACTGGGAGCTGTGTTTCTGGCCAAGGGAAGAGGAAGTGCAAAGGACCTGAGGAGGCTGTTTCTGAGGCAGCAAGGGGGCTAGTTCTGGCTGGAACAGAGGGCACTCGTTGAATATTTCCCCTTTTGTAAGGAAATTGAAGCTTTCTGAGTCTATTACTAGTTGCGATTTTAGAGCCAATGGGATAGAAAGTCATGCAGGAATAGGAAGGTCTGTTGTTCTCCAAACTTACACTGTTTTTGGCGCCTCACTTTTTCCATCTATAAAATGGGACTTATCCTCCCTGCCTGTCTGGATGGTTGTGAGGAGCACCCGAGGCTGTGTGTCCCCTGTCTCTGCAGACAGGAGATGCTCAGCAAACATTAATTATGGGAGAGCATGATCCGAGGGCAAAGATGGAAGAAGGCTCTCTGGAATATAATATGTTGGGCGGAGGTCATGAGGGAGCGATGGATCATCGTTGTGACCATCTACTTAAAAAAATTAAAAGGGTCTTATGTTCAGGCTCTTACTCATATTGTAGTAATGGCTGCTTGCAGGGGTAATTTTCCTCGTGAAAGAGGAAAATGAGTGTGACATCGTGAATTGGCATTGAGCAAGGGCTGGGGTTTTTTACTCTGGTTGCTCATTAGAGTCACCTGGGGAGATTTAAAACCCCTCCTACTAAGGCCAGACCCCAGGCAAGTTAAGTCCGAATCTCTGGGTGTGGACCTAGCCTGGGGAGGATTTTAAGGTTCCCCCAGTGATTTGACTGTGCAGCCACCGTTAAAAACGATTGAGCTGGGTTGGGCGGGGATGTGGCCTCCCCGGCTCTGGAAGATTCTGGAAGGGAGACTTGGGGGCCCCTGTGGTTTGGGATTGGGGTGGGGGGGTGGAGGGTGGTGTCGGAATAAGAATGAGCTCAAGAGTCAGGGTCCCACCAAGCTTCTTCCTTCGTAATCCCCACTGCCAGTATGGTTCATTTATGTGGCTAGACATCACTTTATGTTTAACCTTCTAAACATTTTATAAAAAATGAGAATGCTTTACAATGGACTTTATCAATCTCCTATTTCTTCCTCTTTGGGAGCCAGTATAGTGATAGGAACTTATGGGGTGCATTCCTGATCCCATTTAGTGTCCCACACTGGGCTGTTCCTGCCTCATTCATGCTGGGATGCTTGGGGTCTTTTGAGGACCCAAAAGTACCAGGACCAAAAGTATCACTTTGTGGCATAAGACCTCACTGATGACAGAGGCAGAGTTGGGGACACCAAAGCTTCAACTAAACTAGCAGCCAGGAAGGGATGATTTGTCTCATTAGGTAGTGACATCCTTGGTGTTTACCTTGTTTCCTTCATTGCTTTGGCCGCCAGGAAACTTAAAAGTATTTTATGCTCACTTGTCTTGGATTCCCTTAACATTTTTTTTTTTTTTTTTTTTAACATCATGATCTCTTCTGTCTTTACCATTACTTCTGTGTCCTGTTACTCTGCTCTCAGCGTTTCACTCTGGTCTCAAGCCTTTCTGGGAGGAGTTGGGTTATAAAAATAGTTTTGTCTTTGTTTTTTGTTGTTGTTGGGTTTTTTTTTTTTGAAGAAAATGATAATACAAAATACAAATTTTATTTTGTGATATAAAATATATACACCAGATAAAATGCAAAGAACTAGACTAAAATATCCAAAGTGTCACAACTGTGAAAATTCTTATAAAGATGAAGAAACAAATTTCATCCAACTTAATTTTCTCCAAAGTAACATGGTTTTCTAATGAAAAATAGCATTTAGTTTCTTGTATATGGCTTTTCTTTCATTACACTCATTCCCTTTTTCTGTTTAATTGAAGTAGAGTTGACATACAGTGTTACGTTGGTTTTAGGTGTACAGAAAGTACTTTTAAAGAAATTGATGGGGGCCCCTGGGTGGCTCAGTCGTTAAGCGTCTGCCTTCGGCTCAGGTCATGATCCCAGGGTCCTGGGATCGAGCCCCACATCGGGCTCCCTGCTCCGCGGGAAGCCTGCTTCTCCCTCTCCCACTCCCCCTGCTTGTGTTCCCTCTCTCTCTGTGTCTCTCTCTGTCAAATAAATAAATAAAATCTTAAAAAAAAATTGATGTAAATATTGACCATTTGGGGCATCACCCTGGTCACTGAGACCTGGCTGGGAAAGAGTTGTTCTCATTAAGTTCAAAGGAGTGGTTGGGGTGTTAGAGCTTCTTTTGTGACCCTGCCATCCTCACAGATGAGGACCCGGTCCCAAAGGGGAGAGCTTGCTCAGGAGGTCACACGATGGAGGGAGCTGGGCACTCAGTTATCAGATGCACTGGAATTTCAATCCTCGCTTCTCCACTTACTGTTACATTGGGCAGGCTTTAACCCCCTTGAGCCTCTGTTTCCTTACTTATGAGGTGCGGACCATCCTAGCTTTGCAGGTTCGTTGTGTGGATTGGTTGAGCTAAGGTGTAAAAAGCAGTTGGCATGGTGCCTAGCACTTAAAAACTCTGAGAGGGTAGCATTTTTAGCATGATTATTGCTCTAAGTCAGGGGCAGCTGATTGTTAATGAAAAGGGCCAGATAGGAAATATTTTAGGCTTTGCTGGCATACGGTGTCTGAGGTCAACTCTGCTGTTATGGGGGGAAAGCTAAGGAGTGTGTGGGGCTGTGTTGCAATAAAACTTTATTAACCCCCCCTTACCAGCCCCCTGCTTGCTGACCCCTGCTCTGGGGCACAAAGCCCGTGGGCGGTTTCCTGATTCCCAGCCCCAGGACCCCAGAACTGGACACATGAGAAATGGAGACTGCTCAGTAATTAGTTTTCTGTTGTCTGTGGCTAGTTTTCTGGGTTAACTTTTTCCCTAAGATTCATACTAAGGCAGAGTTTCATCTTGAGAACTCCCAACGGGCTCAGCATGCCTGTGTATTTTCTCTGGGCCTCATCTGCTGTATGTGAGGAAAATCTTTCAGAAGCTCAGTGTTCTAAGGGCCCCCTTTGGTGAAGGCTTTTGGCGTCCAGGGCCCCCAAAGTGTGGAGCCAGGCCCCTGTGAATTTGGGAGCAGTGATGACTGAGAATGTCACACGGAAGTGACAACCTCAACTCAGGAAGGAGCCCAAACTTTGCAGAGAGGTTAGCTGCTGACCGAGGCTTCTGATCTGGAGTTCCCAACTCTCAGGGGGCCAGCAAATCCTGCTGCAGGCTCCAGAAGGCTCATGCAATGAACCATCACGAAACAAGCGGGAAAGAATAGGGACACCCCCAATTCCAAGTAAGAAGACTGATAGAGCGATTGCTGTGAATCCCTCACTGCCAAATTTCAATGTCCTGAATAATAAAAGTGACTGGAAGATTTTTTTTTTTTTTCTGAGTATAGAGGTCATATTCTTTTTTAGGTGTTTTTTTTTTTAAACTATTTGAGGACTGTAGAGTCTCCTGCAGCTGTAAGAAACAGTACAGGGAACTTCCTTGTACCCTTTACCTTGTTTTTTCCCTAATGGAAATATTTTGAGAAACTGTATCACAGCCAGGAAATTGACATGGATACAGTCAAGCTAGAGAGCGTTTCTGTCCCCACAAGAATCCCTCATGTTGCTGCAGGGCGTTTTAAAATACAAGCTTTTGAGGGGCACCTGGGTGGCTCAGTTGGTTGGGCGACTGCCTTCGGCTGAGGTCATGATGCTGGAGTCCCGGGATCGAGTCCCGCAATAGGCTCCCTGATCAGCAGGGAGTCTGCTTCTCCCTCTGACCCTCCCCCCTCTCATGCTGTCTCTCTCTCAAAAACAAAAACAAAAACAAAAAAAACCAAGCTTTTGTTGAATTTGAAAGCATTCAAATAGGGTGGCATACCAGTCATTGTTTTAATGACTTGCCTTTTCAAATAATCTCTGTGGCCGAGAGGCTTATTTCCAAAGGCAGAATGTTTCCTTTCTGAACTGTGGATGAAGGAGCCGTGTCATCGATTGTCTTTCTAGGAGGCAGTTCTCAAGGTTTCGAGGATGTGCCACTGCATGGGTCCCACAGGGCAGCCACTCACCACTCAACCCAGCAGACGTTTGACCAAAAGGGATCATTTAGGGCTCATCGTGGGTGGAAACGTGTCCAGGCTCAGAATAATGCATTTATGAATGGTAGCTGCAGGCTCATGGATGCATTGGACCCTATTAAAGTCTCTGTATCTAGAAAGACAACATAGAGTAGTAGCTGGTGAACTGATCCCACCGGTTTCATTACGTGTAGTCCTTTGTGGGAGCTAACAGTGGTGGATGGGAGCCAGCCGCTCCTTAGCACTCTTGCAACCAGGTTATAAAAAAAGCAACGTTAATACGTTCTGCCACGTGTCTAACCTTCAATAAGCGGAATGAAGTCCCAGCACTCTCGTTTTGAGTATTCTGAGCACAACTTGCAGGAAGGATTGGCTCAAGGTAGAATCGATAACATTCAAGTGTCAGGATTCAGTTAACTTTATGGTCAGGATCAGACAGCCAGAAGCCAGCCATGCCAGCGGCCAGACTCGGGACCACTTGGGGATCAAGTGTTGGCACCATCCCTAAGGACACAGGATACAGGCTTCTCTTCCTAGTCACCCGGGGTGGGGGGTGGGGGTGAGGATGACCCCTGGGATCCCTCATCTTTTCCACTCCTCTCAAAGGCTATCGAGTTCATCAGGGAGGGTCCATTTCCAGCTCCCAGTGTACTAATTACGGGGTCATTAAGTTACCAGCAAACCTGACTCATTATGCAGATTAGCAGAGTCCCTGATGTTGATGGGAAACAGAAGCAGCTGATGGATTTTGGAATTTTGCCAATCATCCTGTTAACTTAAGGCGCCTGCAGTAGGAATTCAGGTTTTGGCAACTGACCTGCCCTAGAGCTTAGCTGAAACCACACACACACATGCACCCGTCACGCTGTCCATGTGAAGCTCAGGGTGAATTATAGGCATCCTAGAAGTGGTTAGCCCGATATGCTGGGCTCCAGAATGCCGGTCTCTAACACTTAGGCATTGTGCGACTCTGGGATTTTTTTTTTTTTTTAACTGTTCTGTTTCCCCATCCATGGAATGGGGATAATAGGACCTACCTCAGGGGGTTGCTGTTTGAGTTCAATAAATGTTAGCTGCTCTTGTTAAGTGGGGAAAATAGACATGACTCTCAGTTTTCTTCTGCCTCCATTGGAAGGAGTAAGACAGGAGTCCTTTAGAGTCCTCCTTAGATGCTCTTTCTCTTCTTGGAAAGTTATAGGCTTCCTTTTAGTTGAAGGTGGGGTAAGAATGGCAGGTTAGGTAAGTGGAAAGGAGGAAGGTGACTCCCATGTAAGTCTCTGCTACTTGGTCAGTACTGTTGCAGGTGGCAAAGAGTAAGAGTCCTGACCCCCTAGGGAAGCTGAGGGTCTATAGGGAAGATAGACCTTGAATGAGCCAACAGTGAGATGAGCTATAAAAAAGTGCAAGAGGCAATCAGAGCCTAGATGGGGGTTCGACCTAATAAGAGAAAGCTACCCCAAAGTAGGGATATTCAACTTGAGACACACTAGACAAGTAGGAGTTACCCTGGGGCAGAGTGACAGAAGAGGAGAATGGCAGGTACGAAGGCTCTGGTATGTTAGAGTAACACAGCTCTAATTGGAGTGTTTGGAGTAGAGTGATGGGGGAAGGAGGTGGGAGGTGAGGCCGTAAGGTTGCAGGGACTACGATGAGCAGGACCTTATGGGCCAGGGGACTGAATTTGGACTCTGATGGAGGGCTCTCCCCTTCTAGGGCTTTTCATTGCCATTGGCAGAGATCCTGATTTCAGAAGATGGTGTCGGATGTGTAGCAGCTTCATTTTGCTGATGAACTGAGGCCCAGGAGGTTAAGTACTTTGGAAGCCAGAGAGCTGTCCCAAGACTCATTCATTTCCTGGGCCTTGATTCTCCATTTGCCAAAGAAGAGGTTGTTGCTGTTGCCTGAGGTGCATTCCAGCTCAGTTAGAGTGAGTTAGACTTGCAAGGGGACTTGGGGGAGGGGCGGGGCTGGTGAGACCAAGGTACCTGTTGGAAATTGAGGCTGCCTGCTAAGTAAAAATGAAATCTACACTTTGGAAATGCTATCAGCGATCCGTGGAAGTAAGTCCCTATCTTAGCCTTTTCGGGCTGCTGTAACAGAATATAAGCAAAGGAAATTTCTTTCTCACAGTTGCAGATGCTGGAGGCAAGCTCAAGTGCCAGTCTGGGGAGGTTCTGCTTCCGGATTGCAGACTGCTGACTTTTTATTGTGTCCTCACATGGTGGAAAGAGGGCAAGAGAGCGCTCTGGGGACCCTTTTATAAGGGCAAGAATCTCTTTTGTGTGGGCTCCCCCCCTCATGACTTAATCACCTCCCAAATGTCCCACCTCCTAATACCATCGCACTGGGTTAAGATTTCAACATCTGAATTGGGAGGTAGGGGCTGAACATTTAGCGCGTAACAGTCCTGTTTGAGAATGTGATTCCGGAGAGGTTGGGAAATTCTGAATTAGAATCCCTCAAAATTCTGATTAGGATATCCTGATGGTGCTTTTTAAGATGACCTGGCAAAGTAACTTCGGTTCAGTATAGGGAATTTTTTAAAAAGTTAGTCGTTGAGGAAATAATAGAATTCATGTGATTCAAAATCAAAAAGCACAAAAGAGGATATAATAAAAATTCTCCCTCCCAGCTCTGTCCAATAGTAACCCAAATCCCTTCCCCAAAGGCACCCCATTACCAGGTGTTGCCGTGTGTATCCCAGAGCATGGGGCTGTGATAACTCCCAGATCTCACTCAGTTGTTAGCATAGCATACACACCGTTGTGTACCTTTCCTTGCTGTTGAAGGCCAACCCAGATCATCAGTAACCTCTTTCTTCCTATAGTATCTATTGTAGGATGGGCTGCGATCTATCTAACTGGCTCCCTACCACCTGCCCACGTAGACTGTCGAAGCAGAAGGAGGCAGACGCAATGTTGTGAAGAGTAGCTTAACGAGTAGAGTTCCTGGGCCAGAGTATATGTGAATTTGTGATTTTGATAAGCGGTGCCGAATGGCCTTCCATTGAGCTTTGTATCAGTTGATGGCCTCTGTCCCACAAGCCAGGGATGAAACGTCCTATGGTGTTATGAGACCTGTGCTTGCCAGCGTGGAGGGAGAGTCCTACTGTCTCAATGGAGTTTTTGCTTCTGTTTCACTCCCAAGTGAGGTTGAGCACCTTTTCCTGTTTGATACCTTTGTGTCCCCTCGCTGCTTGCTGTTGCTCACGTGCTTTCTGTGCAGACATTGGATCTTGTGGAGCCCTCACAAATGGGATTGTTGCCCGTATAAGTGGGTCCCCGGGGAGCTCTCCACACTCCTTGGGCTGTGTTGTCGGAAAGAGAATTGTCACCATCAGGTTTCCTGACAAATAAGCTTAGAGAAGCTCAGGATGACAGGACCTGGTCCAGCATAGCTGGAGGGGGTTCTTGAGCGCTAAGTTTTCTGAGGGCGCCATGACCCTAGAGCGGATCAGAGCTCCAATTCCACCTGTCCCGCCTGTGTCTATCATAACCTTCACACGAGTCTTCCACACAGCTGGCCCAGAGAGGGCGGCCACGCCGATGGGCCTGCACAGCACTGGAGTTAACCAGCCCCTGATAGAAAATGAACCAAATCACCTGGTTTTCCCTGCCCCTGCCAGGGAGCTTGGTCCTAGGGACCTGGCTGTCAGAAACCCAAGGCCGGGTCTCCCGCCTTAGCGAGCTCACCTGCCCCTGGCAAACTCCACCATGAATCCAGCTCTGCATTATCCTGACCTTCACTTCCTTCAGATTATTCATTTGTTTGTTGTCTATTAGCACATCTGCAATGTAGCAGCTACCTTTGTAGTTCGGGGACCCAGGAGAGGTTACAAGGGACAAATGCCTGCCCTCGCGGAGTTTGCAATCTGGTGGGGAGGAAACGGGCACAATAAAGACGCAAAGCATATAAAGCTAGAATAGAATTTCTCACACCTGAGTGTGTACACAAATCTTCTGGGGCGCCTTATGACTCTGATCCAGTGGGTCTGGGGTGGGGCCTGGGATCCTGCATTTCTCCCAGGCTCCCAGGGGCTGCTGCTGCTATTGGTCCCCAGGCCACACTTGGAGTAGCAAGGCTCTAGAAGGTGCTAGTGGCAATTGGAGAAAAAGAACAGGTAAGGGGACCCCTCCTAGGTGCTGTTGGGTATGAGGCAGTTGGCACATCCTATAGACTGCCAAGTCACGGCCTCATCGAGAACATGGTATGTGAGGCATCTATGGAAAGGAGGCAGGGGGCAGGCTGGCAGACACGGAGGGGGCAGCCAGCACATAGGCTGCAGGGGAGGGCATGGCTGGTCCTGGGAACAGCAAGGAGGCGGGCATGGCTGGAGTATGGTAGCAGGGAGTTGGAGTTGTAGATATGGGAGAGAGGGCAGATGGGACAGAGGGTCTGGTGAGCCATGGATGACACATGAAGGGACACTTTATTTGGCTACTGACAACAGTCTGCTGGGGGCGCTCGCTCTCAGGTGGAAGCAGGGGTTGGAGAGATTTGACCACTTGCTGACAGCTAGCCCTACGTCGGGGTCCTCGGCCTCCAGGTTTCATACAAGCAGATGCTGACCTGCAGAGTGTAGGAACTTCTTCAGTCCCTGCAGAAATTGGTCTGGTATCTTAAAATACCTCTTTGCCCAAATGCTAGGAACCAGGACCGGGCTGGGAAGGGGTAAATCAGGTTTGCTGGGCCTGGGAGCCCTGCCTGCCCCAGGTTCAGGGGCATCTGGCCACGCCCAGTTCCCATGCTTTGGAGGATCTATCTCCATTCTGTAGCCGGAGGTCACCCAAAGCAGTTATGAGTGACACTGGCCATGTGAGCCGGCCAGGTGAGATATTGTGAGTGTGGCAGGTGGCAGGAAGTCTTTCCACTTGTGGGTCCATGTGGAGCTCACCCTCTCCCATCCCCTGACTGGCAGGCGTCATGTAAGCTTGGGGGTGTGCACATGCTATGGAAAGTAGGAGGGGTTAACACACACTGTATCCTTGCCTTGCCCACGCTTAGCCCAAACAGGAAACATGGAGCTCTGATGGACTTAATGTGACCTTTTCTGTGCTTGTCTGTCTTCAACACCAGAACGCGCAGATCTCTATGCCTCTAACAGCCTCTGCAAACTGTTACAGGATAATAAAGCTTCATGGTAAGAACACAGGCTCTGAAGCCGGAACAGCTGAATGGGTAGCCCAGATCCGTTACTTACTAGCTGTGTTACCTTGGGTGAGCCATTTGACCTCTCTGTGTCTCTTCATTCCTCCAACAGTGATGTGGGGATGGCAGTGTCTGGGTTGTGGGGATTATAGGAATTAATAGAATAGAATTAATAGAATGCACATGATGTGGCGCAGTGCCAGGAACATAGGATATGCTCAGGAAATTATCACAGCACGGGCCGTGTCCTCCTCCTTGACGAAGCTTCGGTGGGTCCCAAGATATGGGATAAAGTCCAGACTCTGCAGCAGGGCACATTTCAGTTCCCTCTGGGATCGGGCTCCTCTCCCCTCATGTCCATTGCCTCCCTGATAACCCTGGTGTGCTGGTCACTGTCACACACGTTATAGCTACTTGTCCTTGATTGAACACAAAGCCAAAAAACAGCACCTCTCAACTCCCGCAGTACAGAGAACGCACTCAGTGTGTGAACCTACAGAGGCCATCTGAGGCTGACTGAGTGTCTCCGGTAACTGGAGGTGGGACATTTCTTTGTGTTGGGGCTGAGTGGCGTTTCCTTTGTATTTTACTCTATCTTGTGTCTAGCTCTGCTGAGTGTTCGTTGGATAATTACATTCTCCCTTCAGTATTGGAAGTACACTTCTCTGTCTGAGACTCACTAGGGCTGTCTCCTCAACAAAGGTTAACCGAATGTTACAGCCTTGGAAGGGTAAGAAGATGATCATCTCTGGTAGGACTTGGCACCATTGAACTCCAGGGAGAAGTTCTTCTAAACTCAATAAAGATCCGTCCAGAAAACTTGGTTGTAAGAAGGAATTGGAAATCCTGGTGTAAAGCCAGAAATTCGTCAGCTCGATTAAATTTCATTTAGGAAACAAGGAAGAATCCATGTTGCATTTCAGGCCTCTAAGAGATGTCCACTTTCTGAGGGGTGTTATTCACCACACCCAAAAGGTGGAAGCTGCCCAAGTGTCCTTCGGTGGATGAATGGGTTAAATGTGGTACATGCATCCAAGGGAATATTATTCAGCCCCAAAAAGGAAGGCCGTTCTGACAAATGCGTCAGCATGGATGAACCTTGAGGACAATAAGCCAGTCACAAAAACACAGTTGCTGTATGATTCCACTTGTATCCATTACATAGAATAGTCAAATTCATAAGCACAAGAGAAGAATGGTGGGTGCCAGGGACTAGAGGGGAGGAGGGATGGGAAGTTGTGTGTAGTGGGGACAGAGTTTGAGTCTTCCAAGGTGCAAAGTGTTCTGGAGATGGACGGTGCAGATGGCCATGCAACACTGTGAATGTACGTCATCCACTGAACTGAACACTTGAAGCTGGTGAACATGGTGGATCCTTATGTCCTGTGTATTTTACGGCAACAAGAAACATTTTTGTGAAGGATAGGTGTTGCGTTTGGAAATGGTGACAAGGGAAGGCAGTTTGCTTCAACCCGTCTTAGGGAATGAAATAAATGGAGAAGTCTCCTATGTAGAGTTCCTTAAAGCCCAAAACGAAGTTCGGCGAGTGTGTGTTTTCAGTAAGATACCTTCTAAGAATCTGCTCCTGGAAGGCCTGCTATTTGAGGCTGCTTTGGCAAAAAGTGTGGAGTGGGGAGAGAAATTAAAGTTGGTTCTTTTCTACTCAAAATTCTCTTCTTCCTAAAATTACTTGTTTCTGTTCTGCGTGGAGGGGACATAAGGTGGAAATACTGTGTAGGAACTGGGGAGGGGGCGGGAAGTGTGTTCAGATTGGCCCGTTAAGTGCTTTCAACTGGGATAGGTCCCCCCCTTTTTTTTTTTTGCCTTCATCTAAAGGGCAAATGATGACAACCCCTTTTGAAACATGTTTATTTTTAATTAAGTTGGCCCTTAGCAGTGATACAACGCTTGGGGTTTCTGCTGTTTGGGATCACATGCTGAAATCTCATCACATAGAACAGTATATTGGTTGGTCCACACATGTTCGAGAGGTGCTGGGAGGCTGGCATGCGGGAGGGGTGCGTGACTTATCTTAGCGTGGGGAGCTCCAGGCTCCACTATCCACTGGCCTCTGGACGCTTCTCCTGGGATGTTCAGTAGGCCCCTCCAAGTTGACATGATGCACACAGATTCTTGATGTCCTCCTGCACCCCTCCCCATGCCTGCCTCCAGTCTTACCTTCCTAGTGCCATCACCAGCTGTCTAGGTACTCAAGCCTGTACACTGCCTATCTGACCCATTTACCTCCAAAACCTGTCCTGACTCTCTCCCTTTCCCTGTCTCCATTGTGATCTCCCCAGTTCTGGCCACCATCCTCTTTGATGTAGTCCAGGGTGATGATCTAGTGTAGGAAGCTAAAAACTTAGAGCGCTTGTCCGGTCTCATCTAGCCTGGGGTTCTAGTCTGTTCTAGCCTTAGCCTAGCCTTGGAAGAGTCTGGCCTCCTCTATCCTCACCTGTTGGGCTCCTCTAGAGCAGTGGAAGGGCACCTTACTGAGCACTCTGCTTTTCCTCTCCCCAATGGTCCACTGCAAATACAACTAGGATGCTTTAAGACCTTCTTAAAACAATCCAATATTACCACAAGCAGAAATGTGCATAAAACAAAAATGTAAGTGTAACAAATAAAATGGAGATCCTTGTAAAGATCACTCAGGTCAAGCAATGGAGCATTACCAGGACCCCGAGAAACTCCCCAGCATGCTTCCTGCCAACCACACCCTTTCATCTCCAGTAACTACCAACCTGACCTACATGTAATCACTGTCTTATATTTCCCAAGTAGGTAAAACCAGTTAATTTTGTCTTTTAAAAAAAACCCCTTTATATTAAGGAAGTTATACTAAAATGTAGTTTTGTCCCTGTGTTCCTTATAGCTCTAGTTCATTGTTGTCATTGTTAATATCTTACACAATGGGATACTAAACAGTTGATTTGTTTGCAGTTGTTAGATCTTTGGGTTGTTTCCTGTATGGGGCTAATACCAATAATGTTCTTAAAATACAACTTTGTTCATGTCGCCTGGTACATATGGTTATCCTTGTTTCTGGGGTAGTTTCTAGAAATACCTAGAAATAGAATTACTGGACCATATGGCCAAGTGATTTTCCTGGGCATTCATATCCATTTATTATCCCTGGTATTTATTTTCCTGGTGGTATCTGAGTTCGGGTTGCTCCATATCCTTGTCAATGCTTAGTATTTGTGGCCTTTGTTAGCTAGAGCCTTTTGGGGGTGTGTGTGGTGGTATCTCCTTGGGGTTATACTTCTCTGATTTGAGACTGATTTTCATCAGTCTGATGGCTACTTGGTATCCTCTGTGTGAAGTGCCCGTTTACATCTTTTTACTCATTTTTCTATAGGTGCTCTGCCTTACTGATTTGTAGAAGTTGTCTGTGTATTTTGGATCTGAGTTCTTTGGTTTTTGCTACAAATATCCCCCAGTCTGTGTCTTGCCATCTTTCTGTTAAGTGTATCTTTTGATAAAAAGAGGTCAAATTTTAATAGAGCCAAACATGTCAGTGTATATAGTTAATATTCCTTGTGTTTTGTTAAAGGTTGATTTCCCTGCCTCAAGGTCATAGAGATATTCTTCTACTCTATCTCCTCAAAGCTCTGTGGTTTTTCATTTCATTTCACATTCAAATTTGTAAATTGCCTGGTGTTGATTTCTGTGACTGTTTTAAGAGAGGAATCCAATGCCACCTTTTCTGGTAGATAAACTCATTTGTCCTATTAATGTAGGGTGATTTTTACACCTTTTTCAATGTAAATCATGCCATGTTACTTCCTCCGCCTTTTATTAGTCATATTAAACCTTCAAGTGGCTTCCAAACCCCTTACCTCTTGGTCACCCCATTCTGTAGCCATCTTGGCTTTAGTTCTGTTTTTCAATCGGGCCAAGCTCATTCCTGCCTCGGGGCCTTTGCACTTGCTAGTCTCATTCCTTTTCCCAGAGTTTTACCTGGTTGTTTCCTTTGTATCTTTAATATCATTATCACCCTCTCAGAATGCCTTCTCTGTTTACACTATAGATTCCCCCAACCCATTACTCTCTCTTATATTAAAAGTATTGGTCACTATGTTAATTTTATTCTTTAATTTCTTTATCCCCCTCCCCATTAGAATATTTGAATGCCAAGATTATTTGACTTGTCCTCTGCTGTGTTCCTGGTCTCAAAACAAAGCCCAGGCAGATACTCATTCATTGTTGAATGATTGGGTAAATCAGAATTTTGTGAAATGAGAAATTTTGTGAAAAATGACCACTGAATGCCATAAAGGACTTTTGCAAGTTGAAAAGGTTGTTGATGTGTGTTGTGAGGATTTTCTTTATTTAAAAACACATATGTTGTGCTTAGATTTAGTAGGCACTATTCTGAATTGCTTACAAAATATGAACTCATTTAAATTTTTAAAAATAATGCAATTATGCAATTTCATTATAGCGACACATTGAATATAAAAACAATCATCTCTTCCTCGTTATTGGCTAAATCATACCATTATTCTGTTATTCAGAAAGTGGAATCCAACCCTTTGAAGTAGGTATTCTTGTCCCCATGTTGCAGATGAGGAAAACGAGGAAGAGACTGTTAAACACCCAAGATCCTCTGACTAGGATGTTGAGGGGCTGGGATTCAAACCCAGGCAGGATCCATGGGAAATGGTAGATACAGTGGAAATGTGACCAAGGAAGAGTGTGAAGGGAGTAAGTTCCAGGATCTCTCCAGAGACTTGCAGGGGTCCTTGGTAAACAGCATAGTTTACTGTAGCATCCTCCAAGGTGTTCCATGGCATTATAAACCCTGAAGATGAGCCGGTGGTAAAGGACATTGGGAAATATGTATCTTGTTGTTGTTGGTTTTTTAAAAATATTTATTTATTTGAAAGAGCGAGAGCAAGGGCACGTGGAGAGGGGCAGAGGGGGAGAGAAACTTTAGCAGACTCCGTGCTGAGCTTGGAGCCTAAGGTGGGGCTCGATCTCACAACCCTTGAGATCATGCCCGACTGGGGCCCAAACCAAGAGTTGGATGCTTAACCGACTGTGCCACCCAGGGGCCCTGGAAAATGTGTATCTTTTGTCCTTTGGAGAGTCACAGCCCACTTTCACATGGTAGAAAGAAATTCTGCAGCAGGAACTATTCTGTTGAACCCACCATCTATAAGCACAGCCCCCCTCCTCCATCAGTATAATGATAAACAGACCTGTGTTGTCACAAATGGTAAGATTTCATTCTTCTTTTATGGCTAAGTAATATTCCATTGTATATATACTACATTTTCTTATCCATTCATCCATCGATGAAGACTAGTTGTCTCCATGTCTTGGCTATTGTAAATAATGCTGCAGTGAGCTTGGGGGTGCTGATACCTTTTAAAATTTGTGTTTTTATTTTCTCTACATAAATACCCAGAAGTGGAATTGCTGGATTATATGGTAGTTTTATTTTTGATTGTTTAAGAACCTCCATATTCTTATCCAGAGTGGTTGCACCAATATATAGTGCGTGAGTGTTCTCTTTTCTCTGTATCCTTGCCAGCACTTATTTCTTGTCTTTTTGATACTAGCCATTCTCATTGATGGGAGGTGGTATCTCACTGTGGTTTTGATTTGCATTTCCCTGATGATGAGTGATGTTGAGCATCTTTTCATGTGTCTGTTGGCCATCTGTTGTCTTCTTTGGAAAATTGTCTATTCAGGTCCTCTGCCCATTTTTTAATCGGATTTTTTTAATTTTTATTTTTTGCTATTGAGCTGTATGAATTCTTTATATAATTTGGATATTAACCCCTAATCAGATAGATGATTTGCAAATACTTTCTCCCATTTACTAGGCTGCCTTTTCATTTTGTTGATGGTTTCCTTTGCTGTGTAAAAGCTTTTTAGTTTGATATAGTACCACTTGTTTTTGCTTTTGTTGCCTTTGCTTTTGGTGTCCGATCCAAAAAGTCATCCCCAAGACCCATGCCAAGGAGCTTACCACCTATGTTTTCTTGTAGGAGTTTCATGGTTTCAGGTAATAAATTCAGGTCTTTCATTTTGAATTAATTTTTGTGTATGATGTAAGACAGTGGTCTAGCTTCATTCTTTTGCATGTGGCCATCCGGTTTTCCCGACACCATTCATTGAAGACAATGTCCTTTCCCCATTGGCTCCTTTGTCATAAATTAATTGGCCATATGCATGGGTTTATTTCTGGGCTCTCTGTTCTATTCAGTTGATCTGTGTGTCTGTTTTTATGCCAAAGATTGCTTTGTATAATTGCATTATGTCCTGAAAAGTGACTACACCATTAAGTACACTAAACTATTGACTTAAGTTGTTAGATTTCTAGGTGGTTTCTAACATTTGCTGTCCTAAATAAAGTGTGGAGATAAGTGTCTTCTGCGAAAATGCTTTTAAAAAATATTTACAATTGTTCCTTAAGATACTTTCCTGAAAACAGAATTACTTGGGCTGAGTACACACATTTTTAAGACTTTGATCTCTCAAACTGCTTTCCACAAGATGCCAGTTTGCCATCTGCAGGATATAAAATTCTTTGTTTTTAAACAAACTTTGGTGACCCCTTATTAATTAGAAAATTCTATTACAAGGTGACTAATTGGTGCTATGAATGTTTTATATCCTTACCATTAAACTGGTTTCCCATGTGTCAAAGTAAGACCGTTATTGTTCAAGAACCATTCTCGGCGTGCCTGGGTGGCTCAGTCGGTTAAGCGGCCAGTTCTTGATTTCAGCTCAGGTCATGGTCTCAGGGTTGTGAGATCAAGCCCCGCACCCTGTGGGGAGTCTGCTTGAGATTCTTTCCCTCCCTCCCCACCCCCCCCCCGCCCCTCTGCCCACGCCCCACCCCCGCTCCCATGTGCATTCTCCCTTGCCCTCAAATAAATAAATCTAAAAAAAAAATTTCTCATTTCAAGTTTTGTAACTTCTCTTTTCTGTAAATAACTGATCTGTTTGTTCCTTATCTGTCTGGAGATTTTGTGCTTCTACAACAAATGTGTATTGTGTACTTAAACAGATTTCAGAAAGGCCTGACCAGATACTGAGATTCAGCATGGCTGCTGGGGGAGGGTGGTTGGCTCAGTGTGGGAGCACGTAAGAGCTGGACCATTGGTGTGGGGCGTACCCCTTCCATGCCAAGCCCAGTCCATCTGAGAACCCCCAAAAGGGTCTGTACATAGCTGCTTCTGCTCACAGTTGAGCTGATAAGGATAGGAGTTTATTTGTTCCAAGGCCTTTACTTTTTAATAGTGTCTTGAGGACCCCTGCCCCCAAACCAATACCCTGACACATGTAAATCATACCCATCATTTTATCCTCGCTGAAGCCCTGTGAGGGAGAAAATTATCCCTGTCACCATTCACGGATAAAGCGATGCCCCACTGGACAGGTGAGAAGTGGCTTACGGATACGGAGAAGTTGAGTGCTCACTTTCTGGACTATCCATTACCTCCCCTAGATCAATGACCTTTCAAGGACACCCGTCCTTTGATCTGTGTGATCCCGGCACACTGCCCATCCATCCGGTTCACGCCGTCTCCCACAGTGACCAGCTAGTGAGTGGCAAGCTTGGCCCCTGGCTCCGCTGCCCCTCCCTTGGCACCTACCATGCTCCCAGGTCACCATGGAGCTCTTGGTTTCTGTGGCCCAAAGGTCGCCAAGTGCCTGACGCAGCCGCATGGTGTCCTCTTGCATTTCAGAGGACCAGCCATTCTGCGTGTAAAAGTAATTAGAATAAAGCAGTCAAGGCTTTTCAGTACACATTTGAAGTGAAAGGGAACATTTTCATCTTATAAAAAGACATGGTGTTGCCATGCTCCCGGCAAGCGCCGGCCTCAGCTTTCAGGTAGGAGGTGTCGGGATGGAAAAAGCCACAAGTGTTCATGGCCAAAATCTGCCCATGGCTGTTGAGTAGCTCAGGTTTTCCTACAGTTGGCATCATTCTCCACACGTTTCTCATCTTGGGGATGTTGACGGATTATGTAATGGAACATTTTTTGCTGAAGATAGCATTTGAAACTGCAAAAATGTTCCCTGCACTAGCTAAAATATATATATAAAACAACACAACCTTCGGCTGCAGGCATTCTCCTTGGAAAATGTCACAGGGGTAGAGGAGCAGAGCTGGGGAGGGGGGGCTTGGGAAGGTAGAAGGGGGCACCATGTAATTTTCTTAAAACCTTGAGATCTCAGCTGCATGAATTTCTGGCTGCGAGGTCACTTTGTAAAAATAAAGCAAGTGGAGGTTGAATCAGAAAAGAAGGGAGGGGGAGACCTTTCAGAGGCAAGGGGAGCACAGTTAGATTCATTCAGTCAACAAGTTTAGTCTTTGCTAGGTGCTAGGGTCAGTGATATGCTCAAACAAAGCCCTTGTCCTCATGATGCTACAATCTTGCATGCAGGGGGAGAGAAATCCCGGATGAATACGGTGTTCGGTGGGAAAATGAAGCAGGATGATAACTATGGGGGGGGGGGCGGGGGAGTCAGAGTGACACTTGAGTGGGGGTGGGCTTTGCTCAATATTAACTTGAGGTTTCCATGGGTCCTCCAAGTAGGAACAGGTGCCCAGCTGGTGATTGGACATGGAGCCAAGAGAAATGTGGGCTGGGTGGAGGATCTTCGGGAGGGAGCGGGGAGGCGTGTATTGGGGGGGGGGGTGCATGTGTTGGGGCAGGCAAAGACTGGAGCCTTGGGAAGCCTCTTCTGGGGGAAGGAGAACCCTGTGTAATTGCTGGCTCACAGGTGCTCAGGAAACATTGGTTGAAGTAATGAGTGCTGGTAATGGCCTAGAACATGGGGAAGTTAGAGCAGGTGTGGTTCCCTGAATGCGATTTGGGCACAAGGCCTGGCACTTTCCTGTCCTTGCTTGGTTGGGCTAAAATAGAAACCCCGGGGCCTCAGCTTCCCTGTCCAACCCCAGCCGGTGGGTGGGGTGTCTGGCCTCAGGGGTCTCTGGGTTCACCAGACTGTCCCTCGGGCCCAGCAGGTGGAATGGACTCCCTCGAAATGTAGTTAGCGGGCCAGTGAGCCAGTAAATGCCTGCAGCCGCTACACGAGCAGGCACCCACAAAAAGGCCTTGGGGGGGCTCCTAGTGGAGGTGGCTTCTGGCTTCCAGGTAGATGGAAGTTTCATCTTAAAAATCAGGAAGCTGTTTTCTAAAGTTGTCCAGGCTGTTACCGTGGCAAGCCCCGTGCCGCACGGGCATCTGCTCAAAAACTTGTGTGAGTGTGGAGTAAATGTGCAGAGAGAGGTAGCGGCTGCAGGCCGCATGCGCAATGCCATGATACTCGGTCGGCAACCATTAGATACCTACTGTATACCCGGTCGGCAACCATTAGATACCTACTGTATACCCGGTTGGCAACCATTAGATACCTACTGTATACCCACCCGATGCTGCCCTCGGGGTGCCTTGCTCTGCAAGGAGCACCCAAGAAGAAGCCGTCAGCCTAGCCGCATTTCTCTTGGCCAAGCTAATGAAACTTGGAGTGGGTTGGTTTTTAAAAACGAATAACAAAGAGGAAGGGAGAAGGAAAAATGAGGAAGGGAAAATTTAGGTTTTTTAGTCCTCCGCCGTTCTCGCTCTGGGGCGGGTGCCGCACGGTGATGCGAGGAGCGTGAATCAGACGGCGCAGGTCCGTCTGTGCCTGGAGGACAAGCCTGTCTCCATCTGAGTCCCCGCGGTAGCGGTGACAGGGCATGAAGACCGAGCAGACCAGCTCGGGGCTGAGCATGAAGTCGGGGCGTCGGGAGCTCCCTGCCGGCAGTGGATGCAGATATCTGGTCTGGAAGTGGTTCTATGCATGCACGTCATCTGAAGGCTGATCTGTGTGCCCTGGTCAGTCGGCCCCCGGCTGGTGGCCTGTGGTTGCTGCTTGACTGGTGGCCTGCCCCCCCCGGCAGAATGCAAGACACTGGACGACTTCACGTCATGTTAATGGCACAGACTGAGAGGCCGTCATTCGCGTGTCCACGGTCCTGCCCTTCTGAGAGCTCCCCTTGTCCATGTCCCTCCTTTGATGAAAGCCTTCAGAATTCTGCATGGCCCTTAGGATGAAGAAGAAACTTCTCAGCCTGGCATCTGGGGGCCCTGGTTCCATTGCTTCACCCGTGTGGGGTTATGGCCACCTGAACCCTGATGGCGTCACCCTCGGATGCTTCCGTGTCACCCTGTAATTTCTCCTCTTCTGTGCAGAGTCCTCCAACCTCATTTGTCAACATCCACCTTAAATTGCTCCCCGGCAACACTCCCGATGCCCTTGGGCATAGTTAGTTACTCTTTCTGTTTATTTCACTACTGTTTTCATGACATAATTATAATTATTAATGTGTCACATAGCTGCCTCTCTGGACACATTGTGAACTCCTCTGCTCCCTGCCGAGCCCCCATCCGGTGGTTGGCATGTGGCAGTTCCAAACTTTCACAGAATGGACTGGATCCATGAGCTTCATGGGTACCTCCTTAGGTGACCCCCCCCTCCCCGGGGCAGAGCTCTATGCTAGGCTCTTGGGGCCACAAAGGGGTGGGAAGGACAAGGAGAAGTGGTAGGGCAGGGCTACAAGGGAAGGAGGGTGGGATCGCTGCCCTTGGGGAGGAAAAAGGGAGAGGCAGAGAAAGCAAGAATAGTTATCTGTAAACACATGGCAGGAAACAGGTGTATATGCGGAATGCCTGCGATGGCTTAGGGAGGAGACAGCATGATGGTGACATTGGAGCACACAGCCCAAGGGAGAATGGCCTTCTCCTCACTCCCAGAGCCACCACCCCCCCCATCCCTGGAGGCTGGAACTGGGGAAGGATGGAAGGACTCAAATGTGCATTTGCTGTTCCCTTGACCAGGCATGCTTTTCCCTGGTCTTCGTACAGCTGCTTCCTCCTTAAGTCTCTTGTCCCTGATCACCTAGAAGAACTCAGAGCCTCTCCATCTGTCCCCTCCGAATGACAAATTGGTGACCAAGACGGTCGTGGCTCCTGCTTGAGTGTATCCAGCAGAATCTCAAACGTTATCTGGCGGGTGCTCAGTAAATATATGTTGGACAAAGTGCATCTCCTGCCCTCCTCCCCCAGTGGGGCCAGGCAGCCCACTCACGTGCCCTATGGGGCCCTTTTTTCCTGCCTTGCTCTTGCCCTCCCCTGTGCCTGATCCTTCCAGGTTTGCCTATGTGGCCCACACAAAGCCTCCTGTATACCCCCTGTCTGAACTGGGGACTGCTTTCCTTGGCACAGCCAGGCTGCTGAGCATGGGCTAAGTCGTGGTCTGCCCACTGTCTATCACAACCCCTGTGTTTGAGGCCCCGAGGTCGAGGACCACTGCCGGCGTTCACTGGCGCTCATGGGGGAGAGGTTTGTGTGGATCTCAGTTCACCTCACCAGGCTGTCGGAGTGTTGATGACAGTGGGTCTGTAGATCAGGCAGATCTTAAAGCATCTACTGTGATTCTGGGCTTGCTACCATCCTTATGATCCTCATTTGGAGCAAGCTTCTGCATAGGCTTATAGCTCACACTCAAAGACTTCGTGTCTCGGTGGGCCAACCCAGGAGGACTTGGGTCGGTGCTCCCCACTCCCCTGAGCACTGGCATTTATGGGGATGAACAGTAGCCTGTCGGTACGGGTTTGTGCTTCTCCCCCACTCCTAGACTGTTCCCCTGTGCTCCCCTATTTAGCGTATCTTATGGTGTGATGCGCTGGTGACCTCCTCCTTCCCACCGTGGGACTGTAGCTGCTCAGCCCTATGCTCCCAGGGCCTGAAGCTCAGAAGGAACACTCTGTAAAGAGTTGAGCCAGCCTCACTTCCCTGGGTCTCACAGTTCCCTGGGCTGGGAGGTGTTGTGATGTGAGGCCCTCAGGCAGGTTGGAGAGGATTATGATATAGCTCATATTCATTGGTCCCTTGCCATGTGTCGGCCACTGTTCTTAGAATTTCGGATCTGTTAACTATTTTTATTTTTTAGCTTTATTGTATTGTAAAACTCACCCATTTTGAGTGCACGGTTTGAGAACTTTGGTAATTGTGTGTGGTAATTGTGGAACCACGCTATGCTCCAGAGGGAGCAGTTTCCTTCCCCCCACCTCTGAAATTTCCTCATGCTGTCTGTTCAGTCTCTCCCTGACCCCTACCCTGTCCCAGGCAATCCCTGATCGGCTTGCTGTCACTAAAATTTTCCTTTTTCTAGAATTTCAGGTAAATGAAATGCTATAGTATGTAGCCTTCCTCTTTGATTTCCTTTATTTAGCATGAAGTTTTAAAGATCCACCACTGATGACGTGTGCCCGACTTTTTTTTTTTTTCCTTTAAAGATTTTAAGATTTATTTAGAGAGCACAAGCAGAGGGAGAGAGAATTCTCAAGCCAACTCCCCACTGAGCGCAGAGCCTGACCCAGGGCTCGATCCCGGGACCCTGAGATCCTGACCTGAGCCAAAACCAAGAGTAGGAGGACGCTGAACCAACTGAGCCCCCCAGGCACCCCTGTGCCTTCCTTCCCATTGCTGAACGGTATTCCACGGTGTGGATGTACCGCATTCATTAATCTCTGCGCCAGTCAGTGGAGATTAGGGTTGTTTCCAGTACAAACTCTTCTTGCAACAAGACCGTGAGGAATCTGGAACAGAGAGCGAGAAACTTGGCCAAGGTCACACATGGTGAGCGGCAGAGGTGGGACTGGAACCAGGAAGTCTGGTGTCAGAGCCCGTGTTCAAACCAGTAGGCCATGCTGCTGTTCACCTAGCGTCTACCGTAGCCCAGGGACTCCCAGTCCTAACTTTCGCTTGAGAGCTTCCTGCGTGTCGGGCACTGTTGCAAACCCTTCACATGCATAAACTGGGTTGCTTGGCCCAGGCTTTTGTGGGATGGACACCCCGATACTCCCATTTAGCAAGTGAGGAGGTGGAGGCCCTGAGAAGTTAGGTAGTTAAAGCAAAGTCTGACTGAAGTGGGGAGGGAGGCCCACTCTTCCTTCTGGATATGCTGCCCTGGAGGCGGGCCGCCTTGACCTGGGAGTACTTGATCCTGGGGCCAGGCCTCCGGGAAGGGGGCAGCAGAGTGTGCAGGGGGCACAGTCCTGCTGGCGCACACAGACCTCTCTGGTGGGCAGGCGGCCACAGGATGATGGGTTTGCCCGCAGATGCTCAGGATAAGCCGCTCTGGTCCCGGCCAGAGGGACGAGGTCATGGCCGCCTTGTTCAGGTGGGAGCAGGTGCAGAAACAGGGATAACCTTGTGCCTCTAGCAGAAGGTGTATCAACTAGTGTGAGGTTTATGGGGCCACCCTGTGACTTCAGCCCTCACGGTGGAATCTCCTTGGCCTGAACAGTGCTCTCCCCTTTGCATGTCGTCAGCTGGGGTTTGGAGCTTAGACATGAAAAAACAGGCCAGCACAGCCTCAGGACAAAGGCAGGCTTGCTTGGATGACAGAGTTCATCTGGTGAACTTTGTGGAGCTGGAGGTCACTTTCTAGGAGCCTGTCTCTACATCGCTCACCACCTCCAGTCCCTGTCCCCACAGACTCAGTTCAAATGTAAGGATGTCCCCTCCACAGACACACCTATGTGTGCCCATTGCTGCCACTCCTGTGAAAAACAAAACTTGAACTGGAAGAAGGCCA
>NC_138377.1:10134489-10147447 GCF_054177405.1 Leptonychotes weddellii | reverse complement strand
CCCCCCCCCCAAAAAAAACCCCCAAAAAACAAAAACAAGAAACTGAAACTTTGTCTGATTTCAGACTTGTGTTTAGGTGACAGTGGGCGAGTCAGGGGTGAAGATCCCCAAAGCCAGAGTTGCTATTTACATTCCTTTTATTTCTTTAGTATCTAAATATAAAAACTCTTAAACAGTTAAGTAGGGGCACCTGGGTGGCTCAGTCGATTAAGCATCTGCCTTTGGCTCAGGTCATGATCTCAGGGTCCTGGGATTGAACCTCGTGTTGGGCTCCTTGCTTAGCAAGGAGTCTACTTCTCTCTCTCCCTCTGTGCTTGCTCTCTCGCTCTCTCTCAAGTAAATAAATAAAATAAAATAAAATAAAAACAGTTAAGCATAACAGGTATGACTCCTCTGTTGGCTGGATTAAGAGGATCGTGGTGATAATAAATCTCACTTTATATTTTCCTGTGAGCTTGCAGAAGCATTATCTTTTTAGGTTTTTAGAACCTTGGAGTGGATAGGGAAGGGGTGATTAATTCCACTTCTTTTTCAACCCAAGGCTCAGAGAGCCTGAGAACTTGCCCAGGGTCACACAGCTGGTGAGCAGCACGCTGGGACTAGACTGAGACCTCTTGTCCTGGGTTCGGTGTCGTCTTGGCCACTCTCCAAAAACCCCCTGCCTGACTTTGGTTGAGGAATGAACTTTCCATTTGGCTTTGAGGTGACACATTCCCAGGAGTGGGGTGAGGGATGTCCAGGGTGGATGTCCAGGGTCCCCTCCAGGAAATGTGGGAGGAGTCCTCACATGTCGCCTCAACGCCTTCTGATGCAGCCAGAAGAAAGGACAAGGCACACCAGGCCTTGCTAAGTCAGAGGCTGGGAGGTCTGTCCTTCGACCCTGATTATGAGAAAGCCAGAGTACAACCAAGTGTTTCCGTCTT
Organism: Leptonychotes weddellii; assembly: GCF_054177405.1. Taxonomy (NCBI): domain Eukaryota; kingdom Metazoa; phylum Chordata; class Mammalia; order Carnivora; family Phocidae; genus Leptonychotes; species Leptonychotes weddellii. The sequence goes on along the minus strand of NC_138377.1, from coordinate 10,146,524 downwards.
CACTCTGCTGTCTGTGGCTCGAGATGGGGATTCATACATCCAGGAGCTACTGGGTGCTGGGTGCTGTTATAACACGTGTTCACTCCTAGACTCCTCCCAACAAGCCAGAAAACCAAGGTGGAGCAAGGTCAAGTTTGCCCAGTCAGGCCAGAGCTGGGCTTCAGACCCCTATGCCATGATCAGACGAACAGAACGGGATTTTGGTAGACCCCAGCTGGGTTTGGATGATGATACGATTTGAGGTAGCAAGCTGAGTGCTCTGCCTCAGAAATGAACAAGAGTGAAGGGTTATCCACAGCAGGAAGGTGGCTCTCGAAGAAGAAATAGCAAGAGAGAGAGCACGGCGAGCCGCTCAGGGAGAGGTGGCCCATCCTGCAGAGAATGTTCAGAGGTTCAGAGTGGCAGTACGATGTTCCGTGTTTTGGCGTTTGTAATGCCAAGCCTTCAGTCACAGGCCGCCCATGAGGGCCTTGAGGGCTGGGGCGCTTTTGGGGATGAGAAAACAGAGGAGGTGACATCACAGCGCAGGGAAAGTGGAGATGGGCTGGGATTAGCTGCCTGTGAGTTGCATTGGAGAGAAACCGAAGCCCTTGGAGAGCTGTCCGTGTATTCTTGAAAAAGTTAAACACATAATTCTCATACAAATAGACAGCAAGCTTGTGTCAAAGACTCATTTTAACTCTTGAATGAGGGAACCTGCAGCATGATGAAGCTCGCCCCAGGAAAGAGCCAGGAGACCTCTCTTATTAGTGAAATGATACTGGAATCGGATTCCTGAGTGAGATCCGAAACTTGCCAACATTCTACAGGGCAATGAAGCCGCCACTTTTGGGATTGTCTCTTATCCCAAGACAGAAACGAGTGGCGATTGACAAGTTAACCACTAGCTTGACAAAGTCTGGGCCACAATGAGGAGGGAATTATCAACGCAATCTTCCCAGGGGAGTCACATGACCCTTTGCTGGGCAGGTTCTATGATGCTCCTGTGTGATTTGGGGAGGACAGCCAACATCCCCCTGCCTTTCTTTGGAGTTCTGGAAGGTGGTTTTCCCTGTGTCTTTGGAGACCTCTGGGGAGAAGTTCCTCTGAATTTCCTACAGTAGAGGGTTTGGGGACTCTACCTGTTACTTAAATATTGAAGGATGCAGGCTCACCATTGAAGGTGGTGGATTGAAAAATACACATTGCCTTGGCTCCTTGCCATTATGAGTTCACCAAAAAGGTTTTTGGAAAAGCTAAAAAATTCGGAAAGATGAGAAAGAGAAAATGAGTATTTTGGAAGCTGGAAAACAGAAGTGTGAGCAGTAAGTAAGTTGTCTTGCAAGCTGGTGGGATGTGCCACCAAGAACAGGAGGGTTGGGGGGTGGTCAAGGAAGCAGTTTGGTGCCCACCCCCCGACCCCCCCACCCAATTTAGCAGAGCCAGACTACTCTGTCCTGACTATGGCAGAAAATAAGAATTTACTCTTTGGAAAGCATGACACTGGCTCCTTGGAGAAGAGGGATTAGGAGGAGGTTTGTGTGCTGGATGGAGACCCACAGCTGTCCTCCCCCACTCAGCTTCCCAAAAGCTGTACCCACTCGGAGGAGACTGGAAAGTTCTTCCCTGGAAACTCTGATCACCCTGAGAGGAAGCATCTAAAGACTCTGACCTCTATTTTTTCCACATCTTTGCCAGCACTTGTTGTTTCTTGTGTTTTTGATTTTAGCCATTCTGACAGGTGTGAGGTGATATCTCCTTGTGGTTTTAATTTGCATTTCCCTGATGATGAGCGATGTTGAGCATCTTTTCATGTGTCTGTTGGCCATCTGGATGTCTGCTTTGGAAAAATGTCTATTCAGGTCCTTTGCCTATTTTTTAATGGACTTATTTTTTTTGGTGTTGTATAAGTTGTCTGTATATTTTGGATATTAATCCCTTCTTGGATATATCATTTGCAAATATCTTCTCCCATTCAGTAGGTTGCCTTTTTGTTTTGTTGATGGTTTCCTTTGCTGTGCAAAAGCTTTTTATCTTGGTGTAGTCCCAAAGAAAATGAAAACACTAATTTGAAAAGATGTATGCACCCATTTACAATGGAGCATTATTTACAATAGCTAAGATATGGAAGCAACCTAAGTGTCCGTCGATAGATGAATGGATAAGATGTGTATATACATTGGAATATTACTCAGAGTAGCCATCAAAAAGAATGAAATCTTGCCATTTGCAACAACATGGACAGAGCTAGAGAGTACAATGCTGAGTGAAATAAGTCAGAGAAAGACAAATACCCTATGATTTCACTCATGTAAAATTTAACAAATGAACCAACAAAGAAAAAAAGAGACAAAAAACCGAACTCTTAAATACAGAGAACAAATGGGTGGCTGCCAGAGGGGAGAGGGGTGGGTGGAATGGGTGAAATTGATAAAGGGGATTAAGAGTACATTTACCTTGAGGAGCACTGAGAAAAATAAAGAATTGCTGAATCATATTGTACAGCTGAAACTAATATAACATTGTATGTTAATTATACTTGAATTAAAAAATCACCTAAATACAAAAACAAATAAATAAAGACCCTGACCTCCAGAGGTTCCCCACGGAAACAGCCCGATAACCCTATAATCGAGGCCCTCAGTCAGGCAATGCTTCATGCTTCTCACCTGAGCCCAGGCAGCCAAGAGTCACCCAACATCTCAGGAGAGCCTTGACTTTGCAAACCAGACAGAAGAAAAGCAATTTGGAGGGAACCACGTATGCAGGGAAGGCACCAGCCTATGTTCCCTGGATGAAAGTAGACTTTGCATTACATGTGTCATTTTCTTCCCAAGATGTTGAGTGTGGATACAAACATGAGGAAACCAATGAATCCACATGGGGAGTGGTGTATAAGAAACTGATGTGGAGACTTCAAAGATGTGAATGAGAAGAAGAAAAAAGTTGGTCCTCCCCTGGAGCAAATTAGCTATGACCACCATATGAAGTGGTGGGATCCAGAACTGGAAAAAATATGTATTTGCAGAACACATTTTGGGGACAGCTGTAGAAATCCGAATATAAGCCATATGTGAGATAATGTTCTATCAAAAGATGAAATTCCCTGATAGTCATAATGGTGTTGTGGGTAGGAGCAGGGTTTCTCGACTTTGGTACTGTTGATGTTTTAGGCCAGATAATTATTTATGGTGGAGGCTGACCCATGCTTTGTAGGATGCTTAGCAGCACCCACCAGACACCAGTAGCTCCCCCTCAAGCTTTGACACCCCAAAGTATCTCCAGACATTGTCAAATATCTCTTTGGTGTGGGAGGGGCTAACATTGCCCTTGGTGAGACCCACTGGAGTGGAGGAGAATATTCTTGTTCTAAGGGAAAAGGTATGGAAGTATTTAGGGCAGAATTTTATGATCTCAGCAATTTACTTTTAAATAGTTTAGCAAAACAAATGTGTGATATAGAGAAAGTGAATATGGCAAGTATTAACTGGTCAGTAGGTGTAAAGGGTATGTGGGCATTCATTGTATGTTTCATTTTATTGAAGTATAGTTGACAATGTTAGTTTCAAGTGCACAGCATCAGGATTCCATAGTTCTGTACACTGTGCAGTGCTCATCACAATAAGTGTTGTTACCATCTGCCATCCTATAAAGCTATTACATTATTATTGACTATATTTCCTGTGCTGTACTTTATATCCCTGTGACTTATTTTATAACTGGAAGTTTGTACCTCTTAATCCCCTTCACCTGTTTTATTCATTCTCCCCATACACCCTGCAACCATCAGTTCTTTGAATTTATGAGACTGTTTGCTGTTTGATCATTTGATTTTTTTTTTTTAAGATTTTATTTATTTATTTGACAGAGAGAGACACAGCGAGAGAGGGAACACAAGCAGGGGGAGTGGGAGAGGGAGAAGCAGGCTTCCCGCCGAGCAGGGAGCTCGATGCGGGGCTCGATCCCAGGGCCCTGGGATCCTGACCTGAGCCGAAGGCAGACGCTTAACGATTGAGCCACCCAGGCGCCCCTGATCATTTGATTTTTAGATTCCACATATAAGCGAAACCATGTCTTTCTCTGACATATTTTATTTAGCACTTACCCTCTAGGTCCATCCATGTTGTTCTGAATGGCAAGGTTACATTTTTTTATGGCTGAGTAATATTTTATTGTTTGTATGTACCACATCTTTATCCATTCATCTATTGGTGGGCACTTAGGTTGTTTCATATCTTGGCTATAGCAAATAATGCTGCAGTAAACATAGGGGTGCCTATATCTTTCCAAATTAGAGTTCTTGTTTACTTTGAGTAAATACCCAGTACTGGAATTACTAAATCATATGGTATTTCTATTTTTAATATTTTGAGGAACCTCCATAGTGGCTATACCAACTTACATTCCTACCAATACCGCATAAAGGTTTTTTTTTCTCTACATCCTTGCTCACACTTACTATTTCTTGTCTTTTTGATATTAACCATCCTGACCGGTATGAGGTGATATCTCATTGTTGTTTTGATTTGCATTTGATTGATATTAAGCATCTTTCCATGTATCTGTTGAATATCTCTAAGTCTTCACTGGAAAAATGTCTATTCAATTTCTCTGTCATTTTTAAATTGGATTATTTGAGGTTATTTGGTGTCGAGTCATGTGAGTTCTTTATATATTTTGGATATTAGCCCCTTATCAGTTACATCATTTGCAAATATCTTCTCCCATTTAGTAGGTTGCCTTTACATTTTGTTGACTGTTTCTTTCACCATGTAAAAGCTTTTTAGTTTGATGTAGTCCCAGTAGTTTGTTTTTGCTTTTGTTTCCCTTGTCTGAGGAGACAGATCTAGAAAAAAGTTGCTAAGGTTTATGTCTAAGAGATTACTGTATATGTTTGCTTCTAGGAGTTTTATGGTTTCAGGTCTTGCATCTAAATCTTGAATTGATTTTGAGTTTATATTTCTGTATGGTGTAAAAAGTGGTCCAGTTTCATTCTTTTGCATGTTGCTTGTCCCGATTGCATATTCTTGTCTCCTTTGTCATAAATTAATTGACCATGTATGTGTGGATTTATTTCTGGGCTATTTATTCTGTTCTATTGATCTATGTATCTATTTTTGTGCCATATCATACTGTTTTGATTACTATAGCTTTGTAGCATTGCTTTAAATCTTGAATTGTTATAACTTTGTTCTTTTTAAAATTGCTTTGGCTATTTGGGGTATTTTGTGGTTCTATACAAATTTTAGGATTGTTCTATTTCTGTGAAAAATGCTATTGTGATTTTGATAGGAATCGCATTGAATACGTAGATTGCTTTGGGTAGCATAGATGTTTTGACAACATTCTTCCAGTCCATGAGCATGGTATATCTTTCCACATTTTTGTATGGTCTTGAGTTTTTTTCATCAGTGTCTTATAGTTTTAAGAGTTAAATTTATGGGGCATCTGGGTGGCTCAGTTGTTGGGCGTCTGCCTTCAGCTCAGGTCACGATCTGGGATCGAGCCCTGCATCGGGCTCCCTGCTAGTCAGGAAGCCTGCCTCTCTCTCTTTCACTTCCTCTGCTTGTGTTCCCTCTCTTGCTGTGTCTCTCTGTCAAATAAATAAATAAAATCTTTTAAAAAAAGTTAAATTTATTCCTTGATTGAATTTATTCTTAGGTATTTTATTCTTTTTATTCTTGATGCAGTTGGGATTTTTAAATGTTTTCTTTTTGTTCATTATTAGCATATGGAAATACAATAGATTTTTGTATCCTGCAACTTTACTGAATTCATATATTCTAATAGTTTTTTGGTGGGGTCCTCAGAGTTTTCTATATATAGTATCATGTCATCTGCAAACGGTGACAGGTTTACTTCTTTACCAATTTAGATGCCTTTTGTTGTGTGATTGCTGTGGTTAGGACTTGCAGTACTATGTTGAATAAAAGTGGCAAGAGTGGACATTCTTGTCTTGTTCCTGATCTTAAAGGAAAGCTTTTAGTTTAACAATGAGTATGATGTTAGCTGTGGGTTTATCATATATAGCCTTCATTTATGTTGAGGTATGTTCCCTCTAAACCACGTTGAGTTTTTATCGTGAATGGATGTTAAATTTTGTCAAATGCTTTTTCTGCATCAGTTGAGATCATCATATAGTTTTTAACCTTCATTTTGTTAATGTGTATCACATTGATTAATGGTGGATATTAAGCCATCCTTGCATCCCTGGAATAAATCCCACGTGATCATGGTAAATGATTCTTTTAATGTGTTGTTGAAAATGATTTGCCAAAATTTTGTTGAGGATTTTTCCAACTACGTTCATTAGAGATATTGGCCTGTACTTTTTTTGGTTTTTGTTTTTGTGGTGTCTTTGGATGTGGTATCAGGATGATGCTGGCCCTTGTAGAATGACTTTGGAAGTTTTCCTTTCTCTTGTATTTTTTGAATGGTTTGACAAGGATAGATATTAAATGTTCAGTAAAATTCACCTGTGAATCCATCTGGTCCTGGACGTCTGTTTGTTGGGAATTTTTCAGTTACCAATTCAACTTCATTACTAGTAATTGGTCTGTTCAGAGTTCCTACTTTTTCCTGATTTAGTCTTTGAAGATTGTATGTTTCTAGGAATTTACCCATGTCTTCTAGCTTATCCACTTTGTTGGCATATAATTTTTTCGTAGTAGTCTCTTGTCATCCTCTCTGGTTCTGTGGTACCGATTGTTACTTCTCTTTCATTTCTCATATTATTTGAGACCTTTTTTCTTGATGAGTCTGGCTAAAGGTTCATTAATGTTTGTCTTTTTGGAGAACCAATTCTTTTCATTGATCTTTTCTATTTTATTTTTCGTGTCTTTAATTTATTTCTACACCAATATTTACTATTTCTTCCATGACTTTGGACTTCTTTTTTTCTTGTTCCTTTACGTGTATGTTTAGATTGTGGATTTGAGATTTTTCTTTGTTTCTTGGGGTGGGCCTGCATTGCTATAAACTTCTCTCTTGGAACTGCTTTTGCTGGCATCCCAAAGATTTTGAACTATTGTTTCCATTTTTACTTCTCTCCAGGTAATTTTTAATTTCCTCTTCGATTTTTGTTGTTGTTGTTGTTGACCCATTGATTTCTTAGCGTGTTGTTTAGCCTCCACATATTTGTGCTTTTCCCAGTTTTTTACTTGTAATTGATTTCTAATTTCACACCGTTGTGGTCAGAAAAGATACCTGACACAGTTAAATCTCCTTAAATTTATTGAAACTTGTTTTGTGGGCTAACGTGTGATCTATCTTGGAGAATGTTCCATCATTGTATTCTTTAAACTTCTCTTTGGATTTGATAAGTCTGAAAGTAAGTTAATATTAAAAAAGTTTACAAAAGAGAACCCATAGATTTGCATACAGGAGAGGTAAAGAACTCAGAAAATGGTTAAAAGAGAAAATTGAGAACGTCTCCCAGATATAGAACAAAAAGAAATTTAAGACAGAAGATGCCTGAATCTGCCACAAATTAGCTGTGTGACTTTGGGAAAGTGTCTTGACCTCTGTGGATTTCAGTTTCTTTGCTGGGAGGATGGAGCTCATAATTTCTGTCCTGCCTACCACACAAATATAAAAGGCAATTCCTATCCTTGCAATTATATGAATTTCTCTGACTCTCTGAGATACACCTGTTTTTCTCTGAATGGTGTTCATGTACTAATTCCTCTGATTGCATTCATTCACTCATTTATTTGAGAAACATTATTTGAAAATACTTCTATGAGTAAAATGTGATTTTCTTATAAACAAAAAACAAAAAATAACAGAATTAGAGAATGAGATCAGAAGGTCAAACATCAGAATAATATTCTAGAAAGAGGGGACAAGGAAGTGGGGGCAGAAATCATTAAAAATTTAATTCAAGAGCACTTCTTGGAACCGAATTTCCAAATGAAAAGTACATTTAGGTCTTCAGCAGAAGGGATGAAAAGGGCCTCACTAAGGCTTGTCATTGTGAACTTGTCCCTGGTGTTGAGAAAAACGTCTAAAAGTTTCCAAACGAGGAAGAAAGAGGTCACATACAAAGGACCGAGACCTAGAACAGCTTCTGACTTTTTGCCAACAGCACTGGACACTGGAAGGCCACAGAAGAATGCCCTGGAAATCCTGAAAGTTATTCTGGCCTGGAATTCTCTACCCTACAGAGCGTCTAATCAAACTTGAAGGCAGAATAAAGACGTTTTCAGACCCGCAAGGTCTCTTCTGTGTCTCCGTCTCCATGGATTTGCACGCACACACTCTGAACTCAGGCTGCGTCTCATGAAGTGTACATTTCAGGGGTCGTGGCCACTTCCCACCCCAGACCATCACCGTCTGTGGCTGCGTGAATCCTGAGTAGAGAGAGCAGTTCCAGAATCTGAGGATCTGGGGTACAAGGATGACATGGAGGGACACACGGGCAATGGTGTGTTTATATAAATAAAAACATCATAATAAAATAACAGTTCCAGCCTGTGGCAGCCAGGGCAGGCTCTCAGGGTTCTGAGCAGCATCTTGACGTGGGGGCAGGAATTGGGGTGTGTGTAGAGGTGTGCTGGCGTGAATCCATATTGGGGTGAGGGGAGAGTCGTCACAGGGAGAGGTGTCCTCCGTATATGCAGGTTTCCTGTCAGCCCCTGTGACAGTCTCAGAGTGTGCACATCTCACTAGACAGACCCACCTCCCACCGCTGAGTAAATGAGAACAGCAGAGTTCCGGGAGCCCATGACCTGGCTGGCTCTGACCTTGAGCAGCCAACTGCCCACAGGTGTTTGTGACCAACAGCCTGAGGTTGACCCAGGAGAATGAGGAGTGCACAGGGTCCACGGTGCTCAGTCCCGGGGTCATGAGGCGGGGGGGGCAGCCAATGGGCGGGGACTCCTTTTAGGAATTGTAAGACCTGTGCACATCAGGGCTGCAAGCATGCACACCTGGCTCTATTTGAGACTTCCCAGGGCTGAGCTGGGATGGAATGGCATCCTATAATCAGGTGTCCTGGAGTCTGTGATTTGCAGCTAAAGCCTGCCCAGGCTTCCGGAATCGGAGGATCTGGCTCCCTCCCTTGTACCTTCATCAAGCTCTTGGCCTTTCTGAACTTGTTTTTCCCATCTGTAGAGTGGGGATGACGTTGATTTCCAGGTTTCAGAGATGTGGGGAAACATTGCCCATCACATCACATTTGCACCTGGTAAAGCCCTAGGGAAGAGAGGGGGTCATGGTAGTTTTTAAGAAAAATAGACACTTGGCAGAGAATGAGCCGCTGGGCAGAGAAGCACCTTGCCCAGGTCCATAGTGAGCTAGAGTGAGTGGAGAGGGTACCCAGGGTGCTCTGGCCTCCATCCAGGGGTCTGTGTCCCCGCCGCCTCCACCTTGCCTCACTCGCCTCTCAGGTAAGCTCTGCAGTCACTTACCAAATATCCTGAGTGTGCGTGTGCTTAGGCTCTATGATAGTTATTCTTTCTCTCATTCTTTTATACATATCAGAAAAATGCACCACTGAGAACAAGGTCGGGGAGAGATCTGTCTCCATATCGGGTGGACTTTTAGGCTGGGGACAGTGAACTCTGTAAAGAACACCCTTCACTTAGCTCTGTGTTTGTATGTGTTTAACCATGTTTGGCCTTTTTTATTTTTTTAAGATTTTATTTATTAGAGAGAGAGAAGGACAGAGATAGCGAGAGAGAGAGCACGAGCAGGGAGGAGAGGGAGAAGCAGGCTCCCCACTGAGCAGGGAGCCCAATGCAGGGCTCCATCCCAGGACCCCGGGATCACAGCCTGAGCTGAAGGCAGATGTTCAACCAACTGACCCACTCAGGTGCCCCAACCTTATTTTTAAAAAATATTTTTTATGCAAAATTTCAAAAATATGTAAAATCAGAGATAATAGTATAATCCCCAACATATCCATCACTCAGATTCATGGCCAGTCCAGGAGGTTTTGTCAATGCCCCTTCCTTTCACCTCTTCCTATAGCATTATTTTGAAGCAAATTCCTTATATGAGGTATCATTCATAAATAATTCAGCATGTATCTCTGAGAGATTTTTTTAAAAATGACATAACCACCATTATTGTGCCTGAGAAATGATCTGATTTTATTCTTTGTTCACACTAGACCTGGGTCTCTGGTGCCTCCACTAGGAAGAAAAGGCCCCAGACAAAATGCAGAGAGAAGCCCAGAAAGTTCTTTGCCTTTGTTCTTCCCTGGGCGCAGGTCCTGAAGATGGAAGAGTGGTTTCAGGGACGGTCACAGATGTTTTTGACCGTGCGTGACTTTGACCCCAACTTTCTCGAGCCAGGCAGGGCCACGGTGCCACTCTCAGCGCAGGGCTTACACCCAGAAAGCCAGGGGGGAGCTCTGGTGTCAGTGGAGTCTCTCCTGGGGTGGGGGGGGGAGCACCACACGCCATTCCCTTCCAGTGGAGCAGGTGGTGTGGTTCCCGCTGAACAGAGAAGATGGAAGCTCAGAGGCTCGTCAGGTAGTGAGTGACCATCCAGGATCAAACCCATGACCATCTTGGAGAATGTGATTCTGTCTTGGGTTTCTTGGAAGGTGGTGTCAAATCACAAGCTCATCTCCATAGACAGAAGCTTTTTCGTGCAGGCATCTTCCCACGCCCAAGGCTACTACTCTCACAGGTACGTGCCTGTGGGTTCGGCACCAAGGACCTTGTTCTCAGTTTGCAGAGGGCTCAGGCATTCCGGAGAGAAGTGTCTCCTGCAACAATCCCCTAGCTCTGCCTTCTCTTCCTTGATTCTGCAACACTGGCTCTGGCCACATTTTCTCATTATGCTCAGCATTTGAGGGTTGAGTCTGAATTTTAAATTTGTGCTCTCAATATATCGAGCCTTAAAAAATAGGACGTTTCAACATCCTATTACCCAGAGTTAGGGGACCTTTAAACATTGGATGCAATGTTTTGCAATTTGCTGGCTTGCCCTATTTTTGTTAATAGATCTTTAATTCTCTTTAAACATTTGCTCCTATCTTTTGGTTTTATTAAATTTTGAAATGTACATGTGTTTTGAAGTCCTCTGGGTAACAAAATGTCAACAGATTATAGAGTACATTTTTTTTTTGTTGCCTACCAGCTCGTAGAGTCCTAACAACCCAAATCTGATTAGAAATGAGGTTACAGCCCCCCACCCTAACCCAGATCTTCCGAGAATAAGGCCACCGAAATGAGAGAAATTAAACCAATGATCGCGTTCCCCTCAAAGAGTTAGAACTTTTTACCAAAGTCCTTCCTGGGGATTGGATTTCATAGGATGAAATGTCCTTCAGCCCCGTACTGCCATCAGTCTGCTGAGCACTAGAATAAGGTGCATTCATGTTCGATCAAGAGAAAGTTTGGGTGATGCCAATTCGAACCCCCTAGGGTGGCTGTGATTTAAAAAAAAAAAAAAAAGTGTTGGTGAAGATGCAGAACAACTGAAACCCTCGTACGCTACTGGTGGGAATCCAAAATGGTGTAGCTGCTGTGGAAGACAGTTTGGAGGATCCTAAGTAAGGTGAACCTAGTATTACCATGTAACCCAGTAGCTGCCCAATGTCATTGAACACAAGTGCTCAAACAGAAACTCATCCATGAATATTCATAACAATACTCTTCATAAAGGCCAGAAGGTGGAAACTACCAGAATGCTCATGCCCTCACAAACGGGTGAACAAGCTGTGGTATGTCCATACAGTGAAGTGTTACTCAACCACGAAGAGGAACCAAGGACCATGCTGTGCCACAAAGGAACCTGGAAAATGTGATGCCAAGTGAGAGAAGCCCCATATTGTAGGATTCCATTATGTGGAATGTCCATGATAGGCAAAACCATAGACAGTCGGCTGGTGGTTGTCAAAGGCCGTGCAGAGTAGCTGGTTAATGGGTAAGGAGTTTTATTTGGGGATGAAGAAACCGTTTTTGCGGGCGCCTGGGTGGCTCAGTTGGTTAAGCGACTGCCTTCGGCTCAGGTCATGATCCTGGAGTCCCTGGATCGAGTCCTGCATCGGGCTCCCTGCTCGGCGGGGAGTCTGTTTCTCCCTCTGACCCTCCACCCTCTCA
>NC_138377.1:10096923-10133989 GCF_054177405.1 Leptonychotes weddellii | reverse complement strand
TTGTCAGCAGCCTGGGTCCCGGTAATCTGCAGTTTTGTTTTCAGTGCCCTGCCCCGCACTGGTGGGGCCTCTCTGGACAAGTCAGAGCAGGAGGCGCTGCTTTGTTAAAAGCCTGGGCCACCTTGGTGACCACCGTGGAGTTTCTGCTTGGGTGGGGGGAAACTCCGCTTTTGAGGCAGGTGCAACTCATCAGCCCCGGAAGGAACTTGGGGCTCCTGCCCAGGGTCGCAGGACAGCCAGAAGGTAGCCTGCAGGCTGGGCTGTTCAGTGCGGCACCAGGCTGGGTGCGGAGATCTGGTGGGCAGGACAGAGACCCCAGGGCGGGGGTGGGGGGGGCGGTGTCAGGGGCTCAGGGCCATGTCTGGGGGCTGAGAGGTGAGCCGGTGGCCAGAGAGGTGGCCCTTCTCGATCTCAGTGTCTCCTGTGTAGAAGGGGGTGGCTCCTTTCTCTGGGGCCTGATGAGGGGGTTCAGTGAAAAATTGCAGCCCTGGGGTGGGTGAGGCAAGAGGGAGGGTGGCCCCATGAAGGAGAGGCAGAGATGCCCCCTGAGCCTTGAAACATGCTCTGATGGGCACGTGAAGAATTTTCAGTTGGGGCGTCCGGTGCACTTCAGTTCTTGGATTATTTCATAATGTGATTTTGCTCTGTTTTTACCCTTTTAGGCCAGTGACTCTCAAACAGGCCTGCATATTGGAATCACCTGGGGAGCTTTCAAAAATGTAAAGAACTGCCCAGGTGCCCCCTCCTCCTCTCCCAACATGAAGATGTACTCATCTGGGAGGTGGCCTGGGCACCCGGATTTTTAAACCTCCCCAGCTGAGTCTAAGGCCGAGAGCCCCTGTTAGGCAGCCCCATGTATTCTGTAGGTCACCTCCTCTCAGAAATCCATATGAAACCCAGCATAGGTTATTGGAAAATGCGCATAAGTTCTTAAAAATTTTTGCCTTGTTACATCAATTTAGATCTGCTGGATCCCCAGGCCTCACATGTGGGAAGCACCCATCAAGTGCTTCCTGAACGTAAATGGGGTTGAATGCGCATCTTTGGCATTTGTAAGCCCCTCCAGCAGAGGCCGGAGGTCTGTGCGTCCCTTTGAGGCCTCTCACAAGGCCTGATACTGGAAGAGAGGCAGAAGTGTGCTGGTACAGAAACCTATCCATTGCCGTGTTACGGGGTAAGCCTCTCAGTAGACCAGTCTATTTTCGGATTTGCTCTAGGTTATTCCACGGGGAAGAAGAAATGAGGTTAAGTTACAAAACAGCCATGCACCATTTTGATTTGGGGTCCTGTACATCTACTATAACAATATGTGAAGAGATAGGCCAAAATTTGAATGGTAGTCTCTGGGTTGAAGGATGGCCAGGCGTTTCATTTTCTTCTTTATGGTGGATTCATAGTTTGAAAATTTCTTATAGTGAACACGTATTTTCCTGTAGCCAGAAATAACTAAATTTTAAAGGGGAGATTTGTATTTTTCAATGCTTCTGGTACAGTCGTTTAAACACTCTGATGTGCGATAGATAGGTAGGTAAGTGGGTGGGTGGATGGATGGATGGATGGATAGGTGATAGAAAGAGAGAGAAAGGAAAAGAAAACCAAACCAAACCAAATCTTCTGGTTCCAAAGCCAGCTCCACAACTTGCTAGCTCTAGCTTAGGCAAATTAACCTCTCCCATCTGTTACTACTACTAAGGTACCAGGCGAGGCTCTCTTAGCTCCACTATCTCCCGTAACCCTTTCATCCCCCGAACAACCTAGGAGGTAGACAGAAGCAGAAACCGAGGGAAGCAAAGCATAACTTGCCATCGATTGTTGTCATAGCAGGTATGGGACACAAGTTCAAGCTACCTCCTCAGGAGGTCATGCACAGACCCTATGGGGAAACAAAGGAATCGGTCAGTCCTGTAAAATCAGTCCTGGAGCAATTCTTAGAGAATCCTGTGCCCTCCAAGTGGCCCCGGGGTTTCTTGGTGCTGTGACTCCGAGGGTCCTGCCTTGGGCGCTCTGCCCTCCAGTGGCAGACGCGGGAAGTGCGTCTCTTCCAGGCCACTGAGCCTCTGGACGGGGTACAAAGAGCACTGGGTTCAATCAGAAAGTCTCTTCATTCACTAGCAGTGAGAGGCCAGTGGTTCAGGTCTCAGCCATGGTTTCCTGACACCTCTGCCTTAGACCTGTCTCCCCCCCCCCCATCCCACCCCACGCACCTTGTCTGGACTGTTGCAGTAGTCTGCCTGCCCGCCTCCCTCCCACAAGCCATCACAGTTATCTGGATAACCAGCAGATAGGTCTTGTCATTCTCACCCGTAAAGACACTGTGGGTCCTCGTGGCAGGGGGAGAGACCTCATGTTTACTGAAGGTCTGACCTGAGATGGAAGCTTGCCATGTGAGACCCTCTGTCTGCCCCCCCCGCCCCGTTTGCTAACCTCATTCTGTACCCCCTCTCCTGCGCACCCCTTGCGTTGACCCTGGGGAGCACCAAGGCAAGTGGGACTTGGTTATGGAAGTGACACGGGGGCCAGGACGTAGGACGGAAGGTCCGGAGTGTAGGAGACTTTGCACACGCCATCCCCCTCCTGGAATGCCCTTCTTCGCTGTCTCCAGACACCCACCCTCCCGTACAGCCTTGGGGGCACAGACCCACCTCCCCTTTTCTGCAGCATTGCCTGTCGGTGCTCCAGTCGGCAGGAATTGCTTTCTCCTCTCCTGTGACCACTCTGCTGAAATCCCCGCAGGCTACGTGGGTCCTGCCCCATACTCTGTGTTTCCCGCCTGGCCTCCCCTGCCAGACCCCGGGAGCCACCCCCTGGGCAGAGGCCCTATCAGCCCCGGGAGGCGCTCCCCCACCCCAGCAAGGTGCCCCCCACACAACGGGCTGCAGTGTTTGTGAATAAGTAAAGGGGATGCCAAAGATGAAGACCACTTCCCAGGCACCCAGATGTCTGGTGCCTGTGCCCCCGGGGGCCTCCTGCTGCACCCTCTTCACCCATGCGCAGGTCTCCGGCACGGCCCGGAGCTGTGCCTGGCGGGCCCCTGCTCACAACTGCAGGCGAGCAGGTGGGGAGCAGCTCCGAAATGTAAGCCAGAGGTAGTCAGGAGCAACCCACTTAATGACTCCAGCTTGACTCTAGTGAGATATGAACTGAGTCACGCCAAACAAAATGAATTTTTGATTACCACTTGGGCATTGTGAATATTTCTGTCTGACTCGCCCGGTGTTCTGTTGGGTTTTTTTTTTTTTTTTTGCCCCCAACTCAAGCATGAAATATACCCTGCGGTTCCTCAGAAGAGCCTAGCTGGCAGGCAGGGCCCTTGGGGTAAAGGAATGTTGGAAATTATCGGCATAAGAAAGGAAATGACAGACCTCTGCAGGCAGAGGCTTTAGCCCCTCTCCTGTAATTAAAATTTACTTCGTATTTCAGGGCTGCATTTATCAAGCCTGGAGGGAGGATTGTATACCATAGCATGATCGCGTTTTAGAGCTGGTGTGTTTTTCAGGGAAATGTGATGGAGAGGGGGTTTTCGGGTCAATTCTGATTTTTAAAAATGTCATCAGCATGTGCATCGGGGGTTCTGTGCCTGTGCTGGGGAGGGGGTTGTGGTATGGGAAGGTGATATAAAGTTAAACTGGGTGAGAAGCCTGCCTTTAAGCAGACAGCTGTAAATTAGGTAGAGGGACAAGTCGAATGGTTTCAGGGCTCTGGAAAAGGGCAGCTAGTTCAGCGCCCCAGCAAGTCAATCCCGGGTGGCTTCATGGAGGAGGTGGTGTTCTAGGCAGGCCTTGGGAGACAATGAGGCGTTAAATATGAGTTACCTGGGGTTGGAGAAGGGCAGCCCAGGAGGAGGGATCATGGTGAACAAAGGCTCAGATACCAGGGAGCCCGTAGGTGGGCCAGAGTGCGACCGAGGAAGGAGGAGAGGACAAGCCTGGGGAAGGAATTTGGGGGTCAAGTGGTTGAGTCCTGACAGCCATTCTCATAGCGATGGCTGCCCTTGGCGTGGAAGAGCTATTGTCACTGGGGTGGGGGGTATTTTTCCATTGTTGGGGGGCTATGGGGACAGCAGTAGACATGAACCCGCCAACTGGGGCGTGGCAGGTGACCATTCCTCCTCCTCAAGCTCAGAAGGCAGTTTATGGGGGTTGGTTACTAAGCATCCCATTAGCAGGATGCAAAAAAAAAAAAAAAACATCTGGCTCTGTGTATCTCTGTCCCCCAACCCCTGTGTTATATTTGAAGCCTGATTCCAACTGAGGAGCATAGGAGAGGGGCTTTTAAGCTTTAAACTGCGGCCAGATTCCGGCCCTTGCTGGTGGTAGCTGTGTGATTTCAGGACTTAGCCTCCCTGATGGTTCTGGAGCTCGTACTGTCCACCTGAGGAATGTCAAGGTTGGCGATGTGCAGGTATCTGGGGCCAAGTTTCAGACCCCATGGTGGACCCCAGACCCAAACTGGGGCCCAGGAGCCTCCCTGCCTGCCTCTGGTCAGCCTGTACCTGGAGCAGAGAACGCCTCTGGGCTCTCAGGGACTCTAGCCAGATTTTCTACTGAGTTTGCTTTAAAAAGGCAACTTATTTTAGATCTGTGCGCTAGAACATTTACGGGAGAAGTCCTGTGCTAACTGGGATCTTCTTCACAATAACCTGGGTGGGGAGCTGGGGAAGCGGCAGGGTTGGTGGGGGCAGGGGATGAGACCACATCGCCCTGAGGAGCACTGGGTAGTTGTTGAGGTGGGGAGCTGGCTGCGTGAGCACCCACCGTACTGTTCTCTCTATTCCTATGTCCCTGTGACCTTTCCCATATTACAAGTTCAGAAAAATCCTGACTTTTTTTCCACCCCACTCCTGGAGGAAAACCTTTCTTGAGCACTCCTTACGCTTGGACATTTCCCCTGTGTTCTCTTATGAAACGTTCAACACAAGTGCAGTGGGTACTGGGAGCCCCATTTTAGAGGCAAACGGAGGTGCTTTGACATTTCACCAGGTGAGCGGCTTAGCTGGGATCTGAACCAGGTCTGGTTCCCAAATGTTGTCCTGCCCCCGGACCTGCTGCCCTGGAACGGAGATCCCGGCCCTGCCTCACCAGCCGGGGGTCTGCCCCTGGAAACCCAGCACCCGCGTGAGGGTGGGGGACCCCTGATCCTCTCCCTGTGGCTTGGCCTTCTCCCTCTCCTATCCCCAGAAAGTCCTGCCGGCAAGGACCTAGAGATTGGCATTCAGAAGGGCAGGAGGGGTGATGACTTAGCCCACGTCCCTCAGCTGCTTGTTGGAGGCACCCCACCCCTGTGCCCCTGGCTGCTGCCTCCCCAGAAGCCTCCCTGCCCCAGGGGCACACAGCCTCATTAGCACACATTCATTTCCCATGTCTTCCCTGGGCTCCTGCACCTGGCTGCTCAAACCTCCCCTCGCCCCTGGGCTCCTGCTTCGGGCCGCAAGTTGCAGTCCCAAGCATCCGTACAGCTTGTTTGTTTGGTTTCTTAACTCCCTCTTCTGCTGTTGTTCTGAGGCCAGCTGGTCCCTCTGCAGAAGTATTTTGGTATTTTATTCCCTCCCATTCTCTCTGCAGAATCTCGCATCACCTCTGCTTCCCTTGGGCCCGTGTCTCCCCAGCCAGGTGTCCCCACTGCTGTCCCCGCTCTCCAAGCCCAGGTTGGCAGTGCCCCCCCCCACGCGCCCACCAAAGGGAGTGCATTTCTCTCGGTCCCGCCAAGGCATGCCCACGCCATCTCGCCCGTGGCAGCCTTCCCCCGAGCGGAGAGGGCACAGTGCTGTCAAACAGGACCTGGTTCCCGGCCTCCCACTCGGTCTCATCAGCTTGTCAGCCTTCATTACATTGAAGATATTTTTAAATACTTTTTGCCTTCATTTTAACCCCTCCCCTGGTTAAAACATGGTTCTTCTTCCAGTTAATTTTTCCCCTCAGATCTGACAATGTATTTTCTGGAAATGTTTTCTGAACCTTTATTTCTTCGCCACTGTAAATTTAAGAACAGTTACAGAAATAATAAAACCTCCTCCATGGCTGTACCCTGTACCCTGCCCCTGACTGGGCCAGGGTGTCCTCTGTGAGCCCCAGGAGGCTTTAATGTGCTGGGGTGTTGTCCTGGCTGGTGGAGCATCTTCTCTGTGGTCATTCAGAGACCCGGGCTCCTTCCATCCATGGCTCTGTCTCACTAGGGCTCAGATTCTTACACATTCATCCAGCAGGTGGGAAAAGAAAAGCATGTAATAAATGCACCTGATGCTTGACGACCGTGGTCTGGGAGGGCCCGCATTACTTCCACCAGAGAGGGCTGGTCGCATGCCCTCCCTAGTGCAGGGGAGCCTGGGAGGGGTCCTTGGCTGGACAGTTACTTCTCAGCGACTACCCCGCTCCAGAAGAGAGAGCCACAGTCTTTGGAGGACAGCTAGCCAAGTCTGCCAGACATGGGAGCAGAATGCGAAGTGGGAAGGAGGAGTGGGGAGTTGGAAGAGACCCTTGTCGTTCCCATTTTTAGGTTCACTAAAAAAGTGCCAAGTCTTTCACCTAGTTTGATCTTCAGGGTTTATATCCCCGCTCAACCCTTGTGCCCTGTAATCAGGAGCCAGGGTCTCGGTGGGGATCATTACCATCTGCAGTGCTGGTTTCCCCAAAGTCTGGCTTGGGGACGCCTTACCACATTGCTCCTGGGAGTAAGCTCTATGTGGACAGTCTGTCTGAATCCCCCAAGTGCCCGGAATGGTATCTTGTACTTGGTAGGTGTAATTGATTGTGGTGGCCATCTTCAGAAAACTGTATCTCCTGTCCCATGGGCTCTTCTGCCATGTGACCTTGCCACTTACTGACCAAGTTCCCTCCTCTTGAATCCGGGCTGACCTTAATGACTTTCTTGACCAGCAGAATGTAGCAGAAGAGACATTCTGGACTTTTGAGACCAGATCATAAGAGGCCTTGCAGCTTTTATCTGCGTCTCCTGGGACTCTCTTGTCCGGGCTCCTGCATGATCACCTGCCATGTTCTGAGAAGCCCAAGTAACACTAGAGGTGCTCCACTTCCCATCCCCAGCTAGGCTCCCAGCAAACTGCCCATGTCAACTGCCAGCCATGTATGTGAGGGTGTTATTGTGGGCACCCAGGCCCGTTGAGCCTTCAGAGGACAGCAGTTTCAGCCAACATCTGGCTGCAGCTGCATGAGAGACCCCAAGTGAGAACACCTCTTCCCTGACCCCAGCACTGCATTCCATCCCCTGCCTGCTCTTCCACGGGGCCCCCAGTCCAGACTTGAGCCATGGCTGCCAGCTCTGTTGCATATGGGACACTCAGGCGGCTCCATCCCCTTTCCCAGCGCCCTGTCAATTTGTCAACATGATTCTAGAGGCAAGGCGGGATTTCTGGATTTAGGGATGAGTATATAGAAAGCGAACCCATCAGGATCTGAAAAACACATTGGGTGGTTATCTTCTCAAAGTTTTAGAACCCTGGAAGAAGAGACATTAGCAGACGGTTTTCCTTTTCTCCCATGTCCCCAGATTTTGTCTTGGTTGATTTCATTCTGATGTCCCCTCTGCCTGCCACTTTCCTTCTGGACCCCTGGGCCAGTTTTCCATCCTCACTAATAACACCTTGGTTTATGTAGCAGGGCACCGGCTTTCCTCTCTGGGCTGTGGCCTTGTTTCCAACGAATGCTCCGCAGGGAAATATTCAGGGTTCGGTGGTTGGTTGTGTACCCTACTGGCTAGCAGGGGCTCACTTTGAGGACCACCCACCGAAGGGCACCTTGGAACGGGAACGGGAATCTCAGCGACGGAATTGCAGAGCTCTGAGTTGGGGGCAAAAGAGTAAGAGGGAGAAACGATCAGTTAGGATTGATTTTCCTTTTCCATCAGAATCTACACTATCAGGGAGCAGCTCCCCCTCTGGAGGTTTCTAAGGAACAGTTAATGTTTGGAGGTCCAGGTATCTCCTGCAGCACTGAGGGTGTGGGGGAGTGCCCCCCACTCCGTGGATGCCCCTGTGGATGCCTGTCGCCCCGCCCGCATGGATGCCCACTATCTGAAATAGAGGTTGGGTCAGGCACCAATGGTCATTGCTTCCAGTTCCATTCAAGACAGAATGGAATAATGCCATAACCTCTCATTTTCTCTCATCATTCCCGTGTTTTGATGTTTGTCATTTCTAGATGTTTTTCTTGGTTTGGGAGAATCCATTGGCAAGGATTTTCAAATGCAGAAATGCAGACTTCTGCAAGCAATTAAAAATGGCCATCCAGATGGAAAATTACTACTGTTGTAATATTATTATTTTTACCATAATATAAATTTTGTTCAAAACAGTCATAAGGCAGGGGCGCCTGGGTGGTTCAGTCATTAAACGTCTGCCTTCGGCTCAGGTCATGATCCCAGGGTCCTGGGATCCAGCCCCACGTCGGGCTCCCTGCTTAGTGGGCAGCCTGCTTCTCCCTCTCCCAATCCCCCTGCTTGTGTTCCCTCTCTCGCTGTGTCTCTCTCTGTCAGATAAATAAATAAAAGCTTAAAAAAAAAGTCATAAAGGAGACTGGAATCAGGTGATGTTATTTCAGTGGGGATTCAGATTGTTCCTTCTATAACTTTTAAAATGATTCTGAACCATAGGTAGCTACTTAATACACACATCATGCAGGATGTCACCAGCACCATTTACGTGATCTCTGTGAATGGTGTTCTATTTTAAATGATGGGTAGAGTGGGAAAGAAAGTAAATCCTACTCCATCAGTCCAGGTCCTTCTGCTTCAGGGCAAGCTTCCTGACTCCCCTCCCCCAAAGTAAGGTACCGATTAAGAGATGCTGTGGGACTTGAACTTATAATGACCTTCCCACTCAAAAGCCAGACAGCAGGAATGACAAGGGATGCAGGTAAGTGGGGAAGTGTCTGAGTGGCCTCCAGGATGGATAATAGTTATGAACTTGACCCCACATAGGCGTATAGATTGTTATCCTGTTCATTTTATTTTTATTTATTCATTTTTTTTTTTTGAGACCGTGAGCAGGGGAGAGGGGCAGAAGGAGAAGGAGAGAGAGAATACTAAGCAGGCTCCACACGTGGAGCCTGATGTGTGGGGCTCAATCCCACAGCCCTGAGGTCATGACCTGAGCCAAAATCAAGAGTCGGATGCCTAACTGACTGAGCCACACAGGCGCCCCAGTATCCTGTTCTCTTTAGAAGTGGTAAGAAAACAGGAACCCATCATTTTTGCCTAATTTTTACAGCCCACTGTTTTTGCCTCCCTTGAAGGCAGGGGGCTCTGGTGTCTGGGATAAAGGGTTAATCTTGGCTGCCCTCAATTTCATGAGAGGAAGCCAAGCCCCGTTGCCCCTTGAAAATTCAGTGATGCAAAAGGTCTCTTGAGATCAGCAATTCTCAGAGCAGGATCTGCCACTTGACTGGAAGAGTTAGGGACCCTCCTGAAAGGCCAGGATTAAAAAAAAAAAAAAAAATCCTCTCTGGTTCTTCTGGGCAATGATGTATCTACGACTAGCTCCAAAACCTTCCATGTGCAGAAATGGCAAAGGGTTACTTATCACCTGAGCTCGCTCTTAAGGATTTCTGTGATAAGGCTGTATTTGTAAACTAAAATTAGTGAATTTCTAGAGTTTGAGGGCCCTAATTCAGGATTCTGTGTGAAGCTTGGATTCCACTCTGCAAAGGCCGATAGTGCCCAGTTCCTACAGACATGTGTATGCGTGGAGAGTTGGAATTCCTTTGCCTTAAAGGAAGTGTGCTTTAGGAGTTTGCTTTCTGTTCATTGTCTTGAGATGGTCTCATTTTTTAATTGCTGCTCTTCTTTTCATCTCTAAGTCAATCGCTGTTGGTTTGGCTTCATCGCCAGTTTAGTTTGGTGTGGGTTGTTGGCATCACAGGGGAAGGTCAACCCCATTTGCATATTTTGGCTTGTCATTGGCCAGTATTTAGACTGAGATGTGTACACTTTTTAAACATTTTTAAAATTTTTAATTGAAGGATAGTTGACCTGTAACATGAGTTTCAGGTGGACCATGTTGTGAATCGACAGTTCTATACATTACAGTATGGGAAGTGGGGATAGGTGAAGTAGGGGGAGTCTGAAGCCCTCCTTTCCATCTTCGTGGGCCATGATGCAGAAAGATACAAAGTGAACGGTGTGGGCACGGTGCTCCTGATCAGACTGGGGAGCCGCGATCGGCACAGAGAGGAACGGAGTCCAAACCAGGAATGTGACTCTCTGCATCATTCAGCAGCTCTGTGTTGTATTTGAAGATAGGCCCCCAGTTTCCTCATTATGTTTACTTCCGGGGCATCCATAGCTCTTTGTCTGTGATGGGGCGGGTTTTATACACAGCGAGCATGCTTTGGCATTCCGCTTCATTATCTTCTCTGTTGTGTTCTGTGTCTCTTTGGTGCTCAGAATTCTTGCTTGGTGGTGCAGTGGTCCGTTGAGTCATGATGCCATGCTGACTGATGGCCTGGGGCATTTGAAGGGCTTTCTGAATCTCTCATCACTCCCTCTGCTTGTGGCACCTCCCACCCCTATATACACCCCCTCTTGATACCAGTGTGGCCGTGAGACTTGGGGACATGCCGTAATAATGGGCTTATAAGGCACAAAGTGCCAACACTGTGCTGCCCCAGGGACTCTGACAGGGACAAGCCCCTGGTTCTTGGCACTGATAGAATTTTCTCTTCATCCGGTAGGAAATTGGAGGTGTAAAACCTACGTGTTCTTAATGATCTCCAAGTTTTGATGGATTCTGTATAGAGTTTTCTATAGAGAAGCATCATGGGGACAAGAGACATGCTACGGCCGTTTTTCTGTTGGCATTTCATACCAGCAGTTGCTCTGAGGCCGGAGGATGGTGTGAAATCTATCACAATGGATAATCCCAAATTTGCATTTGGAATGCAGACGTATCTTTTCTCCAAATCCCATGGAAAACTAGCCTCCCTGCGTGCCCAGCTCCTTCTGCTCTTGCTTGGTTCTCCCGGCCGGGTGGCATTGGGAGGAGTCCCTGAGTCACCATGTGGAGCAGCCATCTGTGACTGAGTGATCACGGTCTGGAGCTATTTGGGTGTCTGGCTTTGGCTTGAAAAGGAGTCTGTGATGAGCCCAGTGCTGCTTCCTTCCAGCGCAGTGTTCTTTCCCCTGTTCCAGAAGGAGGAAAGAGCTTTTTGTGTGAGGATAGTTGCCCCCGCCTGGTGGCGGAGGGGGGTGCTCTGTCTGCACTCTTAGTGTGCAGGGAGGGGCGCATGAGCAGAAGGGCAGAGGTCCGAATGGCCAGAGATTGTGCGTGGGGCAGTGATCAGGCTAGAGTCCCGAGGAGAATGGCTGGCAAGGTTGAAATCGTCCAGAGCCAAGTTCTGTAAGGAATGAAGGATGCTTCTGGAAGTTCTGTTTGTGATTATCTAATGTGGTGAGTTGGGATTTAATAGAACTGGTAGAGAGGCTTTTCCTACCTATATCCTTTTCCTCACCCTGAAAATAGAAACAAGTGATATATTTAGGGTCCACAGAATAAGTTGGATTTGACTTCGAAGTGGTCCCGAATCAGAAAACTTGATTCAGGTCAGCAGGACCCAAGCCTGACCCCTCACTCAGTGTGTCCTTTTTGAGAATAAGCCATATAATCCAAATAGGGGCCCACGGGGCCAAACCCTGAACAAGGGACTGCCTTTGTGCCTCCTCTGTCCCATCCTCCACCCCCACCCCAGGCCCTGGCTTGGGGCTAGACCCCGAGGAGGATGGGCCATTGCTATCATCCGTTTTGGGTCTACACACACCCAGTGTGGTCTCATTTCAGGTGTTGTGTGTGTGTGTGTGTGTTTTGTGTCCCTGGAGTGTGTTCACCTAAGTTGGTTGAAACCTGCAGATGGGCCATTGTGGTTGGTAAATCGGCAGGTGGCAGCAGATGGGCAGTTGGGTGCCACACTTAGAATGGCCTCATTCCGGGGACAGTGGGGACCCCTGAGGGTCTCTGAAGAATGGCCTGGCACAGCCTCCGCGGGGCTAAGAAGGGGTGACGGTGGCAGCAGGCGTCCACACAGAGCGTCATGGGAGTGGGCGGGGCGTGTGTGACCCGTTCTGAAGGAAGGGCTGGTAAAGCTGTCCGAGCCGGGCAGGAGGCAAGGGAAAGAATGCAAAGTGAGCTCACCTCCGGGACCCAGTTTTATGGACACCTCCTCCTCCTTCCTGAAGCTTTCCAGTCCTCAGAGTAAAAGCCTATTAGCCTCAGCCCCTGGCTTCTCAGGGCCCCCAACCAGCCTGGGCTGCTAGGATAGGTTCCCTTACGTCCTTGCCCCCGTGGGTTCAAACATACCCCTCCCCACACAAGCCAAAGTGGAAGGAGGAATTAGCACACAGTGCCTAGAATCACCCCTGAGAGAAGGCTGCCCTAGGTGGAGGAGCCCCATAAGGGACACTTGCCTCCCTCCCCACTGCCCCCACTTCCTTACACAGTTCCGCCTCTTTCCCAAGGTGAGATCCCCTCGGTCAAGGA
Organism: Leptonychotes weddellii; assembly: GCF_054177405.1. Lineage (NCBI taxonomy): Eukaryota > Metazoa > Chordata > Mammalia > Carnivora > Phocidae > Leptonychotes > Leptonychotes weddellii. The sequence goes on along the minus strand of NC_138377.1, from coordinate 10,121,508 downwards.
CCATGTCCATGGGAGTCTGACAACACGACTCCGTACTTGTGCGGTGTTTGAGGATCATCAGGTGGCCTACTTCAGGAGGATTCCAGCAAGATTTAGGACCTTAATTAATAATCTTAACCACCTAATCCTGCTCAGCCCTGTTAGATGACATTTAAATGTTGGCACTCTTATGAAATACCTGGGGAGAGCCCTGCTAAATTATTCAGACCTTAATTGATCTTAAAATGCATTTTCAGTAGGATACAGAGTTTCAGAAAATAGCATGCTGTTGATTTCATGCACACCGAGTTAAGAATGTCCCTCCGTGGGGTCCAAATTGCCATAAACTTGCTTATGCAGCTGGGGCTCACCTTGGCTTTGACCCCTGCTAGATAGGGGTCAGGGTTTCCCGTTTGGCATGATGAATACAAACAGTTCAGATTAGCGCTTCCAGAGCTGATGTTTCTTTTCTCCTAGAAAGGGTACAACAAATATGTCTTGAAGAAATTAGGAAAAGGCCATTGGATTTTCACAAAATTTGGATGGAAAATAACTTGATGTCACTGTTAACTTTTCACAGGCAAGGTACTACCTAAGAACAAAACCAATATTTATTTCCTGGCTTTGGCTTTTAAATGCTGCCCTGTGTTTCCACTGAAATCATTTTATTGCCTTACTGGGAGCGGCTGTGAAATCTGGAAGCATCCTCAGTTACTTCTGTCCCCCTTTCCCTTCAGTGAGCTATTGGGCTGGAACTCAGCTGGCTACCGGGGCTTTCCAGTGTGACGGAGCTAATCATTTCCTCCTCTGGTACCCTCCAGCGTATTCTCCCAGTGGGAGTTTTTATCACATTGGTTAATTAAGACAATTACAGTAAAATTTATGAATTGCAAAGGTAGTTAGACAAGAGAGGTGGCCTACAAAAGCTTTGCAGAGAAGAATTTGCCTCATCTGAGCTTTGGAGGATGAGGGGCAGGGGTGGTGGAAGGTGGGCGGGGTGCAATTTTAAGTAAAATACTAGTATTTTGGAACTGGTGGTACTTTGTTAATGATCTGTAATTATGATACCTAGATAAACTGGGAAAACCCTGAAGATGTTGGCTTACAGTTGGTGGGGGGGGGGAAGCACACCCTATGTGTCCACCACCAGAGGACAGGCATACCAGGGGAGGGAAGGTTCCTCGGAGCTTGACAAGGAAGCGCTGGCCATAGTGACCTTCTCTAGGCCATGCAGGACTGCAGTTTCTTCTACACTCCGCTTGGAATCCTGGTTCATTAGGGGCATCCCGCCCCCGCCCCCAACTCCGGGCAAGTAGTGACCAGTATATAACAGAGCACACAATCAGCTGTTAAAATTAGCTGTAATGATATGAAGCTAACTCTCTTCACTCCCTCTGATAGGCCTAAAAGCAACCTAAGAACATGGGGTCCCCTGCTGTCTGTCTTTTCCTGCTTATTCCTCTGGGCATTGGTGTTTAGTGCGAGGTACACACTTTGCAAATACCTTTTGCTTTTGCCAGTACTCTCGATACCTGACATAAACAAATACGTTTGAAAGGTTATTGATGAAAGGAAGGGAGCGAATCTCAAATCTCATTGGTACTTTGGCCAGTCCCCACTTGGGAGGTGAAACTGAGAAATGGGAATGAAAACCTAGGTGGAAATGATTGTTTTGAATGTATCTCCATCTCATAGAGAGGGAGGAGCTCCTACAAGGCACCCAGCCACTGGTGGGCCTTGCTCCTCCACCAGCAGTGCAGGGGGGAAACAAGAGAAAATTCTGTGGCCTCAATCCTTGGTCTCATAAGGAAGAGTCAGGACACAACAGTATTGTGTTTTCCTCTAAAAGTAAAAGCGAAATATGGACGCATATATTGAAATTCATCTAGGCCCATTGCCTGATTTCCTTAATGATGGGCTCATAAAAGTGATGGGATATATGGTTCCATAACATTTAAGCACTTTATAGTTTGCTGATTATGGTCCTCAGATAACATTTATCAACTTACACTCTTGTTTCAAGGGACAAGGGCAAAGCTGAACAAGATTAATGTTCGCTAGAATAAGTAAACCATATGTCAAAAGCAAGACATAACATTGGTTACCCTGGCTTCTAAAAATACCTCCGCGAGGCAGGCAGAATTATTGAGTGCTAAATGTAATCATAATTTAGTATGGCCACTCCCTAATTGTGATGGTCCTGACATATACTGAGTTTTATATTCATGGTCTAAACTTTTTCCTTGTCCAGGGGTATCTCCTTGGTGACAACCCCAAAGAGTGTCCCTGATCCTTCACATCTCCTAGCAGGGTCTCTGTCCTGTGATCTAAAATCTCAACCAGACAATGTAGAGGGATGCTTGAAAAATCAGAAAATGTGAATCTTGGGCGCCTGGGTGGCTCAGTTGGTTAAGCGACTGCCTTCGGCTCAGGTCATGATCCTGGAGTCCCGGGATCGAGTCCCACATCGGGCTCCCTGCTCAGCAGGGAGTCTGCTTCTCCCTCTGACCCTCCTCCCTCTCCTGCCCTCTGTCTCTCATTCTCTCTCTCTCAAATAAATCAATAAAATCTTTAAAAAAAAAAAAAAAAAGAATGTGAATCTTTTGGAGGCTAGTTGGGATAACGATCACAAAAGTAACAGAGAAACCCTCAAATCTCAGTAGCTTCACCCAGTACAAGTTCACTTTTGACTCCCACCACAAGCCAGTGTGTATGTTCAGCAGGGAAGCTGCCCGACTGGTGACCCAGGGACCCAGGCTCCTTCCTGCTTTGCCGCCATCAGCAGGTAGCCCCTGGGGGGCCCCGTGAAAGGTGACGGAGGGTCGGGAAGACATACCTGTTTCTGAAGCTCTTTGGGGAAGAAGGGACACATGGCCCTTGTGGCCTGGCTAAGGAAGTCCTCTGGTGGGCAGCTATTTCTCTACAACAGGAGCTGCTCTGTCCTGGGAAGGAAGCACGAATCTTTTGGAAGCCCCCTGCTGTCTCGGTCAGCAGGCAGGTGTGAGAAGTTAGCCCTTCTCCTCCCCCAACCGCCCCCCGCCCCCCAGTGAGTTGGTTCAAAACAGCAGACTATCGAAAGCCCAAAGAGTACTGGCTAGGGTTTGAGGTTTTGGAACCTGGACCTTATACATCGGAGAATTGCCCCCAGTTGTTCTGGATGCGATGAGGGCCGGCCTTTAGCCACATTTCGAAGGAGCCATCTTCTCTCATCTCTTCCTCCTTTTTTCTACATCCTTCTAATGCTCTTCTCTGCAGACTCTGCTAAAAATTTCCATTTGGGCACCACACCCCCACCCCCTCCACATATGCTCTGTTCCTACATTACGTACCTAGGTTCTCTTTCAGCCAAACTACTCATTCCTTCAGTGCTGCTTGATGCTTAGTATTGAGAGGTAAACCTGCTGGGGCTAATTTATACTACTGTGTAGTTGACTGACAGCTCCTTTTCTCTGGGAAATAATTGCATTTTTTAAAAAAAGATGTTTGAATAAGCTTTGATCTCTAGGTTTGCCAGAGCCTCGGTTCAGTGACTGTTAGAAAAGAGCAAGTTGTGTAAATTTAAACAGAAGTAAACAAAAACCCAGTCCTGTCTCCGGTGCTGTGTCCTGTGCTTGTCCTCCTTGAGAAGCGAGGAATATAGTGTAGCAGTGAAGTGCTAACTCTCTGGGTACAAACCCCTGCTTTGTCACTTGCTGTGTGACTGTGGGCAAGTTACATAACCTCTCTGTGCCCTAAAATCAGCTGTTTGTTGCAGAAGTTTCTGCAATAACCCAGGCATGGTATGGGTCCAGCCAGGCAGGCTGGGTAGATCAGTTAGCCCTTCACTTAGAGGTCGGATCCCCTCCAGAGAAATAACAGGATTTAAGAATAGGGCTTAGGAACTGTGTTTATAGCAGAGAGGTAAGTCTGAACATTCAGTCGGAAGCTTTTCCATCAACTCTTGAGTGGCAAGATGGAGAGCCAGGAGTTTTTAGCACGGGCCTCACCCCAGTGGTGTCCAGTGTTAAGGACGGCTTACAGCAATAGAACCAGTTTGCAGGCGATCAGAATCAGCCGATGCACGGGGATTGTATGTACATGCCTGTTGGGGTGGCCGGCTTGTTCCTAGCGTGGATTCAGCTAGAAACGATTTCGTATGAACCAAAGTGCTGAATTGTCATGGGACACTCCTGTGGTTTGTGTGTGTGTGTGTGGTTGCAAGAGTGTGTGTGTCTTCTTTCACATCTGCCAGGGGGGATGAGTACGGATGGAATTAAAAAAAGGGGGTGACTAAATCGACCTGGGATTTGAATCTATTCGTGTATCTGTTGTGGTTCCATTGAGTCTTCTGGGTTTATTTGTTTAAGGAAGTAGCTTGCCTCATTATTTACTTGATTTCCCAGAATAGCAAGCCGTAAGTGCCTGTGTGTTGGAAACATAGGTTGCGGATGAGCACGGGCGGGTGGGGAAGGTCAGGGGAGCTGGGGCCTGGAACGGGGCTAAAGCTCTCTGGATCTCTGCAAAGGTGTGAGTTTGTGTTACCTTGGAAGCCTTTGTTTTAAGATGGTGGCTATGAGAAGTGAGCCAAGGTGGAAAAACCCTAGGCTCTGGAGCCAGGCCCATCTGGCTCGGGATGAGCTTTGGCTTTCCTGCTTATGGGCGGGATGGCTTCAGACAAGTCCTTAGCCTTCCTGGGCCTCAGTCTTCTCATCTGCCAGATGGGGGCAAAGAGACCTCCCCTTCAGGTGGTAATTAGGAATTAAGATCATGACTAACAAAGGTTGGTTCCTTTACTTCTCTGCTGGTGTTAATCACGATTTGTTTTCCTAGTCCCGAAGCAGGTCAAGATATGCCTGTTCTATGGGTAGCTCTCTTGCGGGGAAAATTTAGTTAGCGTAGATGTATGCATGCCTTTTCCTCAGTGTGAGAGGGCAGGGAACTTTGATTCCAGTATCTGTGAATTACAAGTCACTATTGTCAGGACTAAACAGACAGATAAGGGGCTGGAGTTTTCTGAGAGACAAGAAGCGGTGGGTAAAGAAATTCTGGCCCTAGAGCCATCTGGCTGAGTCTTGGGGTGAAGGGGGGTGAGTCGGGCTTTGACTGGGGTTGCTGCAGGCAGAGGTGGGGCTGGGTCAGGACGGCTTGTGGAGGAGAGCGCCTTGTCCAATGCTGGGTAGAGGCCGGTCCCCTGGGCCCTTCCCATCTCAGTGGTTCAGCTGCTCTGGGTCATTATGACTTGGAGAGGTCCAGCAAGCTGACGTCAGCAGCTCCAGGAGGAGGCGATGCTGAACAACGGGATGGAGGAATGGACCTGGAGGTGGGGAGTGGGGTGGGGGGGTTGCTGGCTCGCTCTCCCAGCCAGCCTGTTTTGTGCAGAGCCTGACAAAGCTGGAGGCCGTTTGCGGCTGTGAGGCACAGATATGGTGGAGGAGCAAGGGATGGGAGATGGAAATCCATTCAGTGCTCTTAGAGGGAGCACACGGTTGCCGCCAACATTCATCTTTTTTGTTTGAGAGTGCCTTGGTTTTAGAACTTTTTATTGAAGGATAACATACATCCAGGAAGGTGCACTTCATAGATTTTCACAAACCGAACATACCCACGTCACCAGCAACTTTGATCAAGACACAGACTATTACCAGCCCCAGATAGGCCCCCTGATCCCCTTCCAGTCATCCCACCCCCCCGCCCCCCAAAAGGGAACCCCTCTCCTGACTTGTGACAGCACAGGTTCGTTTTATAAGGGCAGCTTTTTAAAGGAAAAATTCCATGGACACCCACTAGAAAGTGTCCTTTTTTGGTATCGCTGACTGCGTGGACTAGCGAACGTGGACTGATCCCTCGCTGTCCGCTGGGTCTCTTCCACACCTTTACATACATCCTATCCCTCTGTCCTCTGGATGAGTCTGAGAGGTAGGGGCTAATACTATGCCTGGTTTGCAAATAGGAAACCGAGACATTGCAAGGGTAAGAACCTTGCTTGCCAAAGCCAAGCCACCAGTAAGGGGTGGAGCAAGAATTTGAAAGCAGTGAAGGTCCTTGCCATGTGCCTCTGGCGGGAGGTGGGGGCGCATGTCATCTGGACATAATGGACTATATGCTGAGAAAACAGTGTCAAGTGATTGTGAGTTTAGTACTTCGATTTGGAAAATATTAGGCATGCAACAGCAAGTATCCACACGCTCCTGCTGGCGCACGTGGGAGGCGTGTTCATCCCGCGTTCACTTGTGGGTTTATAAACGCCTCTTAGACAAACTCTTGAGTTGTCCCCTCTGCTGGAGAATCACTTCTCTGGTCCAGCTCTCTCATGTACAGCTGAGGGAATTGGGTCCCAGAGGGTGGAACTGACTTGCCGAAGGTCATGCATTCGATGAGTGTCAGGACTGGGACTCTGTGTAGGCTCACTGTACAGTGCTCTTTTGTTTCCTCCCTGCCATCCCCGTTAATCAGCTTCTCCACACACGTATTTCATGGACATTCATAGTTGAGCATTCTGGAGCCTCTGCAGGGGGGTAGGGGGGCACAGGCCTGGCTTCCCCATCTGTCCACCCATGTCCCCACCTCTGGCCTTGGGATCGGTGTTGAGTAGCTTCACAGAGCTCTAGGCACCCATGTTCCCTCCTTGCCCGGTGAGCTGCTACTCACAGCCAACATTTTCCATGCCCAGCTGGAGGCCTGCCCCTTTACTGAGACCGGGTAATTCCCTTCTTTCATATAGGCGCTTACCCGGCATGCATTTAGAGCTGGCGCCCCCTGAGCCTCTTCTCTCCCAGCTGGGCCTGTCTTGGTTGGTTGTATGTGGTAGAACCAGGTCCCTGAAGCTCATGGGTTCTCTGAACCCTCAGCCCATGGAGAAGGAAAAGAAATCCACACGGCCTGCTGACGTTTCTTCTCAGAGTTTCCGCTGGCTCAGTATATCTGGTGCCCTGGGATTGTGTGCCTTCATTCTTACACCAGCAACTATTGAGCGCCTACTGTGTATAAAGGCACGTCTAGTGATAAATACAACAGATGCAAGTGCTGTGGATAAGGTCATTTGTCAATCCTCTCAGGCACTTTGTCACACACGATTCCAAGATCAAAGCCTCTGCCCTCTGGGGTTTCATTCTAACAGCAGCGAGATGTTTTAGGACTTTGGCTACAAGTGACCAAAACCCAGCCTGGACTGGCATGATTGGCTCCTGAACTGGGAGGTCTGAGCTAGCTTTAGGTATGGCTGGGTCTAGGGCTCAGTCAGTGGCAGCAGGATTGACTCCTTCCATGGTGGCTTCCTTCACAGCAAATCTCTCTACATGGAGTCCCTGGGAAGTCCTGGCCTGCATTTTTACCACTTTCAGGTTCAGCAGAAAGAAAGCCTTTCCTTTTCCCAAATTCCTGAGAGTGACTCTCATGGGACCATTCTCTTATCTCTGAACCAACCCTTCGGCCCTGGGGCAGAACCAGCCCCACTCAAATCTTAGGGACAAGAACAAGGGAGGGGACGGTCCCCCAGGGAGAACCAGGCAAACAACAGATGTCATCTTGATCAGCTGCCCCAGTACTCTGAGTAACCAACTCTGGTATGACCGGGCAGTCTCTGAGACCGGCTGATCAGCATTTGGCCAGACACTTCTGTCCTCTTGGGCCTGGATGTGTGGCCACAGCCACAAGCCTTTCTGACCCATGCCGTCCCCATGTTGTCACCCATCTAGATTGATGGCATCATAGTGCTCTCCCATCACTCTAGCCGGACACCGTAGGTGCCCCTCAGCCCTCCACACTGCAGCCCAGGCTGTCCCTCTCTTGCCATCCCCTTGTTACCCCAGCAGCTTCTGCTTGAGGTCCCTGTCGCTCCCCACCCCCTGAGTGATGTTTCTAAAACACGAATCGGCAAACCACGGCCCATGGGCCAAATCCAGCTCATCGCCTATTTGTAGGTGGCCCACAAGCTTAAAATGGCATCTACATTTTTAATGGCTGGAGAAAAAGTACAAATAATAATAGTTTGGGGTATATGAAAATTACGTGATATTCAAATTTCAGTGAACATAAATAAAGTTTTATTGGAACACAGCCATGCTCATTTGTTTATGTATCATGTACGGTGGTTTCTGCTCCACGGCAGCAGAGTTGAGTAGTTGCGACACAGACCATATGGCCCACAAAGCCGAAAATATATACTATCTGGCCCTGTACAGAAATCAGTTTGCCAGTTTTTGGTTTAAAATACTCTAATCCTTGTCATTCCTGAGCTTATGAAATCTAGTATTCCCTGGTGTTGTTGAGACACAGCTAGGTTCCCATCCCGGCACTCCAGGTCCTGTGATCTGGTTCAACCCCATGTCCCAGTATCTCTTCCCATTGTCACTTCCCTCACCTTCCGGAACACCTGGGTCCCGATGGCACAGAATTCCCAGCCTCCTGGGCTCCCTCCCCCTTCCCGCCTCAGCATCCAAGTTCATTCCTTAGCCTAGAAAGCCTCTCTCCCCTTTCCTGGGGCGTCCATGGAAATCCTCCAGAGTTCAGCTCTCCCGCCTCGGGCTCTTCCCTGAGTCACCTTTTCTGAGTTAGAGTTCGTTGTTCCTTCTTCTGTGTTCCACTGAAGCTCTGTTTAAACTCCTCCCCGTATTTGAAAGTGTGGATTTGAGTTGACTTAATGAGACGAGAAAGAGAAGGTGGGGCAAGGGGGAAGGGGTGAGATTCAGAGCTTTCTGGCATGTTCTCGCTGCCCAGTTTGGGTGGGGAGTTTTGGGAGTGGGGAGGACCTGTGATTTAGCAGCATGGGAGCTGGTATAGATGCCATGTGTGAGAGGCAGAGAGTGGGCAGCTCTTAATGACAAGGAGACAGAGTGAGGCAGGCGTCTGTGTTCAGTGGACAAAGGTAGCAGCTACCACTTTTTTTTTTTTTTAACTGAAGTAGAGTTGACACACAACGTTGTATTAGCTTCAGGGGTATGACATAGTGATTCAGCGATTCTGTGCGTAACTCTCTGCCTTTGGCTGTGCTCACAAGGGCAGCTCCCATCTGCCACCATACAAGTCTGTGACAGTACCTCCATTCACGTTCCCTGTGCTGTGCTTTCATCCCTGTGGCTTATTCATTTCCACGACTCGAAGCCCGTACCCCCCAATCCCCTTCACCCATCCCCCTACCACCTTCCCCTCTGGCAACCACCGGTTCTCTGTATTTATCTGCTTTTTGTTTGTTCCTTTGTTTTGTTCTTAGATTCCACTGACAAGTGAAATCATATAGCATTCGTCTTTCTGGGTCTGACTCATTTCACTTAGCATCAGACCTTCTGGAATGTGGTCTGGGAACTTCTGTTACCCATCTGTGACAGGAGCGGAACAGAGTGAGAATAAGCATTTGAACGCTTTTAAGCAATTTAACATTGTGACAGCCGAGGACGTGGTCATTTTTCTAGGGACTCCTTTTTCTACCATTTACAAGAGGGTCAGTCAAATAAAGCAACGAGTTTTTTTTTTACCACAGAAAGTACAGGAAGTGGTCATCTGGGGAAGTGGTTATCAGCTGGGGGAGATAGTGTCTCTCCAGTTACCCTGCCTAGGTGACCTCTGGAGACATTTTTGGTTGGCAAAACTGGGGGCAGGGGTGCTCCTGGCATCTAATGGGTAGAGGCCAGGGATGCTGAACGCCCTACAATGTGCAAGACAGCCCCCCTAAACAAAGAATTCTATAGCCTCACTGCCAGTAGTGTCCAGGTTGAAAAACACTAACCTAGGGAAGAAAATCAGTAAAAATGGGGGGGCTGCTGGCATTTTTCTAGATACGTCTTCTGAGGCAAGGGAACAAAAGCAAAAATAAATTATTGGAACTACATCAAAATAAAAAGCTTTTGCACAGTGAAGGAAACCACCAATAAAATGAAAACACAACCTGTGGAATGGGAGAAGATACTTGCCAATGGTATATCCAATAAAGGGTTAATATGCAACATTTATAAAGAACTTATATAATTCAACACCAAAAAAACCCAAATAATCCAATTAAAAATGGGTAGGCAACCTAAATAGACATTTTTTTCCGAAGACATATAGATGGCCAACAGACACGCGAAAAGATGCTCAACATCACTCATCATCAGGGAAATGCAACTCAAACCCACAGTGAGATCTCACCTCACACCTGTCAGAATGGCTAGCAAGACAGAACTAGCGTTGGCGAGGATGAGGAGAAAAAGGAACCCTCGTGCGCTGTGGGTGGGAATGCAAACTGGTGTAGCCACTGTGAAGACAGTGTGGGGGTTCCTCAAAAAATTAAAAACAGAATTACCATATGATCTAGTAATTCCACTACTGGGTATCTACTCCCCAAAAACAAAAACGCTAATGTGTCAGAGAATATTCTCTGCTCCTGCAGAATTCACCGTGTGCTGGGATTTTGTCGCCCATAGGCCCTTGGTAGGACGTTTATTCATCACGTGCTGTGACTGACCTTCTGAAAAGCGCACAGGAGGATGCTGATCAGACTCCCCTTGAAAGGTGATGCTCACCTCGTGTGGGGACAAGTTCATTGGTCGCTTCCCAGATAACACAGCTCTGTGGAGATGGCATTCCTCAGAATTCTCCTGAGGAAGGGCTGGAGTCCACTTTGCCCCTTGCCATCTCGTAAGTTGTTCCCCTCCCTGATCGTCTCCAGAGCCCGAGCTGAAGCACTCCTCGGCTCTCCTCTTCCTGCAAACAGGCCGCATACATTCCCAGTTCTGGCCCACCATCTAGGGAGGCTTCTTCCCGTGTTGGGTGGTCAACCTGGAAGCTCAAGTCCCTGCCTTTCATCCTGTGGCCCAGCCTGGGCTTGCGATGGCGAGAGATGCAGTTGAGGACTGTGTGGATTCTAAATTCGAAGCCTTGAACTCTATGGAGATGTAGAGAAATCCTGCCATCCTTTCTGGGAAATGGAAGTGCTGTGTGTGTGTGTGTGTATGTCTGTCTGTCTGTGGCAGGGCATGGCAGGTGAGAAGTGAAGAAGCTCAGTGACTTGCGTAGCGTCACCATGTCTAGCTTTTCAACCTAGACACAAGATGTGGTAAAAGTCTGCAGTGTTGGGCAGGTAAGCGGAGGAAGAGGGGGGCTGGCGGGAAAGCGAACCCTTGTTTCCCTGGATTAAGGATTTGCTTCCTTCCTCGTGCGGGACCCTCTACAGCAAGGGGACTCAACACGTGTGACACTGAGCTGAGAAACGATCATGGTCCGTGGCTCTGATGACCTTAGCTCTCCTCTTACTGAGGAGGAAACTGAGGTCAGGTCTGTCAAAGTTAGTGGCTGCATGAACTGAGGCCAGTGCTGAACTTTCTGGGCTCTCAGTGCAGAGCACATTGCCCGATTGTTTACTGCCTCCTGAACCTTGATTTGTGTTGATGTTTTGAAGAGGGAGGGATGGGCCTGGGAAAACATCAAAGGAGAGATTTTTCTTTTGTGATTCGGAGGAGTCTCTCTCATTCAAGCTAAGAGCTTCCTCAAACCTCAGTGTTTTGTGGAAACTAAGGAGCTAAGTAATTTTCCACAAGCTCACAAAAGAAAGCCAAGAATAAAATTCAGACCCTAGTGACTCTTTATTGGAAATGTTTTGACAGAAGCCAAGGATGAGAATAAGCACAGAGCCTAGAAGGAATTAGGCAGACGTTTTTGTTCTGAGATCTTAGGAAAGTGGGGCTGTATGGCCAAAGCATACCTACTAGTCATTCAACCACTGTTTAGTTAAGCACCTACTATGTGAGACCCACCTGGAAGTACATGAGATGTCCAGTTCCTTCCTTTCTCCCTGTAATTTTGCTTTACAAACTCTCACTTGAACTATAGCAACTAGATGGTCTCATTAGAAGTGTAACAAATAATCCAGGTAAGAAATGGGCAGAAGACATGAGTAGATACTTTTCCGAAGAAGACAGCAGATGGCCAACAGACACGTGAAGAGATGCTCAGCATCGCTCATCATCAGGGAAATGCAAATCAAAACCACAGTGAGATACCACCTCACACCGGTCAGAGTGGCTAAAATCAACAACTCAGGAAACAACAGATGTTGGCGAGGATGCGGAGAAAGGGGAGCACTTTTGCACTGTTGGGGGGAATGCAAGCTGGTGCAGCCAGTGTGGAAAACAGTATGGAGGTTCCTCAAAAATTTAAAAATATCACTACCCTACGACCCAGCATTTGCACTACTAGGTATTTATCCTAAGGATACAGAAATGCACCCTAAGGATACAACACTGCACCCCAATGTTTATAGCAACAATGTCCACAATAGCCAAAATATGGAAAAAGCCCACATGTCCAAGAAGATGTGATACACACACACACACACACACACACACACACACACACTGGAATGTTACTCAGCCATCAAAAAGAGGGAAATCTTGCCATTTGCAACGACATGGACAGAACTAGAGGGTATTATGCTAAGTGAAATAAGGAAGTCAGAGAAAGACAAATACTGTATAATTTCACTCATATGTGGAATTTAAGAAACAAAACAGATGAACATAGGGGAAGGGAAAGAAAAGTAAGATAAGCTGAGAAGGAGGCAAATCATAAGAGACTCTTAAATATAGAGAACACCCTGAGGGTTGATGGGTGGGGGATGGGCTAAATGGGTGACAGGCATTAAGGAGGGCACTTGGGATGAACCCTGGGTGTTGTATGTAAGTGATAAATCACTAAATTCTACCCCTGAAACCAGTACTACCCTATATGTTAACTAACTTGAATTAAAGAAGGAAAAAGAAGTGTAAATGTTTACAAGGAGCACATATTTCCTCAGCCAGTGCTCGCTGGGGGACTGCCTTTGATGCCTCTCTCAGGAAAGGAGAAGCCATTCTGTTCTTTCTGGGAGGATCTCACTGTGCCTTACCAAACAGGACTGATGAACTCAGTGCCTGTCTGCTGAATTCTGGCCTGATACTTCTTGCCTTGAGGCCACTTGGGAGAGAGACAGGATTGTGCCAAAGAGAAAGATGGCCAAACAGGGAACCCCAGGGATTGGGGTGGGGAGACAGGGTAAGAGTGCTGAGGGGGTGACCCTGACCCACAGCGGTAGGTTATGAAATGGTGAGAGTAGCCTGGCAGGTCCCTCTGTGAACTCTATGTGCTCGTCCCTCTGTCGCCTGGGCTCTCACTTCTCCTTCATCTAGGGGACAGGAATGGCTCCTTATTCTCTACTTCCCAAGCCCAGTTGGCCAAGGTCCAGTGTATCAGTCAGAATTATCCAGAGAAAAAGAACCAATAAAAGGCATGTGTACACACACACCCATAAAGGGATTTATGTCATAGAAATAGTTCGTGTGATTACAGGGACTGGCAAGTCTGAAATCTGTAAGATGGCCAGGCGGGCTGGAAACTCTCAAGGCAAGAGCTGATGTATCAGTCTTGAGGCAGAATTTTTCTCTAAAGGCCTTCAACTGATTAGATGACACCCACTGATGTGCTTAAGGGCAATCTCCTTTACTTAAAGTCAGTTGAAGGTAGATGTTAAGCACATTCACAAAATATCTTCATGGCAGTACTTAGATTTGTGTTTGATTAAATGACTGGGCACTATAGCCTAGCCAAGTTGCCAAAATTAACCATTCCATCCCTCATACAGCTCTGTGGTGACCTCAGGACCAGGTAGAGGTAAAGGGAGGGCCATTGCAACCTTCCTCCAGGTCCATTTCTGGTTAGTGGGGACCGTGGACCACTCACTCTTGGCAAGTCATCCATCCTTGCCTAGATCAGAGTGTCCTTGGTGGGAGGTACTCCAGCATCTACCTTTCCCTAGGAACTATTCACTTAACCTCATTGAACTTGACCTCATTGAAGCTGACAAGGATAAGGATGTACCGAGTGTCCATGTTGGAAATGATGGAGGTCTTTCCTGGCATGTCAGCACAGATTAATTTGAACTCTCTTGGCTAATTGGTATTAATTTTTACTCCAGGTCACTGAACTCCTAATGAGCAAAGTGGCCATGAAATTTATCATCCAGACTAGGACACTTTCGAGAGTGAAGGGGCACTGTTAATCATTCTGGACAGCAGATGTGAATCAGGATGGTCCTGGGAAAATCAGAGCATATAAAAGACTTCATTGTGGCCATTGCTGCGTCTTCTTAAGAGCTCTTTCACGGGGAGTTATTTTCTGTGCCTGTGTTCCGTAGAGCAAGAGTTAATCAACTCAACAATATGAACGCTGTCGTGGGTTGAATTGTGTTCCCCCAAAAGACAGGTTGAGGTCCTAATCCCTGGTATCTCTGAATGTGACCTTATTTGGAAATAGGGTCTTTGCATAATTAGTCAGGAGGAAGTCACGTTGGGGTGGGGCGGGGAGGGGACCATCCAAGAGAAAGCCATTTAGGATTCCTCCACCTGCTGCATCCACTGGATTTGTTTTGGTGTATTTCTTTTCAGTTCTTTTCTTTGGCTTATTTATTCATAGCTGCAAACAAACCACTTGCGATTTTGTGTGTGTTTTCATTAATGATTAGATTTATTTCCACATCCAAGGTTTTTTTTTTTTTTTTTTGAATGACACTTGACCTAAAATGCGCCACAAGGGCAGGGGCTTTGCCTGTCTTGTTCATGGCTATATTCCCAGGACACAGAACAGTGCTGGGACATGGTAGGTGCCAGTAAACATTTCTAGAAGGACTGGAGGAATGTGTCACAACCATAGAACCATTTCCCTATTACTGGATGATGAGTGACTTACAGTTTTTCACGGTAATGGACTCTTCACTTCTCTGGTTTTCCCCTTATATGTTGAGTGGCACACTTAGAACACAAACCAAATGATGAGTGTGTCAAAGAGAAGAAACCTTTTCTGGCTCTTGCTATATAGTCAAGTGCTGTTTAGAGCTGAATTACCCATGTATCAGTCTTGGCTCTGATGCTTGCTTTGTGTCCTTGGGCAACTTCCTTAACCTTTCTGTGCCCTAGTTTGCCCATCTGTAAAATGGGACTAATGATAATATTTCACAGGCTCATTGTAAGGATTAAACAGAACACTATGTGTAAGGTACTTAGAGTGCTTGGTATACAGTAGGCCCTGTATGTCTGCTATTTAGGGTTTATACATAAAACATCACGCTAACAAAAAGTTACATCTCTGTTCCCAAGTAGAAATAATCACTGTCCTTTTGATAAATTCAGTGCCTCTCTGTGGTGTCCCCTGGTGAGCAGCTCAGAGTTTGATTGTTTTACCGTGATCAAGAACCTTGGTTACTGATTCACTGGAGGCATATAGTGTGCATTCTTGGTCCCGTCCTGTAGCTGGATGCCGTCTGGTAGAGGTGGGGACAGGACCGGGATGAACAAATTGACCCCACAGCACACCAAGAGCACTCAACGCTAGGGTGGGAGAAATAGACACATAGACACAACCAGTGGCCATTGGAATCATGGAAATCAACGAAGGCCAACCCAGTGAGAACACATCCCCGATGTTGACTCAGTTTACCACAGCAAGGGAGTCCGCTACCATCGCTTGTCTTTGGCAGAGACGCAAAGGCAGGTAGGGGAGGAGAGAAGATTCATAGCAAGAACGGGAGGCTTGGGGTGGGCCCCGGTGGGAGAGGATTGGCGTGGGAAGCTAGCGGCGGGCTGACTGGAAGCAGAGCATGTCACGCCATTGGTTTGGGGAGTATATTTGTTTCCTAGGCCTGTTGTAACAAATGACCACAAACTGGGTGACTTAAAACAACAAATTTTTCTCTCCTGGTTCCAGAAGCTAGAAGTCTGAGATCAAGGGTATCGGCAGGGTTGGTGCCTCCTGGAGGCTCCGAGGAGAATCTGTTTGCTGTCCCCGCTCTGGCTTCTGGTGGCCGCCAGCGATCCTTGCCATTCCCCGGCTTGTAGACCCATCACTGCGGTCTCTGAGGTCATTATCGCAAGCCTTCATGGTGTCTCCGTGTGTCCTGTCCTCTTATAAGGACATCAGTCAGTGGACCGAGGGACCTCCCTAATCCAGTATGACCTCATTTTAATTTAAATAATTACATCTGCAAAGACCTTAGGTTATAGACAAAATGATGTCCCCGCCCCCCACCCGCCACCCCCTACTCCATATGTTGAAGCCCTAACCCCAGTGTGACAGTATTTGGATACAACACCTTGGTAGGTAAGTCAGCCTAAATGAGGTTATAGGTGGGGCTCTAATCCAATGGGACCAGCCCTTAGAAGCAGGCAGGATAGCAGAGCTCAGTCTCTGCACACACAGAGGAGGCCACGTGAGGACTCGGCGCGAAGACTGCTGTTCCCAAGCCAGGAAGAGGGGCCTCACCAGACACCAACCCTGTGGGCAATTTGATCTTGGGCACCCAGCCTCTGGAACTGCGAGAAAACAAATTTCTGTTGTTTAAGCTCCCTTGTCTGTGGTATTTTGTTGTGGCAGCCCTAGCAGGCTCATGTACCTAATTTCTTTTTTTTTTTTTAACTTAAAATCAATTTAATTAACATACAGTGTATTATTAGTTTCAGAGGTAGAGGTCAGTGATTCATCCGTTGCATATAACACCCATTGCTCATCATATCATGCGTCCTCCTTAATGCCCGTCACGCAGTTACCCCAGCCCCCCACCTCCCTCCCCTCCAGTACCCCTCAGTTTGTTTCCTGTGGTTAAGAGTCTCTTATGGTTTGTCTCCCTCTCTGATTTTATTTCTTAAATTCCACATATGAGTCAGATCATATGGCATTTGTCTTTCTCTGACTGATTTGTTTCACTTAGCATAAGACACTCTAGTTCCATCCACGTCATTGCAGATGGAAAGATTTCGTTCTTTTCGATGGATGAGTAGTATCCCATTGTGTGTATATATATGTATCACATCATCTTTATCCATTCATCTAATTTCTACATAAGTTTCTTGGTGGACATGGGTTTTATTCAGCCCATTATACGGAGCATATTTAGCTTTCTCTGGCTGGTCTTGAGTTGGAAGTGGGGACAAGCTGTAGGGAAGCTGGCCCTCACTGACCAAGCTCTGACCATGTGGGCCAGTTGTGATTGGGCTTCCTGGGCTTCCAGATGCATGGGTCAGAGTTCTGTTGTCCTGTATGGTGTGGCCATTGTCCATTTGTCCATTTGGGTTGTTAATTCTATTGCTAAGTAGCTGTGATGCTGAGTAAAAGCACTTTGATGTCTCTGCACTTCAGTGTCCTTTTCTCCCCTTTAAAATGGGGGGTTAAGTGGTTCTCATGGACAGGAAAAAGATGTTCAGCATCAGGCCAGGGAGGGAGGTGGAGATGGCAGTGTTGGCTTGGAGGATGTCGCCCCTATGATTTTGATAAGCCCATGCCCTGTCCTGGGTGCAGGACCACTGGGCCAGGTAGCATCTGGAGCCTCTTCCAGCCCTAAAATCCCACAGTGGTTGCTCCTGGAGAGAGCAGTCCTACTGCTGGATCTTCCAATCATATCTTTGTTTTTCATGGTGCTTAATCTCTTTTGGAATGTGCTGGGGAAAAAAAAAGGATTTTTAAACTCCTTTTCATGCTGGTTAGGCCAATGATTTAATTATTTTTGCTCCTGGTTGAGACATGAGGGTGATGGTATAAAACCTAGACATTCCAGCTATTGCCCATGAAAGGTATAAAACTCTTCACGAAGTTATTTTAAACCATAGAATTGGGGGGGAAAATCACGATTTTTTTTTTTTTGCTTTTGGTTTCTGGCACTCGGGTGGTTTCTAAAACACATAAGTTGAAATGATGGAAGTTTGAAGCTATTTAAATTACTTCCCCAGCCTTACAGTCTAGCTTACATCGTTTCAGAATAAACGTCAGGGCTCAGAACGTGGGGCTATTTTTAACCGAGGTAGAAAGCAGAGAGAGAGAGAAAGAATGGCGTGTTTTGAGGCAATTTTTTTTTTCTGTTTTGAAAAATTCACTTCACAGTTTATATTCCGTAAAGAGAGTTGACTAATTGAAAGGTTGAAGAAAGATCAGCTTTAATGGAGGCACATCTCTGTCAAACCCTTTCCTTCTGGGAAAGGTCACGGCTCAGCATCCAGGCAGCACCTTGGAAGGCCAGAGCTGAGGAAGCAGGGCCAGCCAGCCTGTCTCTTGGGCATCCTTTGGGCAGAGCTCGTTCTAGTGGGTTTGTGTCCAAAGGGAGGTCGAAGGCCAAATATTCACTCCACAGATGTTTCCTGAACACCCACCTGATGCCAGAACCCGGCAGCTCACAGGCTCGAGCAGAGCCAGCATGAGAGGGCAGGTGGCAGGCGACAGGAGGAGACGAGAGATGGGGGGCCACCCCGGGCCGGTGGGCATTTATCCTCAGCGCAACTGGGAACCGTTGAAGGGCTTCAAGCCCTCGGCGCCTGTGGAGGAGTAGGTCTGGCTGCGTGCGGAGCACGGAACGGGGCAGATCGAGAGAGGACACGAGCTGGGGAGGCAGGCGGAGCGGGAGAGGTGGGTGGGCGCAAGCCGCGTGGGCGGTGAGATTGCCCGGACCCCGTGGAGCGCTGGCTGAAGGCGGGCAGAGGGTAGCGGTCAGCGTTCCATGCAGGAAATAGAAGCCCTTCTCCGCATTTTAAACAGAAAGGAATTTAACTCAGGGAACGATGTGCTTACGAAATTGTAAGAAGGGCTAAAGGAACAGGAGCTGGAAATGGGAAGATCAAATTCAAAGACAACCTTGGGGGGAATAAGGAAGAGGGTGCTGTTGCCAGGAGAGCCTCTCTACACTTACATCTCTGGAACCTGGGCTGCCGGAGGAAGAACCCCTCTGCCTCTTGTCCTCCCTCCCAGTCGCCTAGGTTGGCAGAACCTACTTCTTATGCAGAACCCCAGCTTCAAGATTGTCCAGACTCCACAGAACAAGGAACAGAGCTGATACGTGTGACCGTGCAGTGCACAGCCTTGTGCACTATACTAGTGTCTCTGATGGGAAGGCTCGTGGAAGGAAGTTAAATTGGAAGCTGGGTGCCAGTTGGCCCTGTCCACCCATCACAGAGCGTGGGGGAGGAGGAGGGACCAACACCAGGGACCAACACCGGGATTTCTTTCATGCGGACCAACATGGATGGTGGGCCACTCACTGGGGACAGGTTTTAGGTACTTCTAGGATGGCGAAGGTGTGACGTTCAGTTGGTATCTGGGTGTATTAGGTCTTGAGCTCAGGAAAGATTGGGATTTGGGAGAAGTCTGCAGAGATTAGGGAGTCAAAGCCAAGATCACGTGGGGAAGGTGCATAGATGGAGAGAGAAGAGGGTTCAGGGAAGAGCTCTGAGAACCACAGTATTCGGGGTTCCACGAGGGAGGGGCCCCTAAAGGCCACTGGGCAAGTGAGGAGAATGGGGGAGTCAAGCTAAGTGAGAACATCAAGTGGAGGTGGGATCACACAGCTATGTGGGTGAATCCTAATACATTTTGTCAAGTGAAAGAAGCCAGACCAAAGGGGGCAAAAGAGACCAGAAGGCAAGGCTGCATATTGAATGATTCCATTGATATGACGTCTGGGAAAGGCAAACTGTAGGGAAAGGAAACACACCAGTGGTGGCCAGGAGTTGGGGTGCAGAGTGGGGATGATTACAAAAAGTCAGCACGAGGGAATTTTTGAGACGCTGGAACTCTGCTGTCTCAGGATGTGATGGGTGGATCTCAAGACCCATGCCCCCAAAGAATGAATTCTATATGTAACGTGGTTCAATGGGTGGGTGGATAGATCGATCATTCATTCATTCATTCACTCATTCATTCATGTGTTCCTACATCCATAAATGGGAAGTGGCCAGTTGTATTAAATGTTTCAGGTAGGTTGAGGAAGAGGAGTGACAGGTTTTCCCGGAGCCATGAAGTAATGGACAAGACCTCTGCTCTGCATGGGTAGGCCATGGACTATCAGCAGAATTGGCCCATGGCATGCATGTGCAGTCCTCTTTTCAAGAGCACGACTTCTTGCCCTGGCCCTTAGAGCTTCAGGAATACAGAGCCTGTCCTTGGGTAAAGGAGACATTGGTCCCGATTTGTACCTGTTAGGGGTAAAACGCTCTAAAGAGCCTGGTATTTATTGGGTTCCCTCCTGGGTCCGCCTCTCCTCACTTGTGCCAAACCTGTGATGGTAGGCAAATCTAGCTTCTCAGATCCTCCATTTCCTCATCAAGAAAACAGGGCTGTGGGACCAATGTGGCAGACCGATATGGCAGATGGGAGGGCTTTGAAAAGTTTGCAACGCAGCCTTTAACCTCGATGTGGGTGCCCCTCTCTCCATGGGCTTGCTGCTCACGCCCCCTCGGGTCAGTAACCTGCCTGGCTTGCTTCACTCCCCACCATCCCTGCAAGCTTCTCACTGTCTCTCAGTCATTTGTTTATTTGTCCTACTGCCCCCAGCCCCTTATGGGCTCATCTGCTAGACTCATAGTTAATGCTTATGCCTGGCGCACAGTGATGCTCAAGAAATGTGTATCGATCTGTACGCTTTCAGGATCAGGGTACTTGCCATCTTGATATCCTGCTGCTTTCTGAATAACTTTGGCTTTCTCTGAAAGTCAAGTCACCCTCCAAGATGAGGAGTGGCCAAGCCCACGGATGCCTCAGGATCCCGTCTGCTCTTTCCCAGAAGGTCCGACACCTATTAGCAAATACTTGTTGAACAAATTAATACATTTTGAAAAGGAGCAGCAATGTTGGCAGAAGTACAAAGCCTTGAAAGGGCAACAGTGACTCAGGGGTTCTGAAATACGATCGCATCATCCATGTAAGTTTGTCAACAAAAAAGGTCAAGTGTGCCTGGGGGTCTTGTTTATAGGGTGTTAGCCGGGTAGCTGATGGTGGGGAGGGGGGGTTGCAGATGCTTTTGTCCCCAGGGGCCTTACAGTTTCCCCTCCGATGTTCAGGAAGGCACCTGGTGGGAAAGACCCCCCACACACACACACATACAGTTCCCACCTGCCCTGCACACAGTGGAGGTGGGGGGAAAGTAGGGAGGCCGACATCTGAGGTGTAAGGAGAGGGGTGTGTTCAGAACCACAAGTAATGGAGAAGCCAGTCCTGGGCACCAAAGTCCAAAGGAAAGAATCCTAAAAGGGAAGTGGGCAGAGGCTGCTGGGTCTTTGGCAGCTTTCCCTCCCCTCCTCTTCCCCAGGCTCTCCCCCCTCCCCCATCCCCCAGTGTCAGGGTGCTGGGATCATCCTTGGTTTCCCAGCTCGGCTCCACCTGCAGACACATCCCTTCCCTTTCCCCACACCCACCCCTGCCAGATTTCTGTAGCTTAAAGGCTTAGGCGTGACCTCAAAAGCCGCGTGTGCCTGCCCCCTTGATTCCTCCCTCCTCCCTGGTGGGGATTTGAGCAGACGGGATGGCTCGGCCCCTCACAGATGTGCAAGCATTGTGCCTTGAACATGGCCCAGGGGCTCCTGATCCCAGCAAGCCCAGGAGGAGAGTTTTTCTCAGGAAGCCAGGATTAAGCGGCCCCAGCATCCAGATCCTGATGTGGCTGGTCTGATCTCATTTGCCCTCCCCTGCTCGTCCCCTCTAAACTGGTTTTGCCTTCCCTTCTGCTTTCGCAAACCCAAACCTCATCCCCTGGAGCAATGGTGACGACGGCCTTGTGTCAATGATAGAGTCTGGAAGTTAACCATCCTGTGTGACAGCCGCCTAACTGGGGCTGAGTGCTGTGCGTCGTTTAACCCTTACAGCAGCCTCGGGGGGGGGCGGGCGGGGGGCAGGCTCTGCAGTGATCCCCACTTAGAGGTGAGGGAACAGCCCCTGAGGTGTTAAGCGACTTGCGAAGGTCCTGCGAGTCCAGAAGACTTGGGTGGGTACAGAGGGCAGTGGGTCATGAGCCGCGATAGCTCAGCTGATTACTCTGTCTTGGCTGGCAAAATTAAGTCCTGGATGGCGTGCCCTCCCCGCCACCACCCTCTGGGTTCTATGCAGTGTTGCAGAGCAAGCAAGGTGCTGTGGCTGAACCAGTAGAAGCCTGTCCCTACCAAGGACAAAGCTGTTTATAATCCATATCTCCCCCCTGCTGGAGCCCAGTGATATGTCTTCAGAGCAGAAAGGCACATTACTGTATTCTAATTTTCAAAGAATTCCCAGGATTGAATAAATCACCGGCTCTCAGCACACTGGCTCAGAGAATCAGGAACGGTCTCGAATTTTCAGGGCAGAAACGTCTATCGATCTGCCTTGAAATACCCCAGACTGTTGAATTTCTTCTGGAAAAACAAGACCCCGGCCACAGGAGTGCCGAGCCTCCCCCTTTAAAATGACCATCTCTGAGCCGACAGGCCTGGAAGCAGACCCTCTCCCTTGAAATGACCCAGCAGCGGTTCTATGAAAGAATTTTGATTACAGGGGGGGAAAAAAAGTGAAAGAATCCATATTTCATTAAAGGTTGCTTGTTTTAAAGTGGGAACATTTTCTGGATGTCTGGGGAGCTGATGTGTTCTAGGTCTTGCGGGAGAGTCTGGTCTTAAAAAACAAGATTTTCCACATAAGGGAGAAATCATCACTTTCAGAGCTTAAGGCCAAATTGTATTAACAGAGAAAGGGATTTTTTTGCCCTGGAAGTTTCTTTGCGAG
The DNA here is from genome assembly GCF_054177405.1 of Leptonychotes weddellii. Lineage (NCBI taxonomy): Eukaryota > Metazoa > Chordata > Mammalia > Carnivora > Phocidae > Leptonychotes > Leptonychotes weddellii. The sequence goes on along the minus strand of NC_138377.1, from coordinate 10,099,044 downwards.
CATTTATGCAGCACCTACCATGAAGCTGGTGTCATTCTAGGGGCCTAAGCGGTTTATGAGGGTAATGAGAGCATTCTGATGGGATGAGAAGATATAGATGGGTATTTTTATTTGTATTTTACCATTTTTTAGTTCAACTGACTGTTACAGTGTTTTGGGCATGCGCTGTGTGCCAGGCCTGGTGAAGGCACAGAGGATGTAATACAGGGCAGTGTGGATCCCCACCTTCCAGAAGCTTCCAGTCTAGCTGATGGGGTGAAGACGTGGGGCTGTGGGAGCGTCCAACCAGGGACTTGCAGAAATGACCTTCACAAAGTTCTCCTCCATCACTCATCTCGAATTGGGGAGTGGAGTGAGAAGGCATTGTTCCTTCATTGCCTGTGAACTTTGAGGCCCAAGAAGTTGCTCAGATCCCTCGGGAGTGTCAAGGGTGATACCCCAAAAGCTGAGTATTTGATTCCTAATACAGAAAGCCCTGCACATCACAGGGCCATCCATCGTCCAGGATGATGAGAGCCCATAACAGGAGTGGTGGGTGGTAACAGCCCCACAGGGGCCTTCTTGGGGCCAAAGGAGGGACTGTGACATGGTACTCGATGACCCAAGATGGCGAATGCTGATGGTGGCACACTTGGTGCCTGAGGGATCCAGCGGATAAGGGGACGGGGACCAGTGCTCTCAGCCCTCATTCCCTACCTTGCTGCGTCTCAGCCTGGGGCCCGGCTCCAAAACTCACCTGGAGCCTCACTCCCATTGATGGTGTTCCCTATGTGTGTGGTTCCACGGGAGTGCACCCAGCTGGGGGACAAGAGTTTTTCCTCCTCGTGCCAACACTGCCATCCCCAACACGGCCGATGTCACTTGACCTCTTTGGGGATCTTGGCTTCCCCGTCTGGAGTGACAGATCCATCATGGGCAGGAGGAGAGGTTGAGAGGAGGAGCCGGTGGGCCTGGGAGAAGCTGAAAGTGCTTTGCCGGAGAACACCTGTCCCTGAGCTCTGGGGGATACACAGGGGTCCAGAAATGACTCCGGTGTGAGGGGATGAGCCTGCTTCTCAATTCCGACCGGGCAGTGGCAAGGGAATCCTATCCCAGAATCCTAGGAGGGCACGTTTGAAATTCACCACAGGCTGGAAATGCTTTAAAAAGTAAGGCATATTATTAGTCAGTCTCACCATTTTGCTGATGATGAAACTGAGGTACACAGAGGTTAAGGAACTGTCCTTGTAGACACGGCTGCAAACATTCGAGGCAGGATCTGAACCTCGCGGCAGTGTGACTGCAGAGAACCTGCCCTCCTGAGTGGGACTGACCGTCTCCAGCCTCAACCTGACTGTCGACAGGGACTGCGTTTGTAATAGATCCAAGTAGGCATTGAAGCCACTTGGGACTCCCAACTCTCTGCTGGGAACGTGATCAGAATCCTTTGACAAAGTGAGGAACCATCCCCTGATTTCTCTCTTGGGTGTATTTTGACGTTTTTTTACTTTTTTTTTCCTCCAGTAACATCTTTATTGAGGTAGAATTCACATACCATACAATTCACCTATTTAAGGTTTATAACTGGGCGGCTCTTAGCATGTTCATAGTTGTGCAAACATCACCACAATTTTAGAACGATTTCATGAACCCCGAAAGAAACCCTGCACCCTTTAACTGTTATCCCCCAAACCATCCTGCCTTCCAGCCCTAGGCAACCACTAATCTACCTCTATCTCTCTAGATTTGCCTCTTCTGGAATTTTATATTAATGGAATCTTACAATATGTGGCCCTGCGTGACGGGTTCCTCTCAGCATCGTGTTTTCCTTCACAAGGGTTCCTCCGTGTTGTAGCATGTGTCCGTGTTTTGTCTTTGTGTGGCCAAATATTCCCTTGTATGGCTAGACCACGTTTTATTTATCTACTCATTCATTGGTGGATGTTTGGGTTGTTTCCATATTTTGGCGCTTATGAATAATACTGCCATGAACATCCCTGTGCAAGCTTTGTGTGGACATGTTCTCACTTCTCTTGGGCAGATACTTGGGATTAGACTTGCTGTGTCATGTGGTAACTAGATGTTTAACCCTTTGAGGAACTGCCAGACTGTCTTTCCACAGCATCTGTGCCCCCCCCCCCC
>NC_138377.1:10086329-10096823 GCF_054177405.1 Leptonychotes weddellii | reverse complement strand
CTGTTCTCCAACAAGGAGCGACAACACGGAGCCGTCCTGCTGCATATCCTCGGTGTAAGTGGCCCGGGTGGGATGGGCTGTTCCTACACCACATACAGGTGAAGTGTGTCTGCAGAGCTCGGCTGAGCCGGAGTGTGTCAACGATGTCCCGTCCTCGTAAGAAGGTACCTGGGAGAACAGGCGCTAGACCCGTTTTAACCACCAAAAACCCAGAATCTTGAAGATGTCGGGTGACTGGCACAGCGAGTGACCTCAAGAGCCAAGACAGGACTTCAAGTCTTCCTGGGCCCCATTTTCTGCTTTCATAAAAAGGGAGTGACAGCATCTTTCCCAGATGTGTGAACAGGTGTGAATGTGTGAGTAAAGTGCACCAGATGTTGCAAAACATGTAAGAAGTGCTCTGTGCGTGCTTGCTGTCATGATTCCCATGATCCCCCACCCCCATCCCAAATCTCACCACCTTGACATAACTATGGTTTAAAACTTTGGTGCACTCCTTCTCAAATTTCCCTGTCTTCAGATGAGCCTTGGTGGACAAAAGGTGGAATTCAAATACCAATTCAAAAAGAAATAGCGGGTCCAAACCTAAATTATAGGCAAAAGTTGTTCTTCTCTGTCAGCAGTAAGCAAACTGCAGCCTGAAGTCATTGCTGGTGTTTGTAAATAAAGTTTTATTGGAACACAGCCGTCCCCATCATTTCTGTGTTCTCTGCGGCTGCTTTTGTGCTTCAGTCCCAAAGTAGTTGTAACGCAGTGATGTGGTCCACAGAGCCAAAAATATTTACCGTCTGTCCCTTTGCAGAAAAAGTTTGCCAGCCCTATTGTGTGGCGTGGAGAAACGAAAGTGCTCGCGATTTGCTTTTCTACTTGGGACACGGCAAATTTTCCTCTAATTAGGTTCCCCAACCACCCAGCACCATTTGCTTCTATAAGCCCCACCAAGGATTAGTCTTTGCAAGAGATAATTCAGAAAGCGAAAGCTAGGATTCTCGCAGAGATAGTAGCCCCCTGAGAATGATGAGTGAGTGAAGTTTTAATTAACAGGATAAACCATTAATGAAAATGAAGGTTGTAGGCAAATATTGAGTGACAGGCCTGTGTATTTCCGTAATAGAGTTATTATCTTCCTAGCTCCTCTGGCTTTCCCACGCCCTCCTCTTTCACGAAGAGGGTGTGGGTTTGGCGAATTAATCCCATAGTTCTGGTGCTCTGCTGTGGGAAAGTCTTGGCGTTGCTTGACTTTCCCAAGACAAAACCTTTTCTCCTGAACCTGAGAACACCTTAGGAATTTTGCCAGAGCCCTTTAGAGCTGACATTAGCCAAACGATGCCTAGAGGGCCAAATCTAGCCCACCTCCTGATTTTATAAATAAAGTTTTATTGGACCGCAGCCACACCCCCTCCATGTTCTCTTCTATGGCTGCGGAGTCATTGTGGCAGAGACCTTGTGACCTGTCAAGACTGAAACATTTACTGTCTGACCATTCCAGAGAAACTTTGCTGACCCCTTCTTTAAGAGCAAGAAAAGGCTCAAGCTTTGGAGCCTTTTTTTTTTTTTTTAAGATTTTATTTATTTATTTGACAGAGAGAGACACAGCGAGAGAGGGAACACAAGCAGGGGGAGTGGGAGAGGGAGAAGCAGGCCTCCCGCGGAGCAGGGAGCCCAATGCGGGGCTCGATCCCAGGACCCTGGGATCATGACCTGAGCCGAAGGCAGACGCTTAACGACTGAGCCACCCAGGCGCCCCTGGAGCCATTTTTGTCTGCAGTGCTAGGAAGCTTCTCAGTTGCCCTGCCAGAGCAGTGTGGAACCATCTTGGCCTCCTTTTCTCTCAAGTGTTTCCAAGGCCATGAAGAGAGCTATGGCCTCCCTTTGCCTGGAAGATGATGTTGGGGGAGCTTCTGGGGGTGTGAATTCAAGTCTGTATCCTGAGATTTTTATAGCAGGATCTCTCTCCCCTCGTTCTCTCTCCTTCACCCATAACCCCCAGTATTTGTTTCTTTTTGCTCCCCCCCGCCAAAAGGTAGTGAGTCAGATCCAGGGACAGACGTGCCTGGACTGCAGTAGACACCTGCCTTAGAGGCCTTGGCCACAGCTGATACATCTTCCAGTTTATTTAATCACAATTCATTAGTGTGCTACTCCAACAACTTCACAATTGTTTTTGCTGAAGCAGCCCAGCCCTTCCCATTTTTGTGAACGGGCCTCCATATCACTTTTTCTTTGAAGAAAGAAATGCTTCCCTCGGCATTTAGCACACAAAGTCCCATCTGTCCATGGGCTCTGGTCCTGGCCCGTCCCTCCAACCTCATATCCTCTATTTTCCACTTCAGTCTCACTCTGGTCTACCTGCATTAGTCACCTTGCTGTTCCTCAAGGGCATCAAGCACACTCCTACCTCAGGACCTTTGCACTGGCCTTTCCCCAACAGTTACACGTTATTTGCCTATTTGCCCCACTAAGGTCAGTTACAGGATGCAGAGGCATTTCCTGGCAGGTTAGCCGTGGATCCCTGATGCCTAGAATAGCGCCTGGCCCATAGGATGAGCTCAGTGAAACCATGTTGGATGAACAGGACAGGGAGGGGTTCTGTATATAAAACCATTTGAAAACTACTGATCTGTCCTTACTCTGTCATCAGATAGATGAAGAGACTGAGCCCTGGAGATGTGACTTATCCAAAGTCACATGGCAAATCAGTCCTAGAATCAGCAGTAGAATCTGGACTCTTCGTTCCATGAACCTCCATGTGTGAATGGCTTGTGTATTTTAACCTTTGCCAACATTAGGTAGCATTCCAGAAATTGCTGGCTCTCCAGCTGCCATTCATTCCAGAAGGGGGTGGCCGGGTGGTAAGAAGGAAATGGTGCCTCCACTAAAAATGAAGGGGGAAGATCAGGCTTGTTCTCATTTTAAACTCTTAAAATGGTGATTCTAAATGCTTTCCTTCTTAGCCCTGAGTGTTAGATCTGGCCTTTCAAGAGCAGACTCTGGTGCCGGGGAGAGAGCTGGTGCTTTACAAAGAGAGGAAGGAGCCCAAGACCACGTGGCCTGAGCTCTCATCCCCTTTGCTGCCCAGCACGTTATTTCCCTTCCCTGGGACTCAGTTTCCCCGTCTGCTCGTGAGGGGATTGAGGGAGCAAGTCTCTCTGGTGTTGGAATTTTCCTCTGTGTCTCTCTCCGTGCATCTAGCCTCTGCCTTGGCCAGGTGATGGCTGCCCGGTCCGGGGCACGACAGCTGGCCAGCCGTGCCTCCTCGGCAGCAGGTGCCTTCGCTGACGATCTCCCCCATTTCCTCCTCAGGCTCTGTACATGTTCTACGCCTTGGCCATAGTCTGCGATGACTTTTTTGTTCCATCTCTAGAGAAGATCTGCGAGGTATGTAGAGGGGATTTGGGATCCCACAGCAAAGCCGGGCAGGGAGGCAGGGGACCTGGCGCGACCCAGGACATAGGACACGTCAGGGCCAGACTGAGAAGGACCAAGCAGGGAGCACTCTGGTGGTGATTGGGCCACGGCAAAGCCTGGCTTTGAAAGCCCTAGAGTAGAGTTGGCAGAGGATGTCCTCTCCCCGATTTGGCAGAAGAAAGGCTCCTGGTGGGCAGTCAGCACCCAGAACCTCTGGCTTCCCGAAGCAGCAGGTGGCAGGTACAGGTGGGGATCTGTGTCTTGGAGGAGGGTGCCGAGGCTGAGCAGGGAATACCCTTTGGTCCAATGTTTGCAGGCTGACATTTTCTCCTAATTGTTTTGTGAACTTTTGACTTTCTTGTCTTCTCTCTCCTCACATGCAAGACTCCAGTGCTGGGGCGCTTGGCTGGCTCAGTTGGTAGAGCATGTAACTCTTGATCTTGGGGGTGTGGGTTCGAGCCCCACGTTGAGTGTAGAGATTACTTAAAAATAAAATCTTAAAAAAAAAAAAAAAAGGCTCCAGTGTGTCTCTCTGCTCTGCCTTACCCTTGGCTTCTAACCAAGGAAGGAAAACTACCTCTGTTTCCAGCACCTACTATGTGCAGATGGCTCTGGGCTTTGGCACACTTTGTCCCTGTGAAATCTCTCAGCTGTTTGAGGCCATGTTGTTGTTGTGACATCTGCAGCCGGAGACAGAGCTGGTTAGGACAGGTGCTTCCATGCTGCTAAGCACAGAAGAGGGACTTTTTGACCTGGGCCTCCTGAAGAGTGAGGGATGTGACAGAGGTGTGCAAAGGCCTTCCCCTCCCCCTGTCTCTCTTTGCTCACCTCTCCACCTCTCACCGGCTCAGACCGAACGGTGGGTCAATGAGTAAGTTGAGCCGGCCAAAGAGCGTAAGGAGAGAATCAGGAAATGTCCTCTGGGGATGGGCGACCAATGCACAGGACAGTGCCCAGTGGAAGTGCCCCTCCAGGTTACCTGTCTCTGTAAGGACACAGACGTGAGCGAGGGGATTTTCCTGGATCTATGGGCAAATCCCCTAGAAGGGGCTCAGTGAGAGCCATCAAAGGACTGAAGAGCCTAAAGGAGGGATGCAGTGTCTCTGTTGGGGAGAAGCCTAGGAGGGCTTCATGGAGGAAGTGGTATTTGGTCCAAGGTTGAGCAGTGGTGAGGATTTCTCCAAGCAGAGAGGGCAGGGAAGGGTGTTCCAGGAGGAAGGAGTAGCCCAGGCAAAGACAGAACAGGATGTAGCATGGTTTGTATTGTGCTAGAAGATACTGGAGATGCTTTGATGGCAGATCATCTTCTGTGGAACCCTCTCCTGGTTGATGAGGTTAGGGTGGCCAGGCTTCTGCCCTGGGGGGTCAGCGCTTGACAGAAGTCCAGAGCTCCGACCCCTCTGAGGGACCCCTTCCTATAGCAAGGTCAGCAGGGAGGTTGTGCTAACCCCAGGCTGCCCAGGGTACTTTGGAAGGTGGATGCAGGAGGAGACCGAGCCCTGCCCAGACGCCTTCTGAGCACCACAGAGAAGGTGCCTTCAGGTTGGTGTTCAGGGAGATCCAGAATCTTTGTGGTTTCTCCCAACATCCAAAGCCCCCGGCACCACATTCTTGATCAGAGGATTGGCCTCTGTGGCTGGAGCACGGCCTTGCCAAGCAGAGTGTGTCTTGACAGAGCTCCAGCCCTACCTCATGCTGCCTCATCCCCTGAGAGAGGGTGTCTGGGTCTTCGTCTCCGTGAGCAGCTGTGCATTGGGTCTGCCATGGAGAAGGCCTTCTGGAATGCAAGGGCCAGACTGTGCATCTGGGACCTCCAGGTTCCTGGAGAAGTCTGCGTGGTACCCAGGGTCTGCGTGGGCCCTGCAGGTGGCTCCTTGCTGAGCACCACTGCGTACCAGACTCTGTGTTAGGTGCTGGCAACCCAAGGCTGAACAAAAGGCCAACCTGTCCTCATCGTCCGGTGGGGAAGGCAAGGGCATAATCCTCAGACCCTCATTGGGTGATCTGTGCTTCGTTAATTGGAGGACCAGACTCTCTCACCTGTCCCAGGGGACAGGTGTCTCTGGGTGTACCCCTAGAGAGGAGACCTCATTTAGGGGCTTGGAGAGTGAGCAGAAACTGACAGGGGAAGGGGACAGGGGACTCCGGGTGGGGTGGCCAACAGAGTAGCGGGAGGTGTGTGCTTGGGGTGCCGGGAGGCGACACGGCCCGCTCAGGCCACAGCAGTTTCCCCACGCTTTCTGGGGCCGCAGGAGTGTCCGCTGAGTGTGTCCGCTGTCCCCACCTCCCAGCCTGAGTGTCTGTGGTCACTTCCGTTTCAGAAGCTCCATCTGAGTGAAGACGTCGCTGGAGCCACCTTCATGGCTGCAGGAAGCTCAACGCCCGAGCTGTTTGCCTCCGTTATTGGTAAGAAATCCCACCGGCCAGGGACCCAGGGTCTAGACCCCCCCTCACCTGACCAGTGAGGGCATTTGTCAGCTCGGAGCCTCTGTTTTCTCAACTATAGAACGGGAGAGCTGGGGAGACAGAAGGTAGCGGTTCCCTGGGGCATGTGGTGGAGTGAAGAGTGGGTGGGGAGAGGGTTCCTTTTGGGGGTGATAAGAATGTTCTAAAATTAGATTGCGGTGACGGTTGCACAATTCTGGGACTATACCAAAAAAACTGGATTATATACTTCAAGTGGGTGAGTTTTATGGCATGTGAATTATATCTCGATAAAGCTATTAAAAAAAAAAACGGGGAGTGGAGTAGCTGGTCCCCAGGACACTGTCTCCTCTCTGGTTTTGCCGTCCCCCTCAGCCCCACAGGCATTGTGGTGGTAAGAACAACTCCCTCCATCCATGGGGCTGGTGACACAGACCTCACAGCAGCCTGGGTCAGGGGCAGGGCAGGCCCAGGAGGATTTCCACCTTTCCCGTTCCAGGCGTGTTCATCACCCACGGAGACGTTGGAGTTGGAACCATCGTGGGCTCTGCTGTGTTCAACATCTTGTGCATAATTGGCGTTTGTGGATTATTTGCGGGGCAGGTCAGTGGTTTGTCTCCCTTCGTAGAGTGATCTAAGGGACAGCAGTGGGGGAACCCAGGGCCGCCCCTTAGATGCGCCCTCGACTGAATGAGGCTGAGCAAGTCAGCTTCCCCTTCCGAGCCCAGGTCCTCACGGGTACAAGTGGCGTCTGACGTTCCTTCCACATCCCGCACCAGTGGATCCGAGGGCAGGACAGTGTCGGCTCTGCTGTCCGGGCCGAGGGTGAGCGTTCACTCAGTAGCAGTAGATCTTTGAGAAGCACCTCCTATAACCCTGACCCTGAGCTAGATTCCGGAAATATCTGAGCCCTGCCTTTGGCCTCCTTAGCAAGGAGCATGAAGCTGACCTGTTGCTGATACCCCATCAGCATCTTCCTGGTCGTCAGGGCTGTGGGGACATTAGACTCACCCTCAGAGAGTGAGACTCATGAGTAGGCCCTACCTGGCCAAGGGAGGTAGAGGTGTGCGGCTAGTTTACCACCAGAAGCTTCCAGCATCAGGGGGAAAGCAAGTACTTCTGGCCTCTGCCTTGACCTTGGGCTTCTGCTGTGAGATATGAGCTGTTACCTTGAAGGAGCTTGGCCATCACTTACAAACATTCTGTACTTTTGTTCTGTTCCCCAAATATAGTGAAGAACACTGGGCGGCCTTGAGCAGCCAGGAAAGATTTGTTTCTGGTGGCACAGTTAGGAGGAGCTCCATGGGCACATCCCTGCACCTGCAGGGCTCAGGGGGCGGCGAGAAAGCCACTCCCCGCACCAACCCCCCGCCCCAGTCTCCCCAACCAGCAGCAGCTGACAGCCCTTTGCTTGGCAGGTGGTCCGTCTGACGTGGTGGGCTGTGTGCCGAGACTCCGTGTACTACACCCTCTCTGTCATCGTGCTCATTGCTGTGAGTTACCCCCTGCCCGTGTGCGGGCACAGGACCCCTGCCTGTCTCTGTCCCCAGTGCCATAATTGATCCATCCCCTTGCCACCGTGCCTCCCCTGCCTGAAAACCTCATACCTGACACCCTGGTTATGGAGCAAATCCAGGGACCACCTTGAATTCAAAAAGGCCTGGGAAACGTCAAAGCATGTGTCACATGGTCCGAGCGGTTAAGTTCAAGCACTTTGCTCCTCAGGGGCCCTCAGAGCCTCACTTAGAGCCCGATGCCTGAGAAGCAGAGTTTCTGGGTTCACCGCTTACTGCAGAGCAGGAGAGAGAGAGGCTGGTTAGAGGCAGGCATTGTGGGCACCTGGGAGAACAGCAGAAAGGCAGAAGAGCTGGAACAGAGATTTCTAGGGTCTGTTAGTATGGGGGGGAAGAGGGGGATTACCCCTGTGGTCCCCCGAGGGCTAGGGTGACATCATGGCACATGACATTGAAGCATATGACGCAGGCTACTGCTGAGGAGTGTGCCATCCACAGGGGAGCCATTTCAACTCAAGCGGTGGCATGAGGGCAGAGGCACATGGTGTGCCCAGATTTTCTGGAATGTGCCCCAGAGAGACCGTTCTCAACCTTACAAGATCTAGAGCCAACTGTATAGGGCAGTCCCATCCCTTGTATGAATCCTCTATTGCTGCGTAACCAATTTCCCCCAAACTCAGCAGCCTAAACCAGCAAGTATTTCTCGCTCTTGTTGTCTATGGATCAGAATCTGGGGGTGACTTACCTGCGTCCTCTGCTTCAGGGCTTCTCACAGATGTTGGCCAGGGTATACAACTCCCCTGGGAGAGGATCCGCTTTGGGGATCCCTGGTGGGGCTGCAGATAGGCCTCCTCCAGTCCTTCCTGGCCAGCCGCTCCTCAGTACAGTGCTCACCACGCTAACTGGCTTTCCTCAGAGCAAGGGTGAGAAGATGCCAGGGTGGAAGCGAGTCTGTAACCTAATCTAGGAGGTGATAACCCATCACTTTTGCCATATTCTGTTTGTTAGAAGCCAGTCCCTAGGTCCAGGCTGTAGATACAGGTGCAGTGGCATGCATGTCAGGCAGAGGGTTACTGGGACCCCTGCCTACCACAATCCTGAAAACGAAAGTTATAGATAAAATAATTCACCTGTACACGGTTTCAAAAAAAAAAAAAGAATCAATATGATGCCCAAACTATCAAAGACAAAAGTCATTTATAATAAAAGAATACATCTTTCAGTGTGTAAATGTTTTGGCAAGAAGATGCTAGAACCCCAGATGATGTAACCCATTGCCCCCATATGGAAAAATCTCTGAGCCTGAAATCTACCTGCACAGACTGAAGGCCCGGTGCGGGGCGGGCACCTTGGACCCCGTGAGTGGTGCCGACATTGATGACATGATTTTCCAAAATTATGAATGACCCCGGATAAACCGCTAGGCAGAGCCAAGTCCCCCTGCCCCTCCATTTGCATGATAGCTACCTCACTGGAGAATTACATATTTATTAAAACTGTGTAAAAGTACTTTGATTTGTACAGTGGAGTTAAGTTTTGGGCTCAGGTCTCCCTCCTCCCCGCCGCCCCGCCACTTGCCTAAATATTTAGCCAGACATTTAAATAAGATGTGTGCCACATGTGGGAAAACCTTCTGATAGACGTATTTCACATGTTCTAGCTTGGTCAGCACCTGGCCAGCACCCTGCCTCTAAATGCCAGTAGCCCTCCACTGGGCTGTATAAACTAAAAATATCCCCCTCAAATGTCCTCACGTTCCCCACGGCGGGCACTGGGCATCTCTCTGTTGAGTGCTACTTCCCCCAGAGCCTGGAGTTTGGGGAGCCTCACGGTGATGCCCAGCCAAGATGACCCCTCTCAGAAATGGCCTCCCCATGGCAGCTCCCATGTGTGCTGCCCGCCATGACAGCCAGGAAAGGGGCACCGTGGGTCCCCTGGCTTCTCCTCGCATCCTATGCAGGGCCCCTTGGTCTCCAAGATCAGTTGGTGGGTGTAGCCTTCTACCTTCCTGTCCACACTGAGCCTGGCTGGTGGTGCTCCCAGGACTCCTCCCCTGGACCACAGAGGCATCATTCATTGTGTCTGTGCCCAAGATTCTGGGTGGGGTTGTGGGGCAAGGACTGTGCCCTCTGCAGAAACTGTGCCTCCCCACCATCAGCCCGGGGCTCCCTTCAAATAGTACAAGTGGGTCCTTTGCCCTTAGAATCTCCAAAGAGGTTACTCTCTATTTAAAGAAAATAATATCCCTTGGAGCACCTGGGTGGCTCAGTCAGTTAAGCATCTGCCTTCAGATCAGATCATGATCCCAGGGTCCTGAGATCGAGCCTTGAGTTGGACTCCCTGCTCAGTGGGCAGTCTGCTTCTCCTTCTGCCCCTCCCCCCTGCTCATGCTCTCTCTCTCAAATAAATAAAATCTTAAAAAAAAAAAAATCCCTTCCCTCCCATATACACGAGTACCATAGATAGGTAGGTACTGTAGGGAGACAAACAGATGGGTGTCTTTCAGTTTTTAAGAGTGTTGATTTCAGCAAGTCTGTGTGTCTGCCAGGCTGGCCCCATCCGTGACCTGGAGCGTAATGAAGCATGGGCCATTTCTCTTGGAAGGCCCACGCTAACCTGGAGCCACACATGGTCGCATCTGCTGGGATGGGTTTCGACTAAGGAGAGGTCACCTGCCACTGAGAAACCCAGAAATGGAGAGAGGAGCCCAGCTTTGTGTAAAAATAACAAGGCACTGTGTGTGAGCTCTGAGTGCTTAAGGGTCTGTGTGTGTTCTTTTGGAATAAATATGTCCCCCACCCTTTGTTTCTTTTGCCTTCCAGTTCATATATGATGAAGAAATTGTGTGGTAAGTTTTAAACGTTTGTTTCTTGTTCCTTTTTTGGTCCTATCCTTCCTCTTTGGGTTCGTTGAAACTTTTTTGAGATTATTTTTACAAACATGAGCTTATGCACTTGTGAAAGTAAAAAGCATCATTCTAAGCAGTCGCACCTTTATCCTTTCAAAGTGACAAAGATTGTTTCCCTCAGTGTTCCTGCTCTACCAAATAACAAAGTATATTATAAAGCTAAAATAATGAAAACGGTATGGCATTTTTCCACTGGGATAAACATAGGCCAAAATGGACTGTGGAACCAAGAACCCAGTC
>NC_138377.1:10035213-10086229 GCF_054177405.1 Leptonychotes weddellii | reverse complement strand
CATTTCTTGGCCGGGGGTATGACAGGTGTCACGACAGGCAGTGAGTTAGGGAGAGGGTCTCAGATACTGCTGGAGAAACTAGGGATCTATACAGAACAAAGTAACGTCAGATCCCTTCCTCACACCTTATACAAGAAGAGAATCCAGATGAATTAAAGATCTCACTGTAGGGGCACCTGGGTGGCTCAGTTGTTTAAGTATCTGCCTTCAGCTCAGGTCATGATTTCAGGGTCCTGGGATCGAGTCCCGTGTTGGGCTCCCTACTCAGTGGGGAGTCTCTTCTCTCCCTCTTCCCTGCACTTGTGCTTGCTCGCCCGCTCACTCTCTCTCTCTCAAATAAAATCTTTTTAAAAAGCACTAAAGCTTTCACTGTAAAAAGCAAAGTTAAACAGAATAAAATGTCAGGACTCACCTTTATGACCTCGAGATAGGAAATGATTCCTTAATTAAGATACATAAAGCAGAAACTTGAAAGATGGGTGTATTCACTGTATACGTGTATCCTACATCCATAGGCCATAGAAATGTTCTCTTCATGACAGTGATTCCGAGTCCGCATCCCATCGGTGTCTATTTGTGGGAATGTGCTCAGGAGGCCTTGCTGAGCAGCCAGGTGCTATGGGCCCAGAGAAACTTGTTTTCACCCCCCGCTCCCCGGCCCCTAACCCACCATGTGAGCCAGGCAGCCTCTCCTCATCAGGGGTCTCCTTTGCCTAGGTGGAGTGGGGGTGGCGGTAGTGGGGTCATCTACAAGTCTCTCCGTAGCTCTGCTGGGCTGCAGCTTCTGTCAGCAGAGGGAGAGTTCCTGAAACAACCGTAGCTCGTGCCTGGCACATAGTAGGCCTTCAGCACACGTTTGTCAGATGACCAGACAAATTAAGCTGGGTAGCTCCTCAGAGGCTTGTGGTCTGAGCTGCAAAGATCCTGGCCGCGTGGGGGGTTGGGCGCCTCATCTGCTGGATAGCTGGATGTGCATCCCAGGAAGGCCCCCGCCCCGCCCTGCCCCAGTGCTCAGCCCTGCAGGCTCCTGTGCTGGCCCCTTTCTCCAGACAGTTCTTTGGGCCCTTTCCCACCTGTACCCACAGCCTTTTTGGTCCCAGGCCAGAATCTCGGGTGAGCTTACAGGTCTCTTAGGGCCAATTTGGTATGACTCCAGGTCACTCCCCACTGTGGATCCTTGGATGGGGTGGTCCTGGTCCCTCTGTTTTCTAGGTACCTGTGGGAATGCTGCCTGAGCCCTGCAGATCCCCTGTCTCTGAGAAGAACCCACCCTTACCTTCTCTGTCCCCAAGAGGGCTTCACATGGCAGCTGGCCACAGGCTGGGGGGGCTCCCCTACATGCCTGGCGCGGGGGCCTGGGACGGTCAAAGGACCTCCTGCCCTGTTCCCTGCTGCCTAGCTGTCAGTCCCAGGCCCCAGGCACCCCCAGCCCTAACCACAGTCTCCGTTCTCTCTTTGAGGTGGGAAGGACTGGTGCTCATCATCTTGTATGCATTTTACATTCTGATCATGAAGTAAGTAGCTTTTTTCTCTTCTCCCGCTGGGCAGTCTGATGCCTCGTTCCGCTTCCTGCTCTAGCCTTTTGTTAGAGCCCAGACAAAATTGATGACAGACCAGCTGTCATCTATTCCAGCCAGTTCCGGTTCTCTGGAGGGTACCCGCTGCGGTGCTCAGACACTGTTTGGGGGGTGCTGTCCGGACCAGAGGAGACAGGGCTGGTGGGTGGAGGATGAGGCTGCTCCAAGACAGATGGCAAGCAAGACCTCTTTCCCCGTGGCTCCTCCCCGCCCCGGGTGACCGCTCTTTCTCACTGGCGCTGTAACTCTTCCGATCATGTAATACTGCTCTTCTTAAAGAGCCAGGCTGCCTCACTTCTGTGCCAGGCTTCGTACAATGCCACCTGCAGGGGGCGTCACTCAGGAAGGAAGGTGCAGATGGTGGGTCAGGGATGTGCACCCAAGCAGCAATTCCAAAACTGCCTGGGTGAGCGTGATCTCAAAAGAGCCCGTGAGGAATATTATTCAGCCCTAAAAAGGGAAGGGAATTCTGTCGTGTGCTACAACAGGGATGAGCCCTGCAAACATGCTAAGTGAAAGGAGCCAGTCGCAAAAGGACAAAGATAGTATGATTCCACTTAGGCAGGGTAGCCAGAAGAGTCCAATCCGTAGAGATAGTAAGTTAAAGATTACCAGGGGGCCTGGGGGAGGGGCCGATCACTGGTTAATTGATGAATGGGCACACAGAATTGTTCTCGATGCTGCAACCCGACAGTAAATAATGCTGACGGTCACCCGACATGTTCTGGAACTGTGATTAATGCCAGTGAATTAGACACTTAAAAATGAAAAAGAGTTAAAATAGCAAACTTTATGTCCCCCCAATTTTTCCACATTAAAAAAAAAAAAAAAAGAAAAACACCCCCTTGAGCTGAGTCCTCTTCAGGTTTTGTCTTCTTGTCCACATCCCCAGAAAGAGTTAAAAGCAACATTGAGTTTGAGGAGACTCTGAAGCCCCACATTAATATCAAATGTTTATAGTATTTTGTGAAAATGGGTGATCACCTGTCCAAGGGCAGGAGGCTTGTCCTCCCGTGAACCGTTTGCTCTCTTTCAGTGAGGCGGGCGGCCTGGGGTCAAAGCTGGAGATGGTATCTTTTCTGGGGGGGTGGGGGGTGTGCCTGGCTAGGAGGGGTGCAGGCATGGCCTGCCGGGCAGCCCATGGGGACAGGACCTGCAGCTGTGGGAGGGAGGACCAGCCTGGTGACACCTCTTTGGAGCCTGCCCTTGACACTGGCCTGAACTTCCTTTATGAGGACAGGCTTGGGACGGGCATAAGTAGGCATGGGTCGTGTTCTTGGACCAGAGGTTCCTTATGCCACCCCCACCCCTCCCTGGGGTCCTGTTAGGGGACTGTCAGCTCCACGGGCCACTCCCAGGGTCTTCCGCCTGTGTGTGCATGGGCTGGGGGGTGGGGATACCTGCCCACTGCGGCCAGGTGTCTCCTGAAGCTCTGACCTCTGGCCTTCACTTGCAGGTACAATGTGAAGATGCAGGCCTTTTTCACCATCAAACAAAAGGCCGTTGCCAATGGCAACACGGTCAACAGTGAGCTGGAGGATGGTAATGATTACTGTGATAGCAGTTCTGATGACCCCTCCATGCCATTGCTGGGGCAAGGTAAGGCTGAGCAGACAGGAGCCGCCCCAACCACGTCACTGAAACTGCTCTCCCCTTCTTGTTCCTGCCCACGCCACCCCCCAAAATTGTCCCTCTCTTACCTTTGGCCCCTGAGGAGAGGTGGCTCAGATTTGCATTTGCATAGAAGGGAGAAGAACCAAGAGTCAACAGTCACGCCCTGGGGACTTTTCCCCAAGCCTCCCGAGGAAGGCTCCAGGCCTGCTGGGCTCAGAGCCCTCCGAAACGCAGTGAGTTACCTCTCTGACCCTTGTAAAAGGCCAGTGGCAGGAGGCTGAGGACTTGGGGTGACAGAGCAGGCGCGGGTCTCCCTGTGATTTCTCACACGCCGGGCCCAGCTCTGGCGGAGAACTCCGTTCTGGAGAGACCTCTGGCTTGTCACCCAGAGGAATGGCAAAGCCCGGGAGGGCAGCCACGGAGCTGAGCAAGAATGCCCAGACTGGCCCCCGAGAGCCCTGCTTGGGAGCCCTGGCCCAGGGCCTGCAGCCTTGTGTCCTCGGCTTCTCTTTGGCCCCCTTGCCTGGGGTTTTGGGCCTGCAGAGCGAGTGCGTGTTGTGTCTGCAGAGGTCCCCCAATCCGCTAGGCCAGACCAGCTGCTGCTTTGGAAACCACATCTTAATCCCTCCAGTTACTCAGTGATTCCCCGGTGTGGGGGCGGGGCGGGGGGAGCTGCCAGCAAGAGGGGCACGTTTCTGTTCTTCCCCACCCAAGCCCCCAGGGAGTGTTAGGGCCTGAATAGGTTCTTGTACTGAGGGTCGAGGAAAAACAGATGCGGCTGTTCCTAATTCCTCTTCAGCAGCAGACAGGTGGATGGGCCACGTGAGGGTCTTTCTCCCATGCTCCCCGTGGCCCCGGGCGAGCCATGTCCTCTTTCAGGCGACCTGAACTCCTTCATGGTGTCTGGGACAGCCCAGGTGGTCTCAGGGGCCTGGGACGTGTGGGGGCTGAAATCTGTCCTCCTTGGCCCCTCACAGAATAAACTTGCCTGACGTCCAGGGGATGGAGCCCCTACCCTGATCCACCCCTCACACCCCTCACCCTGGGGTAGGGCCTCCATCCCCTGGACGTCAGGCAAGTTTATTCGGTCCCATCTTAGGGACCCCCCTTCACAGGTGCTTGAGGGAGGAATGAATCTCTCCTTACAGAAAGAAGAAACCCACTGGGGGAGGGGGGGGGGTACCAGTGTCGTCATGGTTACGGCCCGGCTGCCAGACGCCGGTCCCTGATGGTCAGAGGAGAGAGGCCTGTAGAGCCTGGGGCTGTATCCATGTGTCCTGTTGCCAAAATGCCGAGCAGCCTACCCGAGGGGAGAGCCCATTTCCAGGACAACCTCCTCAGAGGGGAGGGATGGATGTGGCTGCTGGTTTGCGTTTTAGCTCCACAGATTAACAGTGGCCCCGAGGTCCCAACCGCACATCCCCACACACAATGTCTCAGGACGGGGGCTGAGTCCTGCCCAGTCTTGTACCCAGAGATTAGTGCTCCGGGGCCCTGAGGACCTTCACGGCAAAGAAGGTCATTCCTCAGGTGCCCCAAGAGCTACCTACCACCTGTGTGGCCGATGGAGGAGGCCCCTCCCTAGGGTCCCACGGGAAGCATCCCTTACTCGCCTACAGCTGCGTGGGTAGTGGCCTCATGCGGGACCTCTCCTACAGCTCTGTCCTGGTGCTGTCTCCACAACTTTGGTACCCAGGACAGTAGGACCTCCCGCACAGGTCTCTTATTTTCTCCCAGATATCTAAGTCCAGGAAAATTTCTAGAAAATTAGAAGATTAGACACAAGGCTGCCCAACCTCCCCCCGACCCAAACACAGGAAAAGGAGGAAGATAGGCCTCCCTCCAAGTTTTATCAGGGAGAAGGCATTTAGATAAAGGCCAGGGAGAAAAAGATCTGGCGGGGGGAGGCTGCAGGACTGGAAGTGGAGAGGTAGGAGTCCCAGAGATGCGGCTTTCAGGATTTTGTAGCCCTGGCTGGTGGAGGGCCCTGTGTGTAAGTCACCGCAAAGCGCTGTCCCCCCAGAAATAGACTGAGGAAGGAGCTCCCAGGAACCCTGCAGGGACTGAGAAGGGGGCCTCAGCAGTTTGCCTCTCCTAGCGGTGATGTTGTCATGAATCTTTCCAATACAGAGCTCCCCTCCCTGCTCCTCGGCCTGCAGGCGGGTCCCCATCTTCCCACCCACCCGAGGAAGCCCAAGATTGTAGCTGGTGGATTCTGTCAAGAACCCACGTACACACACACAGCTCTGGCTTTGCCTGTTCCCGGTTTCGGTGTTTCCCCGTGTCAGATCAAAATTTTCAACCTGGCCTCTTCACAGGTGTTTGGCCTTGTTACTACCACTCTTGTAAAATGCCTTTATGTACTTAAATGTTCTTTAAAGGTCATGCGGTTCTTTTTACCAAATCCTCTCAGGCCAATTTGTTGTTGTTGTTGTTGTTGTTTTGAGGGTGGGAAGGAATAATATCCTCCAGCTTTGTTCAGATGTTTGGGTTTTTCTAAAAGTCTTAGAAATTTTTCACATCACACTTGAGTTCTGCTCAAGGAAGCAGAGCACAGTACCCCAAGAAAAGGTCCCCGGGGCAGAGGAGGAGGGCGCCCCCCCGCCCCGTTTCCCACCGCTGTGGGGAGTCCAGCTTCTCTTTGCTGGTTGCACACAGCCTGACAGCCCGGGCTACTGGGGCTAACGGCTAGGCTCACCGTGGACCTTTCCAGGCTGCCTTGGCCCTGGATCCAACTTTGGCTTCAAGCAGGGACTCGAGCATTGAAGCCCCCAGTAGCAGGAACCCCTCTACTAACTTCTCCTTCAAATAACCCCCTGGCATCTTGGCCACCATCAAGAATGCTGCCCCAAACTCTCGGCGTCCACCGCACGCTAATCACCTCTGGCAAATCTCTGTCGGCCTTTGTCTCCTTAACTCTTCTCTTCTAAACTGTAAGTAATCTGCTTTCATCCAAGCGATAACCCATGCATTACAGAAACAAACAAACCAGGGCCTCCGCGCACGCCTCCTTGGAGGTTAGCGTCTGTCCCCGACAGATGCATGGGCCTCCTGGCTTCCTTTCTAACCACCACGCCTCCTGTCTGCTGAGCCTTGCTGCCTGTTTGGTGAGGGTGTGCGTGTCTGGTGTGCATTTGTTCGTGTTGGTGCCATTAACTCTCACGAGGGTGTGCGCTTGGCCACTCCTGCCCGGAAAGGCTGCTCACCAGGAGCTGGTGACCAGGGCAGAGGGACGGGCCTATCTGCTTTGACAGCCTCCCCGGAGGGGAAGACTCCACCTGCTTCTGTGTGCTGTGTTCCTGAGTGGTTCCATTCCTGGTCTCCCCAGGGCTCTGGAGTTAGATGTCAGATCCCCCGAGGATGCCCACCCTGAGCGAGTCTGTGAAGGTGGCGAGGAAGAGGCCTGAGGCCTGGAGACATTTACTCTTCAGCCTCAAGGGCGGGGGGCAGGAGGCGGCGGGGAGCAAAGGGTGAGAGAGAGTCCCCTTCCTGCTGGAGGGTGTGTGTTTTATCAGAGACACTGGATTTGGCCAGCAGCCCTCAGCAAGTAGGCTCTCCCCCTTGGGTCTCTCTTGCCTCGTCCAGCACCTGTGAGCCTCATCTTCACCCTCACTGCCTGCCTCGGGGAGAGCATAGTTAGACACATCCTTCTCTGCCAGGTGGAGATGGTTGTTCAAACAGAGCAGGTAGCCTGGTGGGAAGCTGAGAGCCAGTCCTCTCTGGTGCTTTCTAGCATTTTCCATCCTGGAGAGTCCTTGTCAACATCCAAAGTTTTATCTGAGCCTCTGTCAACAGAGGGAAAGAAAGGTCCCCTCGCAGTCATGGGCTGGGAGGTGGCAGGGACCCTGTCTTAATTGTAGCTGGGCTTCCCAGTGAGGCACAGATGAGGAACTGAGAGACCTTAGTCAAGATGGGCCCCCAAAAGAGGGGGCGTCACCTCGCGTAGGGGCTAGACATGGAGCGCCTGCTCATGAGTGGTCCGGTAGCATGGGACCCCGGGGCCTCGGCTAACACTCCCCGTTGGCAGGCAGTCCCCTTGGGCTCAGCCAGGCTCCCCAGCAGTGGCCAAGATCACAGCCCCAGGAGGTCTGCAGCATGAGGGGAAGTTAGCTGGCCCAGCGCTGGGGTGTCGTCCCCAGGAGATCTCGGCACTAATCATGGCTTTGTGCTCAATATAGTGAAGGAGGAGCCTCAGTACAGCAAAAACCCAGTGGTGATGGTGGACGAGGTCATGAGCTCCAGCCCTCCCAAGTTCAGCTTCCCGGAGGCGGGCTTACGCATCATGATCACCAATAAGTTTGGGCCCAGGACCCGACTGCGGATGGCTAGCAGGATCATAATTAATGAGGTCAGTTTGCGTCAAGGGCACTGAGAGCGAGTGGCCTCGGATGTGTTGCTGCACTTTGAGAACGCTTGTTGTTGGGTCACCAGGAAGTCCTCGGCCGGGCTGGCCTTTATTGCCGTCCCTGCTTACGGAAGGAGGCCCAAACGTTACCGCGGGCAGCACACGATCCGATCCAGAGGTGTGTTACAAGGCAGGGAGCAATCGAATACGATTTCTAAGATGTGCCACTAAGACTTTTGTCAGGCACTAAAGGAAAGCTAATTGGAGAAAGGCCAGTTGGAAGTACAGGTTGTTTCTTTCAAGTGTTATTGAGGACCAAAAAAAAAGATGAGCACACACCTGTTCTCTATGGATAGAACAACTCTAGGAGAAAACCAAGAAGGCTGGCAGAGGTCACTTACCCCTGGGGACTTTTCCTTTTCACTCTGCACCCTCCTGTTCTGCTTGAAGTCTGTGCCCTCTTACTCATTTTGGGGGGAAAAGAAAAATCTGTTTTAATGTTATTTCATGTCCAGACAGTTTAGCAAAGATGCCCAGGCTCTAATTGTTAGGGTTAGGGTTAACTTTCTTCCAGTCTTTGCCACATATGTGCATATCGGAGTTTTAAGTCCTTATTCTCACACCCAGGTAGTTCTCAGCTTGAAACCTTAATAACTAATAATCCATAGTTAGCACGTCAGAGGTATGGAGAAATGACATCGCCCAGGGCTTAAAAGTTCTGCAATGTGAACATTTCTGCTTTCGTACATAATACGTCCTCCCTGTGGAAGGTGTAGTAAGAAGGAGAAACATTGCAAATTTTGCATCATTCTGAATCCTTTTGACCCTAGTCAGTAAAATAGGAATCAGTGAAATTTTACTGAATCCTAGTTATTTTTCATGAGCATGATAATTATGCCCATTGAGTGGGGGTGGGGACAACTCTGAAGGATTTGGGTTTGTAGTATCTTTTTCATGCCATATGCACTAGGGAAATAATGGGGGTTTTGATGAACCGGTAAAATATTGATTGTCATGCCCCCAGATGTTTTCAGCTGCTGGGAAAACCTTGTTCCCGCCCACCACCCCCACCCCCAGGCTGGGACTGAGTGCCCTGGCAGGTAGCATGGGGATCCAGAGAGGCCAGGCTCAGAAGAGGACATTGAGTTTTAATCTCACTTTAGCCACTAACTCGCTTAATCTTCCTGGGCCTCAGTTTCTCTAACTGAGAATGTTTGGCAGGATGCTTATAGCTCTAAAAATTTCAGTGACACACAACTCATAAGCTATGCGTGGAGGCTAAGCCATATCTTGGGGTAAATTCATCAGGGAATGGGAGTGGGAGGAGGGAAAAAAAAAAACCCAAATGCCCAGTTTCAAAGTTTTTTCTTAAGACCCTGGGTCTCGTTAGAATGTTCAGTCATTTTAATTCCAAAATGTTAGAGATGTTTGCAAAGCTGCAATTAAGCCATGGTAGATTCTAGTGCTTACGGGACAGATGCTCTCGTTCATTCATCGGAGAGGACAGAGCAGCTGAGAGGGGGTTTGTAGAGGGTGGGTGCATGGGGGGAGGGCGTGTGAGGGGTTTTCCTTCACTCCAAGGCTACACCTGGCTGTCCTCACCCAGAGCCACTGCAGTGAGTTGCCGAGGGGCACAAAATTTCACCAACCCTCAGTTTCCATGCATCTCACTCCTGGGTGCTGGTCATTTTGAGCTGGTCTGTCCAGCTGCTGAGGGCGGGGCAGGTGCGGGATGTTTTACCTATGGTACAGCCTTAATCCTCTTAAGGACCTTCTGAAGCAGATGATGAGATTTCCAGTTTATCAGAGAGGCAAAGTAATTTTCCCAAAGCCGCAAAGCTAATATGAGGGCAGAACAGGAATTCCCACCCAAATCTGAGTCTAGACTGCAAAAGTGGGACTGTGTAGATTATCAGGGGTCAGTTAGTCCACCTCCTCAGCCCCTTCTTTCTGTATCTTTATTCCCTCTATAATGTTCAGCCCCTGCTTGAGTTGTTTTTAATTGCCTCTTCCAAGTGACAACCCTTTGAACATCACCACTCCCTGATTTTCTCCTTGAACTTAAACATCCTTAGAACCTCCCACCCTCCCTGATGTAACATGGTTCCAGTCCTCCCCATTTTCCAGCTTATCTCTCTCAGCACATGGATCCATCACCACCTTTGTGTTGTAATCTATGCCTCTCTTAATACAACCTCAGGTAACTTTAGATATTTTTCCAGGTACAATTCTCTGTTGATTCCTATTAAGCTAGAATCATGACCCCTTCCCATTGCTGCCATTCATGTTGCCATTAAGTCATGCCTCCCTCCTTACGATTCTGTCCTTGTACAACTAGGTTTGTTTAACTACAGGGATGACCTGTCGTTTAATACTACTTGGGTTTGCTACTCGAGTAGCAAAATATTATGCCTCCACATCTGAACTTGAGTCTCCGACATAGATCTCTTGCTCTTTTTGGTAGGCTAAGTGTTGTGAACACACTTGTAAAAAAAGGAATTTTTTAAAAAAAAAAAAGGCCCCAGGAATTTCACCCCACCCTAGACTTCATGATTTAGGAGTCCCTGCCTACAACCAACATGAAGGCAGTTAAATGGTCAGTTCCCCTTTTTTTATTTTTTTAAGAAAAATAACATGTATCTATTTTAATAATGATGTTTTAACTTCCAGTAACCATGAGGATAGGCGTTGGGCACACAGGTAGAGAATAATGTCTTGGGGACGCATTCACGCACTCTTAGTCTCCTGGTGAAGAATCAGGAGGGGTCTATATTTGTTCATTGTGTGACAGTCCTTACCCCCAAGGCCTAACTCAGACTGATCCACAGGCTTTTATAATTGGAACCAGATGAATGGGAGCTGGGCAAAGGCAAAGGAAAGTGGAAACCTGTGGATTTCTTGAAATATGGCCTCTGCCTTTCCCTGGTTTCTAGAAGCCCATGGATTTGGTGAGGAGGGTCAGCTTCTGCGTGGGCAGAAAGGAGGCAGCCTTTGTCAGTCGCTACAAGATAGGGCCAGGAAGGGGACAGGTTAGTTCAGGGCACATCCATTAGACATGGCAAAGCCCTGGGACAGCAGAGGTCATCCCAGTGGCCAGCAACCCAGTGAGGTGCTCAGCATCGCTAGTTGGCAGGGAAATGCAAACAGAGCCACAATTAGATACCATCACCACCCACCAGAATGGTTCAAATTAGGAGGACTGCCAGGGTAAAGCATTGACGAGAATGGGACACAAAGGAAATTCTAACCCATTGCTGATACAAGTGTGAAGTGGTTCAACGTGCACCTACTGAATGACCTAGAAATTCCACTCCTAAATACCCAAAAGAAATGAGCGCATTTGTCCAGAAAAAGACCTGTGCACAAATGTTCATAGCAGCATTCTTCATGGGAACCAGAGAAGGGAAACCGCATAATGCGTTGGTGGTCATTCATACAATGGAATACTCGACAGCCATGAAAAATAGCTAGCTACCAGGTCGTGCAACTCCATGAATGCATTTTACAGATATTGAGTGAAAGAAGCCACACATAGCATAATACATATTTATACAAAGTTCAAGTTCAGGAAAAACGAATTGATGTTTATAAAAGTCAGAATAGCAGTTACCTTGGTTACCTCTAGAGAGAAGGGGCATATAAACCAGGGAGGTGCCTGAGGGAATCTTCTGAGGGGCAGGAAATGTTCTACATCTTGATGCAGCACATCACTGAGCTATATGCCTCATTTAAGTGTATTTTTTGCACAATAGATGTGAAAAAAATTAAACATTCAAAAAATGATGCAGGACGTTTCCTGTGACTATCTTCAGACAGCTTATAAATGTCAAGGATCTGGAATGGTCACTGTCATCCAGAGTCATGGGCTGGGTGGTCTGGTTGGCAGGCACTGACCAATCCCCAAAGGCTTCCCGGTATCAGTCTACCTGGAGACGAGCAAACTGAGATGGAGTCCAAGGTTCTTGGGCCATTTCTCAGGGAGACTGATCTCCAGGAATGGTTCTAGAAACCTTTCAGGGCTATGCCCCGGTAAGGAACAAAGCCACCGTGTGACACTTTGTCACATGTCTTGGCGTCTGACTTGCCTCCCGTCCACACAGCGGCAGAGACTGATCAACTCGGCTAACGGTGTCAACAGCAAGCCACTTCAAAACGGGAGACACGAAAACATCGAGAACGGGAATGTTCCCATGGAAAACCCCGAAGACCCTCAGCGGGAGCAGGAACAACAACCCCAGCCGCCACCCCCACCCCCAGAGCCGGAGCCAGTCGAGTCTGCCTTCCTGTCCCCCTTCTCCATGCCCGGTGAGTTCTGGGGGTGCAGGGCCCTCGGGCTGAGCTGAGGTCTTCAGGACGGAGACCTGGACCCAGGAGGGCCTGGGGAGGCTGGTGCGAAGGGTCGATGTTAGGTCACCAGAATGCCTTGGAGGCACTTGATAAATACGTCCTAAGTAGCAAGCTGTGGATTAGAGCCGTGGTCAGATGCAGGCATGCCCCATGTGGGGGAGCCTGCGCACCAGAGAGCAGGCCAGCTGGAGACATGGGGACCAGTAACCCCTAGTGATTGCACTTAAATGCCCAGGGCAACTGGTCTTTCTTTTGCAGTAAGAAAAAGCAACCACCACTGTTAATTTTATGGACCTGGTTAGACTCTCCAACCAGACATTTGCCGACAGGATATTCTAAGGCCACAAATTACCCATAGACAGTTACACCTTCTTCATTTGACAACATCTCCTACCCGTACGTAAGCCCTCAGCTCCTTCCATCTCACTGGAGTGTGACCTCTGCAGCCTAGTGTCCTCTGACTGCTGGCTTCTTGCTGACCTCAACTTCTGCTCTTCTTCTCGTGCCCTCTTCTCCAGCCACACTGGCCCCTTCACTGTCCTTAGAACACACCAGGTATGCCCTGCCTCAGGACCTTTGCACTTGCCTGTCACTGGAATGCACCTTCCCCAGTGGTCCACATGGCTCACTCCCTCCCCTGCTTCAGGTCCCTGCTTAAATGTCACCTTCTCAGGGTGGCCATCCCTGACTACCCTGTTTGAAATATTTTATGTATTTTTTTCTCTTGTGTGTCTCCCCCAGCTAAAATGTCACCTCCACAAAGGGCAGGGATCTTTGTCTATTTCACTTCTGCCTGACACACGGTAGGTGATTAGCAGGTATCTGTCCAGTGAGTTCACATGCGAGAGGAATCCCAGACACCTGCAGTGTACCCTCCTCTTTAACCAACTTTCTGTGTGGGCCTTTGAGTCCTAGGTGGGAGAGAAAGGCCTCGGTCTCAGAGTTTTTGTCTTGGTGTCCTGCCATCTGGACAGGCCCCAGAATTCCAGGATTTTCAAGTCCAGATCTTGATGTTTTTCTGAAAAGAATTCTGTGTTTAACATCAGGCTCACAGAGCACATAATTTAAGAGATGGCTCTGCGGGGAGAGAGGCTGTCCAGTCCCTCATCCCCATGCTGCCCCCAAGTAGACGGTGGGGGGCCTACCCAGGCTGGAATACTCTGCCACCATGGTTCATCCTGAAAATATGGGCTCCATTTGAGATCACACAGCTACCTCAGAGTTCCTAGATGAGAGTCTCCAGGGTCTGCCGATCACAGCTACCTGGCTCTTCCCCAAATTCAGGGTCTGGTTCTAAAACATGGACATTTCAAAGACCGGCACAGGACATGGGAATCAGAATTTTCCAACCTTCTCTGGGTGATTCCTGGGAGCTCGCCAGGTCAGGAATTGCTGATCCCTTCTTTCACATGAAGGGCAGACCAGGCAAGTGAATTTTTTCCCTTCACTAAGGTCACAGAGGGACCCAGGCCTGGGGTTCAGGCCACCCCCTCAAGGTCCATCCGACACGTCAGCACACCTGTTGGAAGGCTCTGGGGAGCAGAGATCATGCTCAGGTAGCTTGACTTGTGGGGTAAAGGTCACACTGTACTTGGGTGGGAGCTTGGCCCCTGGGGCCAGGCCTGGGCCACTGAAAGAAGGGGTGTTCTTCTCCAGATCCTGGGAATCTGTATCAGATGACCTATTTGGATACACTGGGGGAGAGATGATATCTATGCAGTGGGATCCCGGGAGGGCGGTGTGTCCCCCACCAGAGCAGAACCTGCTCCAAGTCTGAAGAGCCGGGACGGGGCCCTGCCCTGCCTAGCATTTTTCAATACTGTGTTCATGAGCGGTCCAAACACAGGCCCGGAGTCCGGAACCCCGGGGCCCCCCCACAGCCGTGCATCGTAACTCCAGCAGCCCACTTCCTCTCCCGTGTGCACTCAGGGCGAGCATGGGGACTCGGGGCGGCAGGCACACCAGGGGTTTCGGTTCCTCAGGGGCCGGAGCCCAGATGCAGCGGGGGCTGGGATGTGGAGGGAGAGGCCGGCCGTGGCCCTGCCAAGCTTTCCGGGGAGGAGGTACCGTGCCGTGAGTTGTCTTCTCTAGTCCCAGAAGGTGGGTGGCAGAGTCCCCACTTTGCAGATGTGGGCCCTGATGGGGCCCCAGCTGCCACCCTCCACCGGCCACTTCATGTGGATCCTTGTGCGGGCGCTGCCCGCTGTCCAGGGCTCGGCCGGAAACCAAAGAAGGGAGATGCCCTTCTTGGCAGCAGCCATTCAGGCAGCCATGTGTAAGGACCACTCACCTCTGCGTTTCCTCAAAACCTTGAGTTTGGCAGGACTGGGTGGGGTGGACCCCAAGGCTTGCCGTCCCTCCCTTGGTTTTGTCCCGGGACCTGGCGCTTCTCAGAGAAGTGGCCATGGGAAATGGGATCTAGCTCCCTGCAG
This sequence comes from Leptonychotes weddellii, assembly GCF_054177405.1. Lineage (NCBI taxonomy): Eukaryota > Metazoa > Chordata > Mammalia > Carnivora > Phocidae > Leptonychotes > Leptonychotes weddellii. The sequence continues at coordinate 10,071,914 of NC_138377.1, read as the reverse complement.
GACTCTGTCTGGATGGCTCAGCCCCCTGGGGAGGTCCGGAGGGGGGCAGCTTCAAAACGCTGCTATCTTGCCAGGGCTGGGCCCGGGCAGCTTGCAGGCTCTGTGGACCCCTACCTGGCAGGCCCCAGCTTCCTGCTGCAGTTAGTCACCTTCCTCCTCCAGGCGGAGGCTCCAGGACGTTCCCCAGGGCTCAGCTCAGATCGGAGCCATATGCTGGGAGCTTCCGGCCCCGTGCTTGCCTCCTCTTGCCCTCAGGAACAGGCCGGGCTTCCTGCGTCCCTGTGCAAAGCTCCTTCTCCCTTTGTGTCTCTGCGGATGTGTGTCCAGGTGTTGCCCTTGGAAACCACGAGTTACTTCCTGCACCGCTTCCTCTGCCCTCCCCTCGCCTCCTTTGAGGAGTGGGGTGTGGAAAGGGAGCCATGTGGTTGCTGCCCGTTTAGGTGTGTACAGTGGCCACAGAAAAGCGAGGCCGGTGTGGGCAGAGGTTTATAGGAACCTGGACGGTGGGACGCAGCGCCTGGGAGGGTCTGACTCCTGACCCTGGACCACCCACTCTCGCTCATTTTTTCTTTTCAGTTCCTCTCTGGTGGTGGCCTCACAGTGATCTGGGGCTGGCCGGTGGCCCCGAGGATGCTTTAGGGGCAGAGGGAGCTAGCTATCCCCTAAGCTGGGCCCAAGAAGGAGTCACCAGGGGCGAGGAAAGTGGTAGCAGGGGTGGGGATGGGAGGAGGGCAGGAGCCATTCCTCTGGGCGGCTTGGAACCAGCCTCGCTGCAGTGGCAGGATGAATCGGGGCCTGCTGGTTCTATGCACGATTCTTCTGTGTAGTCGGGAGCAGCCTGGGAGGCAGGCTCTGGAGTCCAGAAGTCCTGTGTTCAAGTTTTGGTTCACTCACAGGCAGGTAGCACTGGGAAAGCTGCTTCACGTCCCTAAGCCTGTTCCTCAGCCAGAGAATGAGGGCAATGGGGCTTATGCCCCAGGCTCGCTCTAAGTAGTGAATAAGGTGCTTAGCCACTGTCTCTGGGCACCGACCGATGCATAGTAGGTGTGCAGAAAATGCTAATTTGGATTCTGTGCTTGAATCACGTGGTTTCTGTTATATCCAGCTTTTCACATCTTTCCCTGTTTGGACTACATGCTGTGTTCTAGAAGGGTCACAGGTGCCAGGATCCCTGGAGGCCTGGAGCCATGGTCATCCTGAGTGTCAGGGGGCACCTGCCGTGTGCCAGGTGCCCAGCTCTGGGCACTTTGCAGATAAGATCAGTCTTTTAATTTTTTTTTTTTTTAATTATTTATTTGATAGAGAGAGAGACAGCGAGAGAGGGAACACAAGCAGGGGGAGTGGGAGAGGGAGAAGCAGGCTTCCCGCAGAGCAGAGAGCCCGATGCGGGGCTCGATCCCAGGACCCTGGGATCATGACCCGAGCCGAAGGCAGACGCTTAACGACTGAGCCACCCAGGCGCCCCCAGATAAGATCAGTCTTTTCAGGAAATATTTGGGTACGAGACCACTGTGGGCTTTGGGTATGCAGGTGGGAACAGGACAGCCGTGGTCCCTGTCCTTTGAGAGCTTGCGGGTGTGCTGGGTAAATCCAAGCAGTTAACTACCGGATGCATCTTATGCATCATCTTCCTTTACTACACGGTGGACAGGTAGAGGAGGTGGCCCCAGCTTGGGGCCCCTGGGCTCTGCCACCCACATGCGGGATCACGGGGCTTGTAGACTAGAGCCCAGGGACATTTCAGCAGCAGCCTGTCCCTGGTGCCCACCTGGCCTGCTGCTGGATTCACATCGACATCCACTGCAGCCTGCTCTTCCCACTCTGGGCCGTGGAGGCTGGTGATTAGGCTTCCCCAGGCCAGCTGTTGGCTGGGGGAAGAGGAAGAAGAGAGAAACTTTTTCTCCCATGGAAACTGTGGTCTGTAACCCCAGGGAACTGCTCTGAAGTTACCAGCTGGTGACCCTGAGTCCCAGCCTGTCTGGGGAAAGCCCATAACGCCGGCTGTTTGTGCTTGACTTGTGGTCTGGGAGGGCCCACCAGCCCAGGGGGCCAATGGGACTCCTGTCTTCTGATACTGGGATGCTGGCCTTCATGTCTGCCACTGTTGCAGCCCTGGGGACTTGCTGTAGGTCAGGCCTGGAGTGAAAAGTCAGGAACCCTTCCAGGGCTCTTGGGGGGTTTCCAGGTGCTATGCCCTGTTCTAAGAGCTTTTTCTTTCATTGAATCCTCCCATGAGGTGGGCACGATGATCTCCATTTTGCGGAGAAGGAAAGAGAGGCCAGAGAAGTTAAGCCAGCCATGCAGTCACCCAGCATCTCGGTGGAGAGGAGCGTTCCCGCCGGGGCAGCCCCTGCTCACCACTGTGCCGTCCTGCCTCAGTACTGAGCATTTTATTTCCCCTCACAGCTTCCTTGAGATCAGGCATCATCTTTATTCCATTTTGCAGAGGGAAGCTGAGGCCCCGAGAGGCTGGGTGACTTCCCCAATCACACGGCCATTAAGTGGGGGGAGCCGCTCTTCCATCCTGTGCCTCCTGAGCTGTGAACACCATCCCAGGCCGGTCCGCTGGGGAGCAGAGTCCCGGACCGTGAGCCCCCAGGCTGTCCTAGAGCCGGCAGATGACCTCAGATATATATGTGTCCGGGATCTACGAGGCCGAGCAGCTCCTGTCAATGGAGAGACTGGGCTGAATGTGCATTTCTCAAAGTCTAGGCCCTTGGAGGTGCTTGAACAGTCACAGGAGGTAAAACTTACCGAGCACCTCCTACGGCCCAGGCAGGGGGCTTTGCACGTAGTCACCCATTGCGTCTACAGGACAACCCTAGAAGGTGGGTGCCGTGCTCCCCATTTCCCGTGTGAGGAAACTGAGGCACAGAGAGATGTAGTTGCCAAGGTCATCCAGGAGGAAGGGGGCAGAGCTGGGATTTGCACCCTGGTGTTCTGACGCCAGACATGCTTAGGGGCCAGCACTGGGGTCCAACCAGTGGATTGCCGAATAATGTGTCTGTGGGGCATAAACTGTTGGGGACCTCACATGTCCTCCTCAGGCCTTGGATGGCACGGCTCTACCTTCTCTTCCTTTATTAGAATAAAACTCAGCACAGGCAATCCGGAGATTTGGGGATGTTTTTAGGGCTTATTCTCCCCACCCCAGCCCATCTTCACCACTTCTACGTGGCACTCGAGCGAGCTGTCCCAGGTGGGACAAGAGGGTTCTGTTTAGCCTCTTTAAACCCTGGGCGGGGGCGGGCAGTGCACTGGAGAAATAGAGCTCTAGAAACCCGTGGGCACATTCTCACCTTGGAGCCCCGCAGCACCGTGAACATGGCGGAGAAACCAGGGGCCATGGGTTCACGTACATGTGACAGTCCGGGCACAGTGCCTGTCTGTTCCAGGCCCCCAGAGACGCGTGGCTCTTCACGGTGGAAAGCCTCTCGTTCTTGCCTCCGTCTCCGGAGCCGCCGCCAGAGAAATTGTCTCATAAGTCAAAGTCAGGATTTCAAAGGAGTGTCCTTGCCCTTGCTGTGGAGCGCCGAGCTGTCGGCTCACAGCCCCATCAGAACAAACTCTGGTGGAGCGTTTTTTGGGGTTTTTTGTGTGTTTTTTTAATGTAACAACTTTTTATTTTTTTTAAAAATTTTAACTCCAGTATAATTAGCATGTGGTGTTCTATTCATTTCCGGTGTGCAGTCTAGTGATTCAGCATTCCACACATTGCTCATCGTGCTAAGTGTACTGTTCATCCCCTGTAACAGCTTTGCAGATATAGATTTCACTTACCCTAATATTCACACCTTTAAAGTATACAGTTGAGTGGGGTTTAGTAGATTCACAAAGCTGTGCAAACATCACTACAATCAACTTTAGACTATTTTCACCAACCCTCCCCCTTAGCAATTTATCCCCATCCCCACCACCACCCCCACCCCCCCGCCCACCTCCTGGCAACCACTACTCTGTCTCTTTGGATTTATCTGTTCTGGACATTTCATAGGAGTGGAATCATGCCGTAGGTGGCCTTTTGTGACTGGCTGCTTTTCCTCAGTGTGGTTTCAAGGTTTATCCATGTGGGAGCCCATGTCGGCACCTCGTTCTTTTGTATGGCTGAATACTCCCTCGTGTGGATACACCACCTTTATCCATCTGTTGCTAGACATTTGGATTATTTTCACTTTCTGGCTATGGGTGGCTTATAAAAACATAATAGAGCATAGTGGAGAAAGAAGCTCAATTTTTTTTTAATCTAAGTGGAAGCAATTGTCCTCTAGGTCCCTGAGGTATGTGATAAACGGTATCTGAATACTAGGATCGGAAGGGATCATAGGAATTTAAGACCTGCTGCTGCCTCCTATGAAGTGGGAAACCGAGTCCCAGAGAGGGGCATGGGCTTCCCCAAGGGGCAGTTTTGACCAGAAAGAGCCAAACATCCAGGCCATTTGCCCCGGATGCTGTTCCATGGTGTTCCTGCAGTCAGGCCAGCGTGGTGCACGCTGGGAGGGTGGGGGTGAGGGGACCTGGACCCATCATGTGCTGGGGTCCCGAAGCCTCTTCCCATGCCAGCAACGGAAAGCCCACACAAGCTCCCACAAGATAAAGGGGGACTTTTTTTTTTTTTAAAAAGTAAGGATATAGGGGTGTGTTATGGATTCCCAGAGCACAGAAACAGCTAGAGTCGTCCAGGGCCGGGATTCAGGGTCTCTGTGGATGTCAGGACTCTTCCTGGTCCTTGTCTTCATTTCTCCACGTATGCCTGTCAGACTGGCTTTTGTAGATTCGGTCAGTCCTCACTGCAGACTCTGGCCTCGCATGGACTCCAGACTGGTCCATGACCGTTCCAACCCCCCCCAACTTAGCTTGCTGGTGCTGTATCTGAATTCCAGAATCTGGAAAGAGAGAGAGAGAATGCCGTTGGCCCAGAGGCCAGGTGTCCGTCCCTGGTCAGTTCGCTCTGCTCGCCAATATGGCTTTGGTGGCCCCTAAGAAGGTGGCTCTGGGGGAGGAGGGTCTGCGCACATGCATGCCTGCATCCCTCGTGGGACCTGTGACTGCCGCCTCTAGGGTTATCAGGAGATGCTGGGTGTAGCCCATCTCAGACGCAGGAAAAAGAAAATGCAGAGATGTGGGTGCCTTATGTGATCATGGGAAGGACATCTTAGTCTGGGCACCAGCAGTGACCCCAGAGCCTCCCCCACCGAAACTGCACCCACTGCTGCCACGCCAGAATTGGGGCAGTGGGAGCCAGGATACCACAGATCTGTGCGTTCGAGATCTTCCCATCAGAGCTGTGATCCAGGGACCAAGAGGCCGTTGCCAAGCTGTGTCTCAACTCCCAGAGCAGCACAAACGGGGCACTGGGATGGTGGCCAGGCCTCTGGACAGTCCCTGACATCCACTCAGCTAGTGCTTGGGCTCAGACCCCCTGCGGCAAATCCCAATATCCCAGAGCCCTGCTTGCCGGGAGCGCATCTAGAGCAGCCGAAAGGCAGCCTGGCCCCACCTCGATTCTTCTCAAATTAGGGAGGCTCTTTTGAGTCCAGACCTGGAGCTGCAAGGGAGTCTGGGAGACGGTTCTGCAGACACCGGAGGGAGGTTGGAATGGGAGCTGAGGGCCGGCTCAGCACGTCCATGTCCATGAGAACCTTCGGGCAGCGTGGAGAAAAACAATAAAACCAACCTTTACTGATGACTCAGACCGGACCTGGTAAGGGACCCGTGTGGCTCTGCCTCAGGGAGACCAAAGAGAGGCAGGCCCCAACCCATAGCTTCATCAGGCACCTGCCCCAGCCCCAGCCCCAGCACTGTACCTAGCACCTTATATTAGGTACTTGGGGTACTGCATAGCAGCCCTGCTGGGTGGCTGGTGTAGGTCCCCATTTCCCAAATGAGCACACTGGGGCTCAGATGAGTAGGTGCCATGGCTGGGGCAGGTCTGCCCAGCTCCGAAGTGCTGTCCTTTGGTGTCACTGTTGACTTTGGCCAAGAGGGCCCTCTGCTAAGCTGGCGTGTCGGCTCTAGGATGCCAGGGACAGCAGGAAGGAAGGGGAGGGAGGAGGCCAGCTGCTGGGCCTGTGTGGTTTTCAGACACCAGGAACGTGGGAACCCAGGAACCCAGCCACCCCGCCCTGTCATTGTAGGGTTTGCGGAATGTTTAAGGCCAGAGGGCACGCCAGCGGTGGCGGGGGGGGGGGGGGGGGGGGGGGCAGTGAGCGTTCTTGACTTTCTCGGTGTTTCTGGGATTAACGGTCTCTAATTTCGTGCTCCCTGGGGACTCCAAATTCAGACAAAGCCTTCAGAGGCTGGGCGATGAGCTCTGTACTTTCTGTTTTCTGTTCTCCCCACAGTTCCTGGAAGTGGGTGAGGGGCAGCAGTTCCCTACCATCCCACAGAGGAGGCCGTGGAGGCTCAGAGAGGCTGACCGTCCACCCACTGCCACATAGTGGAGAGTGATGGGGGACAGAACAGCTCTCTCTGCTGGATGCCCTGAGATCCCTGAAGTGGGGTGCAGAGCTGGCTAACTTGGGGTCTTTAGAACAAGGGCATTGATGCACCAACCTCAGATGACTTTCTAGCTCTGGGACCCATTTACATCCAGTCCCAGAGTTGGTCGTGGAGCATCCACAGAGCTCAATAGGGGCCATGGGCTCATTCCCAGAACTGGGATGGGGTCTCAGGGATCTGCACCAGCCAAGGGAGCTCAGCCCCACCCCTTCTCTGTGGCCTGGGAGATCTTGGTCTGCGGGTTGGATCTGTGCCCTCTTCCCCATGAGGGTAGCTGCTTCTGTCGGGGAGCAGGAACAGGGTCCTAGTGGCCAAACCGTGTTCCCTGACTGTGCCAGTGTCAGGGGGAGACCAAGCCAAGGCCTCTCCCTTGGAGAAGGCCTCCCAAAGACCTCATGAGCCCTTCAGGCCTCTACTCTGGACTGCCAGATACATCTCTCTGGGCCTTGAGTCCCTGTGTGCCCAGCCCTGCCTGCATCCTCATGTCAGCCTTCAGCAGGGCCTGCCTCTGACTTTGCTGAAGCTTAGTATGTACTTTTCTCATCCTCCCTTCCATTCTTCCCCTCCCTCCCAGCCTCAGCCTGGCCACTCAGCATGATTGTAGTCCTGACCTCATCTGCTTCCTGTGGGGTCTCTGCTCGCCCCCTCTAGTGCCGTCAAGATCAAAACCCACCCTCCAGAGTTCAGGATGGGGTCCTTAAGAGGCTTTGGTGTTGGACTTCTGGGTCTGACAGTTCCTAGCTGTGTGACCTTGGGCACAGGGCCTTATCTCTCTGAGATTGTTCTCTGTAAAACCACCCAACCCAGTGCTTGACAATAGTACCTGTTAAGTGGAAGTTAATGTGGTTGTTAACATCAACAATAGGTAAAATTTAGTGTTTACTCTGCACAAGGTGTTATTATAGACACATCATGTGTGTTGGCTCATTTTCAGTTTTATTTCAGTTCGTGTGAGGCAGGAACCATTGTGCTTCCCATTTTATAGATGAGAAAACAGATACAGAGAGGCTCCATACTTTCCCAAGTTCACACAGGTAGCATATGCCGCAGCTGGGGTTTGAATCTGGCAATCTAGGCACAGTTAACCGTGGAGCTGCTGTGCCTCTCGGAAAGCAATCCATTTCATGGTAAGTCTAAATTTAAGGATAAAACAAAAATGTATTAAAAACCAAAAATTATTCTGAAGTTCGTTTGCCCCAAGGAATAAGAAAACTTTAATGGCTCCCTTTCTCAAGAAGAATTTTCTGTTTAGATCACAGCCATAAGCTAAGGGTAGGAAGCTCTAGTTGGACAGTTGACACTTCTGCCGGCTGGCGGGTAGCAAAAGGACGTCCACGGGCCTTGAAATCACGGGACTCAGAGGGCAGGCAGGCAATACAGCTCAGGGTTGTAGGTGTAGGACTCAGGATTTTTAAACTTTGAAGACCTGCATTCAATTCCTGGCACTACCTCTCAATTTCTGAGATGTTTAAGTCCCTGAATTTCACCAAACCTCAGTTTCTTTACCTATGAAATAGGGAAAATGTCCCCTAAAAGTTGACATGAAGAACAAAGAGAATGTGAAAATCACCTCCAAGGTGTGAGGCGTGACACAAATGTTGGGTAATGGTGAGGTAGTCCGTCATCAATCCCTCCTTGACAAGGCTCCATGTTCCCCTGCATTCCTCACTCCCCCACCCCGTCCCCGCCTCTCTACAAAGGCCAGCCTGGAGGCTCTGTCTCTAATTTTCTGTGAGATTTGGCACAGTTCATTAACCTTCATGGAACTCTTTTTTTCCTCTTTATAAAACTCATGGAGTTAACCAAATGAAACTTATGCCAGGAATGCAGTGTTGGTTCATCGTATGAAGAACAATACACCACGTTGTTAATAAAACCACATGATCGTCTCAGTAGAGAAAAAGCACCTAACAAAATCCAACACTGTTTCTGGATGAAAAACCCCAGAACAAACTTGGGAATAGAAGCAGACTTCCTTAACCTGATAAAGGGCATCTACAGCTAACATCGTACTTCATGGTAAAAGACTGAAAGCTTTCCCCTTCAGACCAGGAACATGACAAAGATGTCACTCTCACCACTTCTATTCAACATTGTGCTGGAGGCTCTCGGCAGGACAAACAGGCAAGAAAAAATAAAAAGCATCCAGATTGGAAAGAAATATAAAACTATTCATAGATAACATGATCTTGCAAATAGAAAATCCTAAGGAATCCACAAAAAATTGTTAAGACTAAACTTGCAGGATACAAGAGTAATGTACAAATTTCAGTTATATTTTGGTATATTAGTAATTAACCTGAAAATGAAATTAAAACAATTTCATTTATAATAACATCAAACAGAATAAAATACTTAGGAATAACTTTAACAAAGGTAGTGCAAGATGTGCACACTGAACACTACAAAATATTGAGAGATATTAAAGATCTAAATGGAAAGACATCCAATGTTTATGGATAGGGAGACATCAAGGTCTTTTAAATGACACAAGTCCCCAAATTAATCTTCAGATTCAGAGCAATCAAAATCACCACTAGCTTTTTTTTTTTTTTTTTTTTGTGCAAGAGATTGATGGGCTAATCCTAAAATTCATATAGGGAGAATGTGGGAGGCCCCAAATAACCAAAACAATCTTGAGAAAGAACAGAGATGAAGGACTCACACTTCCTGATTTTAAAACCTACTACAAAGATGTAATCAAGACTTGTACTGGAAATAAGGACAGTAGTATAGATCAGTGGAATAGAATTGAGAGTCTTGAAATACACCCATACACTTAAAGTCAAGTAATTTTTGACAAGGGTGCCAAGACCATTTGATTGGGAAAGAAGAGTCTTTTCAAGAAATGGTGCTAGAAAGATGATCGCCACATTTAAAAAAAAAAAAAAAACCCCAAACTCACACTATATACAAAAGATAATTCAATACAAGACACAGACCTAAATGTAATAGCTAAAAATGCAAAACTCTTAGAGGAAAACAAGTGTCCATATTCATGACTTTGGGTTAGACCATGGAGTCTTAAATATAACAAAATCATAAGTAGCTGAAGGAAAGCATAAATTGCACTTCATCAAAACTTAAAACTTTTGTGATTTGTAGGACACCGAATGTGAGAAGACCACTCCTAGAATGGAATGAAACATTTGTAAATCGTATTTCTGGTAAGGATCTAGTATCCTGAATATATACAGAACCCTTAGAACTCAACACTGGAAAGACAACCTAATTTTAAAAATGGGTAGAGGATTTGAATAGACCATTCTCTAAAGAAGATATACGAATAGTAAGTCCATGTTAGAAGATGCTTAACATTATTAGTCATCAGGGAAATGCAAATCAAAACCGCAGTGAGATACCACTTCACTAGAATGGCTAGATTCAAAAAGAGACAGCAATGTGTTGGTGAGGATTTGGACCTATTGGAACCGTCAAACGCTGCTGTTGGAAATGTAAAATGGTATGCCTCTTGGGAAACAGTCTATCAGTTCCTCCAAGAGTTAAACGTAGAGTCACTATATGGTGCAGCAATTCCACCCCTAGTTGTATGCCCAGGAGGAATGAAAACCTATGTCTACACAAAAACTTGCACGTGAATATTCATAGCATCAGTCATGGTAGCCAAGAAGTAGCAACAATCCAAATATCAATCGAGTGATGAACGGGGAAGCAAACTGGTGTATCCATACAATTGAATGTTATTCATCCATACAAAGGAAGGAAATACTGCTGTGTGCTGCAACATGGATGAAATTTAAAAACATGTAAGTGAAAGGCAGACACAGAAGCCTACGACTATGATTCCATTTATATGGAATGTCCAAAATAGGTCAGTCTGGTAGAGACAGATTAGTGGTTACCAGAATTTGAGAGAGGAGGGGAATGGGGAATGATTGCTTATGGGTACAAGTTTTCTTTTGGAGGTGGTGAAAAGCACGTGGGAATTACATAGTGGTGATTGGCTACACAGCTTTGTAACATATGAAAACCCACTAATTATACACTTAAATGGGTGAATTTTTAATGTTAATTGTATCTCAATTGCTTTTAAATATAGAGCTGATCAGAAGTGGTGGTACCCAGAGTGTGGTCCCAGCACAGCAGCACGTAGGAACTTGTTAGAAATGGAAATTCTTGGGCCCCTATTCCAGAACTGCCAAACTATTAGCTCTGGCGGGGGACAGGAGCATCTAATGAGCTCCCCAGGGAATTCAGATTTAAACTCACGGTTGAGGACCACTGGCCTAGAGCTACAATCCCTAGATCTTGTAGATGCCCCTCATTCCAGGGTTCATGAATATCTCGATCATGCAGTGACAAAGCCCTGCACACCACAAGTTAACCGCTCCCTTAGTTGGAGTGCCTAGTACGCCATCCAAATTAATCTGTTGAAGTTTTTCATCAACAACTGCATCCGTTCTTAATTTTTGCTTCCAGTATGATTAGCCATCTGTTTTGTTACAGTTTATTTTAAAGATTTTTTTTCACATAATTGTAATTTTCTACTTCAAAAGGAAAACCTGAGAGCTTAGTGACACAAACGACTGAAGCCCTTCTTTCACTTGTGTTTGCACATCAGTCAGAGTCCATGAGGAGCATCTCTCAGATGTCCCTGACATTGAACTTGAGGGAAAAGCAGTGAGGGCCCGCAGGGACTCCTGGTGGAGGTGGTGGGGGAGATATCCCTAGGTATAGACACTGTCCCATTACCCCTGTCGCTACCCGCCCCAAACTCATTTCACCCATGAATTAGTCCAGACTCTCTCTTTTTGAGAGAGAGGGCATGTGCATGTGGGGGGTGGGGGGAGGGGCAGGGAACAGAGGGAGAGGAAGAGAGAATCTTAAGCAGGCTCCACACCCAGCTTGGAGCCTGACACGGGGCTCAATCCCATGACCCTGAGATCATGACCTGAGCTAAAATCAAGAGTCAGACGCTCAACCGACTGAGCCGCCTAGGTGCCCCAGTCCATACTCTTAATGTTAGAGAAACCCAATTCAGGCTGATTTAAGCCAAAAAGCCCACTGTGGCAAGTTCACTGGGAGAATCTACCTTCAGGCAGAGTTGAACATTGGGCTCAGATGGTTACAGAATACTGTCCGTCTGTGCTTTCCCTGGGTTGGCTTTATCCTTGGGCAGCTTGCAGAGATGGCCACCAGCCACCAGCCGTCTGGGCTGACATCCCATTGGGTTAATTCAGTGCAGAGGTGGTACCTCTGAGTTAAGGATTGCATTCAGCTGCATGTAACAGAAAATTCAAGTGACAGAACCTTTGCCTCAAGGAATTTTTGTTACCTAACAAGAAGCCCTGAGCCTTGCAGCTCTGTCCTATCACCAGTTTCCATTTCTATTCCTCCATCCTTAGTGGCTGGCTTTTGTCTTCAAGGTTGCCAGTTGGTCCTGCAGCTCCAGGGTGCCCATGTCCCACCCAGGAACAAGGAGGAAGGACAAAGGGCAGGAGACACATGTCACTAAAGCTTGTCTCTTTTTAAAGATTTCATTTATTTGAGAGAGCAAGAGAGGGGGCATGAGCAGGGGGTGGGGGGGGCAGTGGGGATGGAGAAGAAGAAGCAGATTCCCCGCTGAGCAGGGAGCCCAACAAGGGGCTCAATCCTAGGACCCAAGGATCGTGATCTGAGTCACCCAGGCGCTCCGAAAGCTTGTTTCTTATCACAAAAATATTCACTTTCCTGGAAGCTCCATCCACCATATAAACTTCCAAATAGATCTGTTACAGCTGTGACCTCTCCTACCTGCAAGGAAGCCTAGAAAATTAAGATTGTTAGCTGGAAAATGACTCTCGCAAGCAAAATAGGGTTCCTCTGATAAGAAAGGGACAATGGATATTAGAGGCAGATATTCCCGGCAAAATCCCCAGGGTTGACTCTCTAGTCATGTGCCCAGCCCCAAACCTGTGTAAACCTCCTAGTGGCAAGGGTGTTGTCTTATTCACTGTTGGATTCCCAGTACCTAGAATAGTGCCAAGTCCAGAGAATGCACACGCCACGTATTTATGGGATGCGTGATTAGCCACGCTTGACTCACACCCGAAGAGCTAGGAGGTAGAGTCAGCCCTCCAAACCACGTGAGCTGATGTGGGATGGAGGGTTGGCTCCCTAAAGGAACATTAGCTTGCTGTTACCAGTAGAGGAATGGATGCTGGCCAGATAAGAACAGTGCATGCCCAGTACAACCCAGAAGTGCTCAGACTTGCCCATTTTTAGATATCACGCAAACTACTCATCCAGGAGCACAAACTAACCAATGCAAACTAACCAGTCCAGATCCCAGTACTCTAAACCACCTCTGTCTGCCTCTCCCACTCCAGGAGGCAGTATTCCTCTGCCCCCCATCCCCCCAGGGTCAAGTACCAGATAACTAGAGATGGCCTCTAGCCCCCAGAGCCTGCTAAAATTATTCAAACTAGCCAATCCAAAGCCTTCCTACTCTGCCTTGTCTTTTCACGTGGAAATCTCAATAAAGGCTCCTGCCCATGCTTTCCTCCTGCTCCTCCTGCCTCCTGACCAACCCGGGTGCTGCTTCCTGTGACTCAGCGTGGCATACCTTGCCTCCTGTTTCTAGGGATCTGTGAATATGAAAACTTTTTTCATGACGATTATTTTTGTCTGCGCGTCTTTTTTTTTTTGTTTTTTTTTTTTTGTTTTTAAAGATTTTATTTGACAGAGAGAGAGAGACAGCGAGAGAGGGAACACAAGCAGGGGGAGTGGGAGAGTGAGAAGTAGGCCTCCCGCAGAGCAGGGAGCCCGATGCGGGGCTCGATCCCAGGACCCCGGGATCATGACCCGAGCCGAAGGCAGACGCTTAACGACTGAGCCACCCAGGTGCCCCCTGCGCGTCTTAACCATACCTGATTAAAACCAATGCTAGGTGCATTTTACAGCACACTAGATGTGGGTTTGGTAAGATAATATGTATTTGGGAACAGCCTCAGACCTTGAATCTTGGTAGGACTCAGGAATCTGTTAGCAATTCCCCCCCGCCGCCGCCGCCCCGCCAAGGTGATGTGGATGATCAGCAAGAACTGAAAACCAATGATCTAGTCTCATCCTCTCACTTCGCAGATGTGAACGCTGGGGGCCAGGCTGGTGGACATGTCAGGAGACCACATCCTGGGGCAGGAGGTTGTGTGGTGAGCACAGAATTAAAACAAGGAGTGAGATGCTTCCAGCCAGGAAGAAAAGCCCCTCCTACAGCAGGGTGGTTCCTGTCTTCTTAACTCTATTGCTTAGGACCCTTTGGTTGCAAGTAACAAGTGAGCTAGAGCTCACCTGAGCAAGAAAGGGAATTTTATGAGAAAGGTACATAGGTGTTTCCTGGATCTGGTGCAGGTGGGTCTCAGGACCAAGCAGAGCCAGGAAACACAGGATCGGGCCGGCCCCTCTCTCCCTGTCCTCTTCCTCGTCCCTGTGTAAGCCCTTGCCCCTCAGACTTGCTTCCTCTGCCTGTCCTACCCTCACTTCACAATTCCACCATGCACACTGTCGTCGGTCCCAAGTTCAATGTCCTGGGAAACAGACTGTGATAACGGAGTGTGATTGGAACTACCCTTGGGCCAGTCACAGGCAGGAGCACAAACATGGCTGGCAGAAAATAGCCCCCCTGATTGGGATCGCTGCCAGAGTTGTTCCAGAAATCTCACTGAATCCGAACTCCTGTGCCCAGCAGGGCCTGGGATGGTGGTTCCAGGACATTGGCACCTCCTTTCCCCAGGCACTTGTGACTGCGTTCTCTGTTTCTACTCCAGTAACAAATCCTCGTGATGTGTTCTGTTCTCTTGGAGAAGTTCAGGAAATTTCTCATTTCATTGGCATGATCCAGAGAAATCCTCTCCAGGGAAAAGGCTTTCAAATGGGAATTCTCACGTCTGCTATGTGAGATTTTAAAAATTCGTTTTTATTTCTGATGGTGTTTTTCCTATTCTTGTCCCTATGTCCTGGGTGGTCCTTGGCCTCCCGTTCATTTCACACGTACTGGGGCTCTGCTGAGAGCACAAGCGTGTAAGGATCTAGCAGGTCCCTGCCTGTGGGCAGCTCAAACTCTGGCTTCAAAACTCATCCCAGTGACTGTGTCACCCAAGCCAACATAGAGAGCCGTGGTCTCCCTAAAATATCCGGAACTGGCTCCGGATTAGTAGTTCCAATAGTAATGGTGAGGGGTGCACTGACAGATACTGTCTTGTTCCCAAGCCCCCAGTTTGCTATTATCACCCCCATTCTAAAGTAAGAAAAAGGTTTGGGGGACTGCTTGCCCTGTGATCCGTAGCTGATGAGTTACCCAGTGGGATTTGACCCCCATGTCAGATGCCAGAGCTTTGCCCACTGCCTGTCTTGTCTCTGGCCTTTAGTTATTGCACTTCATACCCAGCAGTCAGGGAACAAAACAGTAAATAAAGTGCTGAATTACACAGTGCAAGCCGTTAGCAAATAGGACAGCGTGTCACCTCCTGCTAATCGTATGCTCCAGACGAGTGCAGAAGGCACCCAAAGCTGTTACCAGCTGTTTTTGCACCCTGTCCTGGAAAAGTGTAGATGGGGGATTCGGGCAGTGAGGCCCTAGGTCAGCTTCGCTAGTTTCAATAGCTCACAAATATCCTTAAAAGTCAAAGCAGCTACAGAAGAAAGAGATCACCATGGACTGAGTTAATGAGGAAAGGCTTTCCAGAAGCGTCAGAACAATGGGGGAGGCTGCAGATAGAGGGTGGGGGGTTCAGGGGGGAGGAGTGGGGGGCATAGCATGAGCCCTGTGGAAGTTTTCCACATATGACCATGATCTGTAGCAATAACTATTTCACACACAAGTATCTATAAAAGGGAAACAGAAGTCTCATAGAATAATATTTAACTCTTACTATATACCCTAACACTATTATTTACTTCTTTTAAAGAATATGCTAGTTGCCATCCACTTAATTGCTCTCACAGTCCATTAATGGATCGCCTCCAACAGTTGAACAACACAGCAGAACAGGTCTGATGGAGCATTGTTTTATAGAAAACAATGGTGGGCCCTGAGGCTTGCCAGCTGGGTGGGGCCAGCTCAGGGTAGATGTCCAAACCAGATGTGAAACCCATACCAGGCAAAAACAACACAATTTCGTGTCTGTGAAAATAAGAAAATGATCTTCGTGCTGTGGCGTTTGTATGTATCTCCAAAGATGCTCCCGGGCACTTAAATGTTCAGGGTTACAATTCCCCGAAGTGGATTCTTCCCGCATATATGGAGTTTTAGGTCAATTGTGGAGAGGCCCGGCGGCCTAGATGGGTTGGGGTGTGGGCTGACAAGGGAAGAGCCAGGAATTTTGGACAATCCAATCAGGCAGGAAACCTTTCTGCTCTTTATGCAAGGATTACAAGGCACAGAAATGTATGTAGAGAAAGAACTGGGAAGACAGATGTCTTTTCTGATGAAGTTTCTAGGATGAATACGTGAATGGATTTGCCAATTTTTGAGCTAACCATAGTCTGTTGGTTCATTATTATAAGCAGCCTGGGGTGTTTTTTTCTTAGTAAATATGCTTTTAATGATTTAGGAAGATTCAAGCCCAGATGTACAGAGCTAACACAGCTCCTGCCAGCCTACTTTGCAGTTTTTTATTGAGACATAATTCATTTTATCATGAAATTCACCCTCATGAAGTATCTAGTTCAGTGGTTTTTAGTGTATTCACAAAGGTGTTCAACCATTATTATATAATTCCAGAACGTTTTTTTTAAGATTTATTTTTTTTAGAGAGTGCGCATGCGTGCACAAGTGGGCGGGGCAGAGGGAGAGACGATCCCAAACAGACTCCATGCTGAGCGCAGAGCCTGACGCAGGGCTCAATCTCACAAGCCTGAGTGAGATCACGACCTGAACTGAAACCAAGAGTCAGATGCTTAACCGACTGTACCACCCAGGCTCCCAATTCCAGAAAATTTTCATTTCTCTGCCCCAAAAACCCCACATCCATGAACAATCACTCCCACCCCCCCAACTATTGATTTTTCTGTCTCTGTTGGATTTGCCTATTCTAGACATTTCATATAAACAGAATCACATAACGTGGCCTTTTGTGTCTGGTCTCATTCATTTTGCAAGTTTTCTAGGTTCATCCATGTTGTAGCATGGGTTGGTACTTCATTCCTTTTTATGGATGAATAACATTACATTGTGTTTATATGCTGCATTTTGTTCATTCATTGATGGATGTTTGGGTTGTTTCTACTTTTTGGCTATTATAAGTAATGCTGATATGAGCATTTGAGTACAAATTTTTGTGTGGGCATATTGAGGAACTGCCAAACTATTTTCCAAGAGGCTGCATGTGCCATTTTACATTCCCACCAGCAATGTATGAGGGTCTGCGTTTTCCCATATCTTTGCCCATATTATTATCTGCCTTTTTTGGTATAGTCATACTTGTGGGTACAAAGTAGTTTTATTTGCCATTTCCTAATGACTAAAGATGTTGAGCTCCTTTTCACATACTAATTGGCTATTTTTATATTTTCTCTGGAGAACCATCTATTCAAATCCTATGCCTATTTTTCAGATTGGGATTTTTTTATTGTCGAATGATGAGTTCTTTACATATTCTGCAAACTAGACCTTTATGTGATTTCCAAATATTTTCTCCTATCGTGTGGATTGTCTTTCACTTCCTTGATAGTGTCCTTTGAAGCTCAAAACTTTTAAATTTTGGTAAAACCCAGTGTATCTATTTTTTTCTTTTGTTTGTGTTTTTTGGTGTCTTTTAAGAAACCGTTGCCTGATCCAGTGTCATGAAGAGCTGTGCCTTCATGTTCATCTAAATGTTATAGTTTCACCTCATATTTAGATCTTCAATATGTTGAGTTAATTTTTGTATGTGGTGTGAGGGAGGGGTCTAATTTCATTCTTTTGCATGTGGATAGGTTGTCCCAGAACCATTTAAAAAAAGACTGTCCTTTTCCTATTGAATAGTCTTGACACCCTTTTTAAATATCAATTCATCTTGATGAGTTTATTTCTGGACTCAAAATCCTCCTCCATTGATTTATAAATCCTTATGCCAGTAGCATACTCTCTTGATTGCTTGTAGCTTTGTATTAAATTCTAAAATCAGGGCATGTAAGTCCTCCAACTTTGTTCTTCTTCCAGGATTAGTTTGGCTATTCTGGGTCTCTTGCATTTCCATATAACTATTAGAAACAGCTGGTCAATTTCTATTAAAAAAACAAAGGTCAGCTAGGATTTAACAGGGATTGCACTGAGTCTGTAGATCAGTTTTGGGGGAGCATTTCCATTTTATTATTAAATCTTCTGATCCAAGTACAGAATAGCTTTCCATTTATTTAAGGCTTTTTAAATTTCCTTCAATGTTTGGTAGTTTTCAGCATATAAATCTTATATATCTTTTGTTACATTTATCCCTAAGGGTTGTTTTTGTTTTGTTTTGTTTTGTTGGCTGCTATCGTAAATGGAACTGGTTTTCTTAATTTCATTTTTGGATTGTTCATTGTTAGCATGTAGAAATACAACCTTATTTTGTATATTGATCTTCTTATCTTGCAACTTGGCTAAATTGATTTACTGTAATAGTTTTTTGTGTGTATGTGGACTTTTTACAACGTTCTCTCTACAAGAGAGATCATGCCATATACAAATAGGAATAGTTTTACTTTCTCTTTCCAAGCTGAATGACTTCTTTTTCTTGCCTAGTGTTCCTGGCTAACGCAGTACTGTATTGAATAGAAATGATCAGAGCAGACGTCCTCATCATGTTGAAAGCTTTCAGTCTTCCGCCATTAACTATGATGTTAGCGGTGAGGGTTTTATAGATGCCCTTTATCAGGATGAAGAAATTCTCTTCTCTTCCTAGTTTGCTGAGTGTTTTGAAAAGGTGTTGAATTTTGTTAAATGCCTGTCTTTTTCTTTTTGCCTCAGTGGACATGATTATGCAGGGTTTTTTTCCCCCTTATTCTATTGACATGGTATACTGGATTGATTAAATTTCATATTTGAACCAAGCCTGCATTCCTGGGATAAATCCCACTTGGTCATGGTACATAATCCTTTTTATATGTTCGCTGGATTCAGTTTGCCAGAATTTTGTTAAAGATTTTTGCATCTATATTCATAAGGGATATTGGTCTGTGTTTCTTTTCTCTTGGTGTCTGGCTTTGCTACCAGGATAATTCTGGCTTCATGGAGTGAATGGGGAGCTGTTCCTTTCTGTTCTACCTTTTGGAAGAGTTGTGAAGGATTCATGCTAAATCTTTTTTAAACATTTGGTAGACATCTGGTCCTGGCCTTACTTTAAGGAAAGTTTTTCCGTTTGTTTGTTTTGTTTGTTTGTTTTTTTACTATGTCAATCTCTTGTTATAAGTCTTACTGGATTTTTTTTTTTCTTTTTTAGTCAGGTTTGGTATCTTTATCTTTGTAGGATGTTGTCTGTTTCATCTAGGTTATGTAATTTGTTGGCACACTGTTGTTCATAGTATTTCTTTAATAATTCTTTTTATTTCTGTGAGGCACATAACTGTCATCCTCTTTCATTCCTGATTTTAGTAATTTGAGTCTTCTTTTTTTTTTTCATGGTCAGTCTAGTTAACAGTTTGTCAATTTCATTGATCTTTTATTTTTTTAAAGATTTTATGTATTGAGGGAGAGAGAGAAAAAACAAGTGGCGGGGAGAGGGAGAGGCAGGCTCCCCACCGAGCAGGGAGCATGATGGGGGACTCAGTCCCAGGACCCTGACATCATGACCTGAGCCAAAGGCAGACGCTTAACCAACTGAGCCACCCAGGCACCCCTCATTGATCTTTTTAAAGAACCAACTTTTATTTTCATTGATTTTCTTTTTTAAAAAAATTCTATTTTATTCCACTTTAATCTAGATTATTTCTTTTCTGGGGCTTACTTTGCTCTTTTTTTTTTTTGTCTTAAGGAGGAAGATTAGGTCATTGATTTAAGCTCTTTCTTCTTTTTTAGTATGGTCATTTATAGCTATAAATTTCTAAGCACTGTTTTTCCTGCATCCCATAAGTTCTGGTATGTTGTGTTTTCATTTTCATTCATTTCAAAGTATTTTCTAATTTCCCTTGTGATTTCTTTTTTGACCTATTGGTTATTTAGGAGCGTGTTCTTTAATTTCTGCATATTTGTGAACTTCTAGTTTTCCTTCTGTTACTGATTTCTAAGTTTTTTCCATTGCGGAGTGGTTGTAGGACATACTTCATGTGATTTAAATCCTTCTAAATGTATCAATGCTTGTTTTTATGACCTGAGGTGTTGTTTATCCTGAAGAATGTTTTATGTGAGCTTGAGAATAATGTGTATCCTTCTTGAATGTATATGTTAATGTTTTTCATCAGATTTGGGAACTTTCTGAATGTGAGTTCTTCGGGTATTTTTCCTGCATTTTTTCCCTTTTTCTTTCTGTTTCTGAAACTAGATCATCTCAGCTGGCCTATCCTCAAGGTCATTGATTGATTTCTTCTTCCTGCTTAAATCTGCTGTTGAGCCCTAACAGTGAATTTCTCAGTTATTTTACTTTTCAACTCCAGAATTTCTCTTGGTTCTTTTTTATGGTTTTTACTTCTTTATTGATAGTCTCTGGTGAGAAATCATTCTCTCCTCTTTAGTTTTTTTAGACATTTTGTGAATATGTTTAAAACAGCTAATATAAAGTCTTTGTCTAGGGGCACCTGGCTGGCTTGGTCAGAAGAGCGTGCTACTCTTGATCTTGGGGTCATGAGTTTGAGCCCCACGCTGGGTGTGGAGATTACTAAAATGAATGAATAAATGAGTAAATAAGTAAATAAACAAACTTTAAAATAATAATAAAAAGTAGGGCGCCTGGGTGGCTCGGTTGGTTAAGCGACTGCCTTCGGCTCAGGTCATGATCCTGGAGTCCCTGGATCGAGTCCCGCATCGGGCTCCCTGCTCGGCGGGGAGTCTGCTTCTCCCTCTGACCCTCCCCCCTCTCATGTGCTTGCTCTCTCTCATTCTCTCTCTCTCAAATAAATAAATAAAATCTTTAAAAAAAATAATAATAATAAAAAGTAAAGTCTTTGTCTAGTAAATCCAATGTCTGTAATTCCTCAGAGGTAGTTTAGACTGATTTTTTTTTTCCTGTGTATGGACCATACTTTCTTCTTTCTTTGCATGTCTCATAATTTGATGTTATTGTTGGAAACTGGCCATTTAAAATAATATAATTTGACAATGCTAGAAATCATATTCTTCTCCCTTCCCAGGGCTGCTTGTCACTGCTATTTATTGCTGTTGTTTGTTTAGTCACCGTTTTCAGGTAATTCTGTAAAATTTGTCTTCTTCATTGTGTGTGGACACGGAAATATCTGCTAGGTTCTCTTAAGGTCATCTAATGATTGCACAGAGATTTCCTTAGATGCCTGGACCAAGTAAGTCTTCCAGTCTTTGCCGTTAAGTTCTGTGTGTGTTTGGGGGCACACCTTCAACACTGAGGCAGATAGTTCACAAATCTACCTTAGTTTTTACTTTCTTACTTGCTCAGAGCCTCAACATTAGGCAGAGGTGAAAGCTTAGGGCATCCTCAAATCTTTACTGAGCATGCAAATATCCGCGGGCACAGCCCTATGCATACTCATGGTCTTTTAGATTCCCAAATATGTGGGAGCTTTGCAAAGCCCTCTATAGATATCCCATTCCCCAGTTTTGCCTTTTAAGCTGTTTGGCCAGTTCATTGTTTGTCTCAACTGTTACCCACCACCTTGGACAGTGTGATGTTCAACAGTTGCCTCTGATTGTTTTCAACAAATGCCCCAAGGAAAATGCTATTCACACTGGCTGAGCTCTGATTCAGGAAAAATAAAGACAACCTTGAAAGTGGGATCTTCCAGAAAACCACCAGATAGGTCAAATAAAGCCAGTTCTCTGAGAATGGACTTGGAAGAAGCTCCAGCCCTGCCCCCTATGGTGGATGCCAGGATGCTGGCTCTCAAGGCGACTCCAGAGCTGGTGGAAGGGACTGGAAAATAGAGCAAGTTAAAACTCCACAAAGCTCACTGTTCTCAATGAGATCCTGCCAATTTTCTTAAGGAAACTCTGCTGGAATTACTACATGCCTTTGGTTAATTTCCAGAGTTCTGAAAAAGGCTGATTCTGACCATTTTTGCCCGTGTTCTCATTGCTTTGTGGAGGAGAGAATCCTCAGAAGTCCATCCTCCACGATTTCATTGGCGTGGCCAACAAGCTAATTTTGAGCCTGCATGTGTCCACCGTACTCAGTGGCTAATTAAGGACACTATGCTTGCACCCAGTGGCTTAGTGAGGCCACTTTTCCGTGGTTGAATTGTTTGTGGATTCTGTTGGTAGGGGCCAGTGGGGTCACGCCTGCCAGCCACTCTGAGTATTTTAGTCTTGTATCTACAACAAGCAGAGTATATGACCTTGGAACAAAGGAGCTGAGATTTCCAGAGTACTAACTATATGCTACAGTGTGTGCTGGGTCTTTTTTGTACATTATATCATGTCATTCTTGCAACAACCAAGAAAGAAAATGTTTCCGTTTAATGAATGAAGAAACTACTAAAACACAAAGTGATAGGCAGGTAGACTAGCAGGTGTGTAACCTGGTATATGTTTCTCTCCTCCCCCTTCTGGCTCCACCCCATCCCACTGCAGAGGCAAGAGGGGACAAAGCCAAGTGGGTGTTCACTTGGCCACTCATCTTCCTCCTGTGCATCACCATCCCCAACTGCAGCAAGCCCCGCTGGGAGAAATACTTCATGGTCACCTTCATCACCGCCACGCTGTGGATCGCTGTCTTCTCCTACCTAATGGTGTGGCTGGTGAGTGGCGGAAGCGGGGGTGGGCCGTACAGACAGCCCCTGCCCAGCACCTGCCGGAGGTGGGAGAGCTGGGTTCAAGAGCGACCTCAGACACGGTGGTGCCACCTTGAGCAAGTCGCCTCCCTTTGCAGACGTTGGCTTATTTCTCAGTAGAAGGGGGTTTCAGCAGAGGTGCCTGGGGCTGTGCTTGGCACCAGGGATACCCAGATGGACACAGCATGGCACTGACATTCAAGGCAAGCGTGGGGGCAGGAGAAGAGATTCTGAGATCCGCTGCTCAGGTGCGATGGGAAAAGGAATATGGCGGGAAGATCTCTGGAGGGCTAGTGCCTAGTCCCCCTTCCTTTCCAGGGCCCCTGGGGGAAGGTGAGGGAGACAAGTCAGTGGGAGAGGAACACAAGGCAGTCTTTTCTGTAACCCCTACCAATAAACTCATTTGGTCCTCATAACAACCCAGTGGGATAGGGGTTTTTATTTTGCCCATTTTACAGATGAGGAAACTGAGGTATCCAGATTGAGTAATTGGCCCAGTTGCACAATTATCAACTATTATACGATTAGTTACATAATCAGTAAATTCTAGAGTTGGGCTCCTGAGTCCATGATCTCAGCGACTATCCCGAAATGCCCCTCAATTTCTTACTGGAGTTTTCAGATGCCATTTGGACTGAAGTTTTGCAGGCAGAGAGGCTTTGGCATAGCTCTTTGTAAGCACCTCTGGCCACGCGTGACAGCTCCCTGTACAAACCTTTCATTGGCTGTGGGTGGGGGGCGGTAAGCAGGAGCCCCTTTCCCCGTTGCTCCGTGTACCACCCTGTGGGGAGGGGAGGGCTGTGGGGTCACATGGAAATGCATTTGAATCCTAGATCTCCCACTTACCAGCCGTGAAACTCGGCAGGTGACTCAGCTTCCATGAACCACGGTCACCCCCTCTGCAGAAGGGGGACGACCGTCCCCGTCTCACAAGTTCATGGGGAGGATGGAGTTCTCTGCTCAGACTTTGTGGTTTGAGTTGGCAGCATGTCTGATCGATCGTAACTGTCGATAGCAACTGTTTTCACCATGAGATGCAGCCAGGGCTGCGTCCATGCTTTGTCCAGACAAAGGTTAAAATCCTCATAGATGCCGGGGTGTGTGTGTGTGTGTGTGTGTGTGTGTTGGGGTGTGGGAAGAGTTGAAAACGGCTACTATCCAAACCCCCAAGTAGAGGACAATCAAGGATCACGAAAACGATGCCTTATGCGAATTGCCCTTGTAAATGGACATTTTTCAGAGAAGGTTAACACCAGCCCATCTTTATATTTGATAGAAGGGTCCAGGGAATTCTCTTACTGAAGTACATTCCCAAAACAACACTGTAAGGAAAAAAAAGTATTGCATGACATCTGAGGAGTAGGTATGAGAATTAGGAAAGATCAAATTAATGAATGGGTGAAACTTTCTCTTCTCCAGTTACTGGAAACAACAGTATTATGAAATCAGCTCTGCTCATTCGCTGTGAGGCCGGATGTTTAACAACACTCACATCCCCATGACCTCGAGTCAGCCCACCTGCACTTCTTAAAGTAGAGAGAGTCTGGAAGTAGCTTGCCTGGGGTCACAGGAACTGCTTGGCTGTGGCACCCTTACCTGTGGCTTTGAACTTCAGCCCGCCTCAGTTTGGGGGAAATGGAATGACCCTGACGGTAGAAATTGGTCAAGACGATAGCACCCCATGTCAGCCTTCATTTTGGGCCATGAGCTTGCTTTCCTTGTGACCTGATGGGGGCCGCCAGGGAGCAATGGCATCTCATCTGCCCACCCCTTACTCTTACCACCTTTTATATCTCTCACCCCTAAGGCTTCAGGGAAAACAATTCTTGAATGTCAGTGTGAAGGGAGGGACCTTGGAAAGGGATCGTCCTGCCCAGCACCCTTGCACCGCTGGGGAGACTGAAGGCCAGAGCGGGGCCACGACTTCCACAAGGTTGCACAGATAGCCCCAGAGCTCTGGACTCAGTTCTGCTCCCCTATCGGAAGCCTGAGTATCAGGTGGGCTCAGAGGGCCCAGGGCTAGAGTCCGGGGCAATGCCACACACAGGCGGCATCTCTAGTCTGAAGCACCCTGGATGGTGTGTGCACGCATGCACACACACACACACACACACACACAAGACCTTCCTTCTGTTCTTCCATCCTTCAGCTTCTTAGCCACGTAGTTCAGTGATTCAAGGGGGGGAATGGAGGCATCCCCCATCATGCCAAAATAACCCAGGCTCCTGTATTGACGATGTCTGGCATCCCCCAAAGAAAGCCTGTCAGCCACGGCCTGGTTGTACTTGTGGAGATCTCGTTCATGGCCAAGGTAGACTGAACATTGATGGATCAATGGTTCAGTTTTGCCCTCCTCGGTGTCTGAAAGAGAAGGGAAACATACATCTGTGAACATCTTGCACAGGCCAGGCACTGTCATCTCACATTTTCTCACTTAATCTTTATTAGCAAGCCCATTTTGCAGATGAGGAAACTGAGGCTCAGAGAAGCAAACCAGCTTCTCCTAAATCACACAACCATTCGCTAGGATTGGAGCCATCAGTCGAGATGCGAACAACCGTAAGAGGTGCCACGGTTCCCATTGTAGAGATGGGAGGGAGGGCAAGCCAGAGCTAATGGGGTTACCCAAGTGCTTCTAGGGCTTTCCATCTGGCTCCTGCTCAGCACGCCAGCCATCTCTCGAGTGTCAGGAATTTCTCAGTAGAGTGTGTGACTGCATCAGGATCCTTTGATCCGGAAGTTCTATTTCTTGGAGCTTTTCCTAAGAAGGCAGTAAGATAAGGACCCAAAGATGTACACCCAAGGTGCATGATATTGAGGTAGGAACATGGCCTTTAAAGTCAGTAAGACCTGGC
Organism: Leptonychotes weddellii; assembly: GCF_054177405.1. NCBI lineage: Eukaryota > Metazoa > Chordata > Mammalia > Carnivora > Phocidae > Leptonychotes > Leptonychotes weddellii. Next base: position 10,046,712 of record NC_138377.1, on the reverse strand, counting down.
CCAGAATCCCTGCTCCACCGCTCACCAGCTTCTTGCCCACAGGCAATGCTGCATAACCTCTCTGAGCCTCAGTTTCCCTGGGCATAAAATAAGTGTAACCACAGTGCCCCCTCACCAGTGGGTGGTGATAATAGAGCACCTGAGATTGTGTACGCAACATACCTGGGAAAGCACCTGGTAAACACTATGTGCTCAATACATGTTATATGCTGTGAGGTCGTAGGAGCAAAGAAAGAGACCACCTCACTGTCCGATGGTGAGGGATTGGCTAGAACCATTCAGCCACGCCATGAAATCTATGGGGGGCCACCATAGATCCAACCCAGCATGGACCCCCACACATCGGTTTGAAATAGTATCAAAGATGATGACAAGAGGTGGAAGGGTATCCACAGCGTCTAACACACACACACACCAAAAAGAAGGTCAAGGATATATTCTAAAGCAAGAGTTTTCAAGTGTGGTTCCCAGACCAGTAGCCACCTGGGAACTGGGTAGGAACATAAACTCTCGGCCTTCACCCCAGGCCTCCTGAATCAGAAACATGGGGGGCGGGGGGAGCAGCCTGCATTGTAACCAGCCCGCCAGAGGCTTTTCCACGGGCTCGAGTTTGAGAACCACGGGCTGACAGAAAAGGCTAATAGTGGTCGTCTGTGGGTCTTGTTTTTATTTTCCTTCAGTTTCTAAATGTTTTAAAACAGCAAATAGAACAGCAGTCCTACGTTCCAGTTAAAAGCACTGGGAATAAGCAAAGGTCCTGGGTATTCCTCCCAGAGTTCATGTCCCCCCCCGCCCCGACTCTTCTGCAGGTGACAATTATTGGATACACGCTTGGGATCCCCGATGTCATCATGGGCATCACTTTCCTGGCAGCGGGCACGAGTGTTCCAGACTGCATGGCCAGCTTAATCGTGGCGAGACAAGGTAAGGGTGGTGCCCCTCCAGCTGTGAGCATCACCGGGCAGGCCCCCCTGCGCCTACTGGGGTTAGAGTTCATGGCCCTTCTGACCGGTAGCTGTTACATCCTGCTATGGAGCCGGCTGATGAGGGGAAAGCATCATGCATCCGAGTCCATCCGTGGAGAGAGAATACGACAGCCATAAACACCTCCATCCAGATCTCTAGAACCATTTGCTTCTGCAGACTTGGATCAAAGGAACTTGTTCTGAAATCACCAGTCTGGCATTAAACAGAGCTGAAACCCCGACTTCTTACAGCAAATACAATAGTAACGAGAAGTCTTCGGGTCCCAGGAAGGCAAAGGGAGAGGGGTATCGTGTACCTCCAACTGTTTTCCTATTCTTAAAATTCTAGAACGTGGATACCGGTTTGGTTACTTGGTTGGTTGGTTAGTGGTTTTTCTTTGGGGCTCACTACCTGACACGGGTTAAGCAAGGTAAGGAGTACCTGTATGCTCTTTAATGCAGAACAAAAGCCCCATAAAGGGCTGACCTTTATTGATTGTGGTGTGTGTGCTGGTGAGGCCGAAACCCAGCATGAACCCCCACACATCGTCCTCCATAGATGAAAGTGTGAAAGTATGGGGGGCGGGGCGCTGGGGGCCAATAATAGAATGACACCTCAGAGGAGACAGAAAAGAAGTGCCCAAGGGGAAAGTGGGCTCTGGCAGGCAGGAAGTGACATTTTATTCCTCCCAAGTTAGGAGAAAAAGGTTGACTGAGGGGGTCAGTCGGTCCTGAGAAGACCTGAGATGAGGGGAGAGAAGTGTGGGAGTGTGGTTGACATAGGCCGGAGGCTTGTGGACAGTGGGGACAGCAACTGAGGGGAACGGTGTTTAATCGAGTGACCTCTGAGGTGAGTATATTCGCTTCCTAAGCCTGTCATAACCAAAACACCACAACGGGGTGGCTTAAAAGAAGAGGCTGGTAGTTGCACAGTTCTGGATGCTAGAAGTCCAAAATTGAGGTGGCAGCCAGGCCACACTCCCTCCAAAGGCTGTAGGGAAGGGTCTGTACCAGGCCTCTCCCTGCAGCTTCTGGGGGTGGCCGGGCGGATGGCTTAGGGCTGCGTCACTGTCGTCTCTGCCTCTGTCGGCACGTGGTGTTCATCCCTCTGCGAGTGTCCGTGTCCAAACTTCCCTCTCCTTACGAGGACACCCGTCATTGCATCGGGGCTCATCCTAATTCAGTATGACCTCATTTTAAATTGATCACATCTGCAAAGACCCTATTTGCAAATAAAGCCCCAGGCGCAGGTGCCGGGAGGACACGAGCTGCGGGGAGGGCACTGTTCAACCCGGTGCAGTGAGGACTAGGAGAGCCACCGAGCGTCGAGGGCCTGGCTGATGTTCAGTGGCGTCAGCTTGGCCAAGTGGGACTCAGGCATACCCAGCTCCAGTGACACACACGTGAGAGATGACAAGTTCACCCAGAGCTGGTGTTGCCAGGTGGATGCAGGGAAGGTCAAGGGGTAAGAGAATGTGTTGTTGAAACAACCAACCCTGGAGTCCAGGCTGGCTGGGGGCTGGAGTCATGATGCTAGAAGGTGAAGGCCTGGGCGGTGAGGTCAAGAAAGGGCTCTGTAGGAACCTGGGCTAGGTGGGGTTCTGAGGGAGGACATCCTATCAGGGTGACTCCTGTGGAACGCAGAGGGCACAGAAAGTGAGCGAGGGCAAGGTGCAGGTGGAGCGTATCATCATGAAAGTGACACCGGGGTCTCTGGCCGAGGATCCAGCAGACATGGTTAAAGCATGGACACTTTCTTCGTGGCAAAGGGTCCAGAAACCTCTGCTCAGAATCCATTGCACAAGCAGACCATGCCACGTGCTCTAATGTGGAGATCCTGCATCCTAGGCTCCCGAAGGCTCGCAGCTCCAAGTGTGGTCCGGGCTGGCGGCGGCAGCAGCAGCTTGACCAGGGAGCTTGTAAGAAATGCAGAATCTCAGGCCGCCTCGGTGGCTCAGTGGGTTAAGCATCCGACTCTTGGTTTCGGCTCAGGTCATGATTTCACGGTTGTGAGATTGAGCCCCACGTTGGGCTCTGTGCTGAGCTGAACGTGGAGCCTGCTTCAGAGTCTCTCTCCCCCTGTGCCCCTCCCCACCCCCTGCTCTTGCTCTCTCTCCCCCCAAAATTAATTAATGAATTGATTAATTTAAAAAAAGAAATGCAGAATCTCGGGCCCGCCCCAGACCCACCGCCAGGCCCCCAAGTGAGTCCTACGCTCTTGAAGTTTGAGAAGGTTGCCCTAAGTTTCCTCGATAGGCAGCACTGGCACAGGGTGGGAAGTCTGCCAAATCTGAGACCCCCTCCTCCTCTCCTCTCAAACTCGGGTGTCCGCGTACCTCCTGACCCATCGAGCGGGTGCTGCGTCCTCACCAGAGGCGAGTAGCTGGCCCAAAACCACTGTCGCACGTCCCTGCGTTGTTCCAGAGACTGAGACGCTGGGAGGCTGATGCCCCGGGAGTCAGCGCCCCAACACCACCACCAAGATTTTGAAAGCACCCAGCACGGTGCCGAGACAGGGAGGAAGAACGTGAGGTCCCTGAGGGAGGCACTGGGTCCTGGAGGTCCGCAGGTGACAGCAACAGGGCAGGAGGAGGGGGTAGCCCAGCGTCTCCCCACGGGGCCGGTGCTCAGACGGACGCGAGCCGGCTGTCCGGGTGCAGGGCCGAGCAGCTGCAAGCTTCTCAGGGACCCAAGCCGTCTTAGGGCTGCAGACATTCGTGTTCCAAGCTCGTTCGTTGCATGCACACTTGCATTGTGCCGGGTTCTGACGGTCATGTCAGGTGAAAGCTAGGTGGCCCGGTTAGAGCAGATGGCAGGCAGCCGGAGTCTTATCTGTACAAGTTTGTTTTCTAACTTTTAATACCCCTCGAGCTGTTAAGTCCTTTGATTGTGTGGCTAGCATGATCCCAGCCAGCTGGGCAGGAAGCAAAGGATGATGGCGAGGCCCCTAGCCTCTAAGATGCTTCTAGTCTAGTTGGGAGAAAAGAGTTTACCCTGCAGAAGCCTCCAGGGCATGAGACCCGATGCCTTATCCTCTGAGCGCAGGTCATGGGGCCATCACCTGGGCTCTGTGAAGGATGCTGGACCGCTCACAAACTGTGTGACTTTGAGCATGCCCCCAAGCCTTGGTTCCGTCATATGCCATGAGGACAATGCCCCCTCCCTCCCAGGATAACTGGGAGGATTCAATAAGGTGACACACATAGTGGGTCCTCATAGCACATAGTGGGTCCTTGGGGAACATCAGGGGACCGACCCAGCAGGAGAAATGATAAAGGGCCCTATATTCGTTTCCCAGGGCTGCCATAACAAAGCACCACAAAGAACAGAAATGTATGGTCTCAGGGTTCTGGAGGCTAGAAGCCCAAGGTCAAGGTATTGGCAGAGTTGGTTCTTCCTGAGGGCTGTGAGGGAGAATCTGTTCCAGGCCTCTCTCGTTGGCTTGTAAATGGCCGTCTTCATGTTCCCTCTCTGCTGTGTCCAGGTGTCCCCTTTTGTAAGAACACCAGTCAGATTAGGGTCTACCCCAATGACTCTTTTTAAGTTGATGATCCTATAAAGATCCTATCTCCAAATGCCGCATTCTGAGCTATTGGAGGTTAGGACTCTAACATAGGAATCTCAAGGGTCATCATTCAGCCCCTAGGAGGCCCCTTAGACTTCATGGAGTGGATTTAGACCTCATAAGAATTTTCTGAAATGTGGGATCCATGAAGAAGGAATTCCTTTCTGAAGAATAGCGCTACTAGGACACAAATAGGGGTTTCCAGCAACCTAATCTTGGTGAATGACACGTGTCAATTGTCTGCTCTAGGCCTTGGTGACATGGCTGTCTCAAACACCATAGGAAGCAATGTATTTGACATCCTAGTGGGACTCGGCATACCGTGGGGCCTGCAGACCATGGTTATTAACTATGGGTCCACGGTAAGTTCCTCCCACTGCCTTATAAGCCTTATTAGTCTGGCGTGGACGCCAGACACGAGCACTTGATGGGGACAGACGGTGGCATTGGCCCCGTTCCAGCAGAGAGCCCCAGGTGACACACTGCCCCCCCCCTTGGCACCCTGGCACCCACTTTCCATGAAGACCTCTGGAACGGCCTGAGGGGCACCTGCAGGAGGAAGCCCCCATGTGCAGCCACCCCGCACCTCAGCCCACGGACACGTGTGTCCCCGCCTCATCGGTTCCTTCCCAAGCAGAGTGGAGACTTAAATCCACGGTTAGCTGACCCTCCCCCACTACAGGCTCACCGTGAACACCCTATCCTATGCTTTCCAGAAGGAATACACGACGGTGCCCTGGGCTCTCAGAACAGGGCCCCGAGCAGCCCCGAGATTCAGGGCGTGTGTGTTTGTTTTTCCAGGTGAAGATCAACAGCCGAGGTCTGGTCTATTCCGTGGTGTTGTTGCTGGGCTCTGTCGCTCTCACTGTGAGTCTTCCGGTTCTGGAATTGTCCTTCATTCCATCTGATCCTGCATCGTTACTTGCAATGTCTCTGAAACCCATCTCTCTTCCCTCTGGCAGTGAGGGATGACACTGAGAAAACACAGATTCACAGAGCCCTCCAGACGCAGTTTGCACCCAGAACGTTGGCACCCCCCCACACTACATTTTTCCCTGAGTGACTAAGAAGTCACCAGAGCAAGTGAACTGCATCCCGGTCTCCCCACTGCCCCATCCGTCTCCCCTCACTACTGCCAGGAGGAGAGAAGTTTCCCCCAGCCTAGCCGAGCTGACAGAGGGGGGACATGACTGTCAGGCCTCAGGACTGGCACGTGAGTAATGCTGAGGTCGCCTTACTCCACGCGCCCGGGCTTGAGCTACACACTGTACCTCTGCTTATTTTATTCAATCCTTACAGCCACCTGATGATGCTGTTCCCATTTGGCAGAAGAAATCGAGGCCAAGGGGTTGAGTACCTTGCCCAAGGTCACAGGGGTAGGAAATGGGAAAGCTGGGATTTGAACCCAGATCGGTCTGTCTCTATAGAACCCATGGCCTTGCTCTGATGGGGTAACTGTGATCCAGCCCTTAGGCAGTGTCCATTCAGAGATAAGAAAGAAAGGCATGAAGTGCGGGAGAGTCTAGAAGGAATGTAGAATGAGGATGTGCTCCAAACACACACACACACACACACACACACGTGCACACACGCACACACATACCACCCGCCCCCCACACCCCTGAAGTTAGCCAGGCTGTGAGCCAATAGATGCATTAGAAGTTTTGCCTAAGAGGGCTGAGGATGCCAAGTTCTGCAGCAAAGAGGACTCCGAGAAGGTCCCTGATTGTCGCGAGAGAAGGTTCCCTGATTGTCGCGAGAGAAGGTCTGGGCAGGGAGGAGGCCCTTGGTGCCTCAAGGCTGGGCCTTGAGGACACTCAGGTCCCCAGGAAGTGGTGTGCCAGCTCGAGGTGGGCCGTCCCACGGGGGCAGCTGCCATGTGTCCCTGGAGCCCGTGGGCCTGGGTCAAGGGCAAGACCGGACCACGGATGTGCCTTGCAGTGACACTCTGCCCTTGCCCACATTTTGGAGAAAGTTCTGGGGTCCGTAGCGTGTGTCTAGTTTTCCAGGGAAAATGCCTGGACAACTGCATTCATTCCTCTGCCCCCCCCCCCACCCCCGGGCCCATCCTTGCGCTCTGTCCCTCCAGGTCCTCGGCATCCATCTCAACAAGTGGAGACTTGACCGGAAGCTGGGCGTCTGCGTGCTGGCCCTCTACGCTGTCTTCTTGTGCTTCTCCATCATGATCGAGTTTAACGTCTTCACCTTCGTCAACTTGCCCATGTGCCGAGAAGACAATTAAAGCCCAGGCACTGCACCCCCTCTCCCCCCAGCCCCGGGAGCTGTTCTGGACTCTCCGGCGCCGGTGTCCTCGCTCTCTCCCCTGCCCCACCGCCAGTCTCTCCTGCCTCGGTGGTCACCTTCTGCTCTTCCACACGCTGGAAGGAAGGGCCGTCGTGCTCGTCGTCTGGTCACGAGCCGGGCCGCTGGGCGGTGGCCTCCTCCTCCTCGGAGCTCTGCCCTCCCCACGCAAGGCAAGACTGAGGGGCCGCTGCTGAGCCGCCTGGCAGCCCCCTGAGCTGGCAGCCACAGGGGTGCGGCGGGCCCCTCTCCTCTCTCAGACACTGTAGTGAGGACTTCCATGTGCAATGTGTCTTTCTGTCGCCTCGGGAGTGAGGCGGCCAGGAGAACGGGAGGTCCCCTGGGACAAGTGCAAAACGGGAATGTCGCTCTCAAGTGTCACCTCTGGGCCGGAGGGTGTGAGTCCCTCAGGCCGCATGTGCGCCTCCGACCTCGGCCAGGAGCACTCACAGTTCGGAGGGGACAAGGCCTCACCCTGCTGAGCGTTTGGAGGGGGCCCTCCAAGGGCAAACACTCCACCCCTTTCTCTGGAAAAATCGGAAGACTTGAAAGCGTCTCACAGCCAAAAGGAGAAACAGACGTGAACTTCCTTGTCACTTGTATTGAGGCATTCAGAGAACAAGCGATGAAATATTAAAAATAAAATGTCCTGTAGATCATCATACTTGAAAAAATAGCATTCCATACAAAAAGGCCATGCTGGGGACCAAAAAAGGTAACACTCCATGGAAAACGAACCCTATGTGTATCGTGTTGCGCTGACACCAAGACGTTCAGTTTGGAATATAGAAAAGCACGAAAGACTAACATCTACCTGGGTGCTAATTCAGAGACGCGGCGGAGATGGTAATTTGCGGCCCTACAGTCCAGACCTTCCGTGTGATGCGGCACAACGTCCATGTGGGGTTGTCGTCCCTTTGTTAAGTGCTCTCCTCTCATAAGCCACCCTGTTGCAAGACCCGATTGTCTCTATGCCCAGCAAATTTCATAGCCTGCTGAACTGGAACGAGTGAGCCACACGTAAGGGGTAAAAACGAGAAGAGAGATTTCCTGGGGGGAAAAAAAAATTGCTCTCTGTTCCCGGGAGGCAAGTATGAAAACCATAACTTGGCATTTTGTAGAGCTAAGTTTCTTGAGCCTTAGAGTTGGCTGCCCGTGAAGGGCCAAGGATGAGAGGCGGAGTCACAAAGAGAAAAAAAATACTAAACAATTTTCACCTGCTTCGTAGCTCTCAGATCTATATTAAAAAGATTTATGAACACAAACCATCCGTGGTTTCTAAAAAGAAAGCACAATTCGCTTTATATAGAGGGGGTTTTTTCTTATTTTTTTAATATTTCTATTGCAAAAGTCTATCGGATTTGATGCACTTTTAATAACTGGGGTATTTTGCCCAGAAGAATGTGTGGGAACTGGCCCAGATAGGGTGAGGAAAGAAGGGTTTTAGTGATTAACCAATAATCAGTCATGGGTGATGAGCTGAAATGCAATAGCTAACTCCTTCCTGAAACCCAAAGGTTGTGACCTGAGGTAGAATTCGTGGCTGTGCTTGCTAAGGCCTCCTGAATTTCAAAGGAGGAAGTGCTCGCGTCTGTGTCCTTTCAGCGAGCGTGAGCCTAAGACAGGAGGGAACTCGGTCACCAGGCTTCTGTTCTGGATCCGCATCAGTGTTAGCAGCTACACCACACTAAGGTTCCTCTTTTGTTTCTCTACCTAGATTGGGCTCAGTGGTCTTCAAGTTGAGGGCAAAGGTGATTTTCCTAAGAAATTAGCTAAGTGGGAGGCCAGTGGGATTGTTGGTATAAACTTGACAAGCGCAGGAGTTCAGAGCCCCCAGGACCTCTCAGCATAGCTCACCGTGTCCCTTTGGTCTTAACGGCCTCATCTGGGCTTCAAAGTGTGTCCATCTCCATCTCAGTTCTCAGAATTGCCCTTTGATGTACATAGGGGTGATTCTCCCCGTTTAACAGAAAATGTAGTCTTGGGAGAGGTCGGGTGACTCTAGGCCGATTGTCAGTAAGTAGCAGAACACTACTCATCACCCCTCCCTGGGCAGCCAGTGGGTTGGCCATCCTTGGTGGGGGGGTGGGCGGAGGCCTAGCCTTACCCTTGTGGTTGGTTCTCACTGTTTAAGTTAAAACTTCGGCAAATATTTAATTGACTCCCGGTGCCCCAGCTCAGATCCTAATAGCTGTCCCTGTCTGGTGCCCCTGTTTTTTTCCTGGTAAAGACCAAAAGATATTTTTATCTACAAGGCACAGGCCACATGGCCCCCAATGATGTCCGTGCTGGATTCACTTCTCTGAATCCTTGGGTAGCTTCTAGAGAACACATCCTAATTACCTGCCTCTTCCTCAGGAGAGTCCATCTGAGAGGATACAGTATCCTACAGTGGCAGTTTGAGACTAAAAAAATAATAGTGTTTCTAGTACCTAGAGCACTCCTGCTGGCTAATTCTCTCTTGACTGTAATGTGCCAATGTAACTTCCTTAAAGGATCTGTGTATTTATTGTATTTAGGAAACTATATATACATTATAGGTGAATAATTCTCTTTTTTAACTATTTTTCCATCACAAGTTTAAAGAGTTGCTTGTTAATTAGGCCTTCACTTTAAAATAATGCTTTTATCACTACACAGGATTACGTCCTTTATTTTATTCCCAAAGCTAATTAGCATGGGGTAATTACTCTGCTTCAAAAATAGGCAATACAAAAAAATAAATTCAGCTCTTCTAACTGGGAGCAGGAAAGAAAAAGATGAACCATGGCACTGAGATGGAAAATGTCTGTAGAATCCGGAGCAGGTGGTTCCTGTCAGTTTCTAGTTTGGAATTTGCCCTTACCAGCTCAAGCACGGACAGGGTTGTTAGGTGTGTGGTGTCTGAAAGCTTGGCCCTGGAGGAAGGTTCTGAGTCAGCCGGGGGGAAGACTAATGGTGAAGGGCACCGCGGGCAGGGCAGGGCAGGGCAGAGTCATCATCCTTCCCGTAACCTGCAGTCTGCTGGTCTCTGAATCTCGCCCGCGTGCACAGACCTCGCTGCTCGTCGCCCCTCCCCACACACACACCTGTTAGGGCTACGTCTTGCTTCTGCCTGTTGATCCCCTGCTTTTACAGACCCAAGCAGCTGATAAGGCAGAACCCTCCCAGAGCCAGGTTAAACCAGGTCGGGGGGCATGCCCATCAGTCTAGGGCAGTCCTACAGACCCCAACCAAAGAACCCCTCCTGGGCTGCCCAGGGGTCTAGGTCCCCAAGGAAGAAACTGCCCCCTCGGATGAAGAATCACAAGCCTGACATGTTTGTCCTGCCAGAGTCCTGGGGCCCCTCCCTCTCCTGAAGGTGGGGGTGGACAGAGGTGAGATGGCCTGGGAGAGGGTCAGTTCTGCACCCCCCGGGGCAGGACGGAAGTGGGGGAGAACCCCAGCACCAGCGGCTGAAGCTGCTTCCGTGCCCTGCCCTCCTTCCCCCAGCATGAGATGGGCCAGTGGGGTCCAGGTGCGGGAACAGTGTAGGTGCTCCCTGCCGCGTGTGGGGACTTTCTCCTGTGGCTCAGCAGGAGGGAAGCAGAGATGCCGCAGCTGGGCTGGTGCTCCCCAGTGGGGGTGGTGTTCTGACGGGGCCATGGCCCTGACCCTGAGTGGGCACTGAGGGTGGGGGGTGGTCCCTTCTCTTCCACCGCACCCCCCCTTTCCTTCCCTCACGGGCCATGTTCCTCCTTGATTGGAAAAGATGACTGGGCTGCGTATGTGACAGGCTCTCAACAAGAGCTTGTTGCTTAAATAAACCAGGAACTTGCCTGTTAGGCTGAAAATCTTCAGGAGATTGTTTCCCACGCGCCGTGACTTAAATGTTCCCAAGTCTAATGCCCTCTGAACGTGATCTCTGTGTGTCTTTCTCCCCTTGGGGCAGTTAGCAGAGGTGTCCAGGGCACCTGAGATGGTTCACGTCTTGGCAGCTTTGTTGCCACATTGTGCTCATAGAAACTTCCAGAAATTTCTGAAAATGCTCTCTGGGCACCTCTTGGGTGGCAGGAAATCTGTCATCTCCCTCCACCCCCCGGCACACACACACCCAAAGTGCTGCCTCCCTGACCCCTGCCCGCTCTATGTGGGTTCACCCAGAGTGTCTGGACACCCCCACCAGGTGTGGACAAGTACATTCTGGCTCTTCCGGTTGCTGCAGCTGATCGCCTGAGCCCCTCAAGTCTCCCTCCGGACCTTCTCAAAGCACAGAGAAGGGGCCCCTCCAGCACTGGGTAAACCTTCCCACTGCATCAGTCATGCAGGCAGTAGAACGAGGGGGTCTTTCCATGGATCCATCCCTACAAGGCAGAGAACTGTAGAAAACGTTCCCCAAAGGGCGCAGACCACAGGGGCACAGATTTTTAAAAGACATTTAGGTTGTTGTATTTGCTTCTCAATGAGGAATAGCAGACTGGGAGACTAGCTATGTGTCAGGCCATCCCTCAAGCCTAGTAGCCGAAGGGAGACCATCCAGCCTGTCACAATGCTGCCCAAACTCGAGGAACCGGGTGTCCGCGTAAAATCGGGAGAAGAGGCGCATTTTCCCCATCCTGCCAGCTGGGTGGAGCTGCTTTTTCCATTGCAACGAGGAAGCCAGCTGGCTGGTATTAAAGCTTTGATATTTTAGGGAGTTGTTTTTTTTTT